>NC_067131.1:20925809-21237475 GCF_021347895.1 Acanthochromis polyacanthus | reverse complement strand
GTGAAGCGGCAGGGATGCGGATCAGCACCTCCAAGTCCGAGGCCATGGTTCTCTGCCGGAAACCGGTGGATTGCTCCCTCTTTGTTGGGGGGGTCTCTTCCCCAAGCAAAGGAGTTTAAGTATCTTGGGATCTTGTTCACGAGTAATGGGAAAATGGAGCGAGAGATGGACAGGCGGATTGGTGTGGCGTCAGCAGTAATGCGGGCGTTGTACCGAACCGTCGTGGTGAAGAGGGAGCTGAGCCGTAAAGCAAAGCTGTCGATTTACCAGTCCATCTACGTTCCAACCCTCACCTATGGTCATGAGCTTTGGGTAGTGACCGAAAGAACAACATTGCGGATACAAGCGGCCTAAATGAGCTTCCTCCGCAGGGTGGCTGGACTCAGCCTTAGAGATAAGGTGAGTAGTTCAGACATTCGGAGGGAGCTCGGAGTAGAGCCGCTACTCCTTCGCATCGAAAGGAGCCAGTTGAGGTGGTTTGGCCATCTGATTCGGATGCCTCCAGGGAGACTTCTTTTGGAGGTTTTTGAGCACATCCGTCTGGGAGGAGACTCCGGGGTAGACCCAGAACTCGCTGGAGGGATTATATATATCTCTTCTGGCCTGGGAACGCCTTGGGATCCCCCAGGAAGAGCTGGAAAGCATTGCTGGGGGGAGGGACGTCTGGAACGACCTGCTTCGCCTGCTGCCTCCGCGACCCGGCCCCGGATAAGTGGAAGACAATGGATGGATGAATGGATGGATGGAACACAGGTGCATTTTATTGATGGCATCTACCATGACGAGATCCTGAGGCCCATTGTTGTGCCATACATCCAAGAACATCACCTCATGTTGCAGCAAGACAATGCACAGCCCCATGTTGCAAGGATCTGTACACAATTCTTGGAAGCTGAAAACGTCCCAGTTCTTGCATGGTCAGCATACTCACCGGACATGTCACCCATTGAGCATGTTTAGGATGCTCTGGATATCCAGCAACTTGGCACAGCCATTGAAGAGGAGTGGACCCAACCCCCCCCCCAATAAAACAAAACTGCACCTTTCAGAGTGGCCTTTTATTGTGGGCAGTCTAAGGCACACCTGTGCACTCATCATGGTGTTTAATCAGCACCTTGATATGGCACACCTGTGAGGTGGGATGGATTATCTCAGCAAAGGAGAAGTGCTCACTATCACAGATTTAGACGGTTTTGTGAAAAATATCTGGAAAAAAAAGGTGATATTGTGTATGTGGAAAAAGTTTTAGATCTTTGAGTTCATCTCATAAAAAATGGGAGCAAAAACAAAAGTGTTGTGTTTATATTTTTGTTGAGTGTAGATATTCCATTAAAAATCACCTGTTTGGGAGGGTTTACGTGATGTGAAGAGAATAGGGGTGTCTGAACAGAGCTCGCGGGCCCAATATAACATTTCAGGGGTAGTTTAATGCTGTAAAAATAGCGCAACCAGGAGAGTACTGTCATTGCGTGAACTCTGGGTGAAAACACCTGATAAAAAATGCCTTCTACGACCGAAAACACGAAAAACTCAGCCACAGCCAGAAACCTCCAGCCCTGAAAAAATGGCAGAAGGTGAGGAAATTGATAGCCTGGTGGCGAAGATAAGTGAAGGTATATTCGCTAAGCTCAGTTCCATTCTGGACGCTAAACTTGACCAGATAGCCAAATTGGTAAGCTCTGTGTGTGAGAATGTGAAAGTTCTGGAGAAAAGAGTGGAGGACGCAGAACAAAGAATCTCTGACACGGAAGACAGCGTCTCAACTGCTAGCTAAACTTGAACACACAGAGACACGCCTGAGGGAGACTATCCAGAGGTTAGGAGACCAAGAGAACAAGTCCAGAGGTAACAGCATAACGATCGTCAACCCGCCAGAGCGTACAGAGGGCAACAATGTTAAAGAATTCTTCAACACGTGGATTCCAAAGATTCTGAATCTTAAAGTGAAAAACAACCGGCTCAAGATGGATAGATGTCACCACAGTCTGGCGCAACTCCAGATGGGGTCAGAGAGACTGAGGATCGTTTACATCCATCTCCATAACTACATGGATAAGCAGCTGATCATGCAGAGTGCACGGAACATGGGTGAGATCTCTGCCTCCGGGAATCACATACACTTTTTTGAAGACTTTTCACCCACTGTGGAAAAAAAGCGACAAGAATTTCTGAAGGCAAAGAGGGCACTCCGGGCATTGGGGATTCCCTACAGGATGCTTTTCCTGCGGTGCTACATATCTAGACCCTCCAGAAAAACGTGGGCAAAAATCCTTGATTATGCGGGCTAAAATCCTTGATTATGCAAATAAATATGCAGGGGTTTTATGCCATTTTATGCGGGGAAATTGCGGAAAGTTGCAAAGTATGCGAATAGTTGTGAAATATGCAAAAATATGCATGATTCACCTCCCGTCTGGCCGTGGAGAGATGTGTCCTCTAATCAGACACTGGGACTGCTACGGGGTTACTGGACTGACAGCCTGTGCTTTGGGAGGGGGAGAAGCTCACAGCAGCATCTGCTGCTCGTTGAAAACAGTAACTGCGGAATGATCCGAGTTTTCCTGTCAGTCTCCAAAACCACAGAAAAAGTCATTAGATTTGTGGCTAGTCACTTTTGACAAAAAAAAGTCGCTAGGACACTTTAGAAAGTCAATAGATTTAGCGAGAAAGTCGCTAAGTTGGCAACACTGGCGCCGCGCTCCGCATCAGCTCGTGCTTCTAGGGTGTGTGTGTGTGTGTGTGAATGCGCGAACTGATGACGTCAGGCCAGGCGTCACATAAAACTCACTCACAACTCCATTTATATTGGTTATAGTTTTCTCATTTTATGCGGAAATTGTGAAATCAAGCGGGACCCGCATATTTCTCTTTTTTTCGTGGAAATGTGAGATTCTTGTGGGAATTATGCGCTGTTTTGCGGGGATTATGCAGCCTTTTGGGAAATAATTGACCCCCGCATAATCAGCGGCATTTTGGTGATTAATGCGGGAGTTCATGCTATCGCATAATCACGTTTTTCTGGAGGGTCTACATATCACACATGATAACGAGGTCCAGCTCTTTAAAATGGCGGCAGAGGCACAGCGATATTTTCAGGAGATGCACAAAGACGACATAAAGGACACATGCAAGTGCTGTGGAGCACACATACAGTTTTGCTGGTGTGCTCAGTTCAAGTATTGCACAAAGGACATATATGGACATGAGTGCAGCAACGTTATATATATTTATAATTCAAGTTCATGACTTGTTTAGGGCTGCACAGTGGTATAGTGGTTAGCACTTTCGCCTTGCAGCAATAAGATCACCGGTTCAAATCCTGGCCTGGGCCTGGGATCTTTCTGCATGGAGTTTGCATGTTCTCCCTGTGCATGTGTGGGTTTTCTCCGGGTACTCCGGCTTCCTCCCACAGTCCAAAAATATGCTGAGGTTAATTGATTACTCTAAATTGCCCGTAGGTGTGAATGTGAGTGTGATTGTTTGTCTATATATGTAGCCCTGCGACAGACTGGCGACCTGTCCAGGGTGTCCCCTGCCTTCGCCCGAGTCAGCTGGAATAATCTCCAGCCCCCCTGCGACCCTAGTGACGGTAAAGCGGTGTATAGAGAATGGATGGATGAATGGACTTTTTTAACATCGAAGAAATGCTGAAGACATTGGCCTGATTACTAGAGGCTATACTCTAAGTCAGTGGTTGTCAACCTGTTGATCGTGATCAACAGGTCGATCTTTGCCTAGTTAAAAGCTGATCTTTACATTTTTTTTAAATAAATAAAAAACATATTTACTACTTTAAACCTATCATAGTTTTGTTGCAAATCTGCCACTCTGTCTCCGATTTCTGATTGGGTCATCCAAATCCTCAGCTGCGGGCTACCATAGACTGTATACAGTCTATGTGGGCTACCAGCATTTTAACAGATGAAGAAGAAACCGCTCAGCAGGGCTAGCAGTCGAGATGGCGGACGAACACAGAAAAAAGGTGAAAACGTGCCACTTCCACTCTGAGTGGGAACATGATTTTGGTTAAAAACAAACCTGTGTGCCTCATCTGTCACCAGTCTACTGCTCTCTCAAAGAAAGGTAACTTGGAGCGTCACCACGCCACAAACCACGACAAGTTCAGGGAGGAGTACCCGCCGAAAAGCACCCTGCGCACCAGCAAAGGTAAGGAGCTGAAGACAGCACTGAAGGCCCAGCAGCAAGTTTTTACCAAATCGGTGGACAAAAATAAAGCCACGACTGAGGCGTCATTTCGTGTGAGTGAGCTTTTGGCTAAACACAAGAAACCCTTCACCGATGGAGAGCTGTTTTCGGAGACTGCGGACACTTTATTCAGAGACTTTAAAAACAAGGATGTGATCAGACATGCAATTGAGAGTGTGCCACTTGGTCCTGCAACGGTGGCAAGAAGGATCGAGTCACTTTCAGAGGACGTATCCCAACAAGTGATGTCGGATTTATTGTTGTGTGAGTGCTTTTTTCTGCAGTTTGATGAATCGGTTGACATGACTGGCACAGCACAGCTGATGGTGTTTGCTCGGATGACTTTTGAGGATTTAACTTCAAAAGAAACTTTCCTGACTCTTTTACCACTCAAGAAGAGGACCAGGGGCGAGGACATTTTCACCAAGTTCAAACGTTATGTGTGTGACAACAATATTCCACACATGCTGGATTTATTACACTGTGCCGCAAAGATCCCGATTTCCCCGTTTTAGTCAATTTTCACTGTGTTATCCACTAGCAAGCTCTTGCTTGTAAGGTTTTGAACTTTCCCATGTAATGATGCTGGTGACAAGGATTGTTAATTCAATACAAGCGAAGGGACTGCAGCACTGTTTATTCAAGCCATTGCTGGATGAGGTTTACGCAGTTTATGGTGATTTGCTTCTGCATGCTGAAGTGTGTTGGTTAAGTCGCGAAAAAGTCCTGCAGCGTTTTATTGACCGGTTGGCTGAGATCTGCTTATTTCTGGAATCACATGCAGAGCATCATAAAGAACTGTCAGATGATGCGTGGCTGCATGATCTGGGATTCCTCACAGACCTGACAGCCAAAATGAAGCATACTATCTGTGAAGATATCTTTCTGGGTGTTCTGGGAAGCTCTGGTTCATCCTACTGATTTTAGTGTTGGAGTTAAAGAAGGAGGAACAGATGTTAGGAAGTGAGTAGTTTCACATGAACCCCAGAGGAAAGTTTGTGCTAAAGCAGGTATGTGTAAGTTTAGGTTTTCTGTTGTCTCTGTTAAGGGTATTTCAGTTTTGTTATTTGCATCACCATCAAAAAACATCAATTTGAATTGGACATGAAAGGGACAGATAAGCTGGAAGAGCAAGCAGGTGATAGAACTCATGCATTCATGGGACAGAGGAAAAAATGAGACATGTCAAGTATGAATACCATTAAATTCTGCACTTTTAATGTGAAAGGGATTCATCACCCCATAAAGCACAAGAAAATGCTAAGCTTTCTCAAAAAAGACAAGATACAGATAGCTTTTTTTTTTTTTTTTTTTTTTTACAAGAAAGTCATTTGATGGATAAAGAACATATAAAACTTAAGCGAGATTGGGTGGGCCAGGCTTGCTACTCATCATTCTCCTCTAATAGAAGAGGAGTCGCTATTCTGATACACAAGGCTACCCCATTTGTACTTAAAGCATGCAAGAAGGACCCTGATGGCAGATATATTATCGTTCATGGTACAGTTTATTACTATGATGAATATATGTGCCCCTAGTCCACCATCCTCTTCGTTTTGGACTAGAGTAGGAACAGATCTGGAGAAGTACAAATGTCCCACTGTTGGGTGGTGATTTTAACTGTGGTCTGGATCACAAATTAGATAGGACTCCAACAGATGCACACAGTAAAGCCAGCATGGGTACCTCACTTTTCAAAATGTTGGATGATGTCAATCTGATAGATAAATGGAGAACTTTAAATCCAGCAGCTAGAGACTTTACATTTTACTCAAATCCACACAACTCCTATTCTCAAATTGACTACTTCTTCACACCACCACAGATCACAGGACAAGTAAATACATGCAGCATAGGATCCAATTCAAAATTGGTACGAAGTTCACTGACTGGGTGGAATTGTTATATCTGTCCCCTAAAGCAGCTGTTATCACCAAACTTGTCAAAAACAGAAGCTATGCCTATTCATGCTATAGCGGGATCTGCTCCACCTAGTGGCTTCCCTTTTTATTGGTCACCTAAGGAGATTACCTATCTAGGAATAAAAGTTAGTCCTTTTCTCAAAAAAACTGATTAAATTAAACCTACGACCAACCAATTGTCATCAAGGATGACTTGAATAGATGGAGAAGTTTACCTACTTCTTGGTTGGGCAGGATCAGTGTGCTGAAAATGATTATGTTACCTAGGTTGATGTATCCACTGCAGATGCTGCCAAATTCCATTCCTAACAGCTAGTTTGCAAATTTGAATAAAATGTTCACACAATTCATTTGAGAGAGAAAAAAGGTAAGAATGAAAATTAGTAAACTTCAGAGAGATAAGGATCAAGGGGGGTTGGGAGTCCTTAATGTACAGCTTTATTGCTGGGCTGCATAAATGCGCTATACGTATATGAATGAATGAATCCGGACGCTACAAATACACGGCTTGACATGGAATCTTGGAACTGTGGCCTCCTGACACTAAAAGACTGCCCTTTTATAACCTACAAGAAGATAAAATTGGAGGTTCAAAACAATTCCATTGCCAGGAATACGTAGAACAGATGAAACAAGATTATGGGCTGTTTCAAACTTAAAAATCATTTTTCTCTTCTGGCCCCGATATGGAAGAACCCAGATTTTGTTCCGTCATGTCATGATGCGGTGTACAAATTTTGTCAGGAAAGGGGCTTGGACCGGCTAGTCAAACTCTATGAGGGAGGTGCAATGGAGTCATTTGAAGCCCTGAAAAGTAAATATTCTTTACTACAATCTCACTTTTTCCACTATTTACAAATAAGACACTATATACCTAAAAATGTACATGCTCCCAATATGACATTTTTGGAAGACCTTCTAATACAACCCACACCAAAAAGATATATTTCTCATGTTTACAAAACCTTTGGTTTACATTTTAACTACAACAACAACAACATAAAGCAATGGCAGACTGGGAACAAATAGAAGAGAATGTGTAGACTTCAATTATAAAAGACACACTTAGAATTCTGAGCTGGAATACAGACAGAGAGAGACACAATTCAAAATATTACACAGACTCCATTGTATACCATTGCTGAGGAGCAGGCTTGGCCTGGGCTCTCCTAATTGTATTATATGTAATTCAGAAATTGGTACATACACACACTTGGTTTGGAAATGTTGTAAAATACAAAATTTCTGAAGTGAAGGAATCAGTTACTACTTGGAGCTCACCCCATTTCAGTGTATTTTGGCAGTGAAAGAGGCCAATGCTAGGGACAAACATAATGCTAAACCGACCAAAATTCTCTTAGATATATGAAGAAAGACAATCCTCAAACTCTGGATATCAAAGGACAGCCGTACAGTGGAAGATTGATACAAGGAGGTCCTGAGAATACTCCCTCTGGAAAAGCTGACCTACACCCTTCATGACAGTAGTGAAGGACTTATTAAGATATGGCAATCCATTCTGGACAATGTGGCTATTATGGACACATTTTAGTCTGGACCCTGTTCTAATAAGTCAACAGTATTCCAGTCAATTTAAGAAACATTGACAGTCTGGTGGTATAGAGGGGTGAACTTCTGATGTGTTTGTGTGTGCTTTTATTTATTTCTTTATTTCTTTATTATTATTATTATTCATTCATTTATTTATTTCTTTGTTTATTTTCTCTCTGACACCTGTTGTATGTTCATATCTGTTTAGTTGTTAAAAATTGCATCTGAGGAATAAACATCAAAAGGAGTATCTGACATAGACGAAAAATCAGCTGTTTCCAACTGTAATAGTCATTTACCACATTAGCAATGTCTAGACTGTATTTCTGATTAATTTCATATTAAAAATGCTGCTTTTCTTTCAAAAATAAGGACATTTCTCAGTGAAACCAAGATTTTGAATGGAAGTGTTTATATAGGCTGCTTTACATATAAAAACATTTTACATGCAGAACATGTGAAGAAGGATTTTCTTTTACAAGTCAAACTAACTGAAAAGAAATAAAATTCATTTAAAATATCTCCACTGTGACCGATGCCACTTCTGCATTACTTTTACATGACTGTTTATGTTACTTTAAAGCAACTATAGTCCATATAAAATTGATTGTGAAAATATTAGATGTGTATTTTAATGCTAATGGTGAAAAAAATCCCTCAATCTCACTAAAAAAAATTGGTATATTTGCTTGAGGTGGATTTTAAGTTCTTCAAAAAAAACTAAATGTATAAAATCAGTGATGAAAACCCCTTTTTTGAAAAAGTTTGAATGTAGTAAGCATTTAACTCACATGGCTGATCAGCTGTTTCTGTGTCTTTTGTTGCCTTTCCCTCCAGAAAGCTTGAAACATGGCCAATACCAGCTGACATGAAAAAATATTTACAACTTGCTTAATTGGGAACAACTGTTGAAGCAGCCCGATCTCACGAGGATTCGTGAAACTGTCACGTAAGTTTTAGTTTCGGTTTCGTGCGCACCAACACGATTTCGTCATGTTTTCGTGCCGCTCACCACGAAATGCGCACCAATGTATTTTAAACGGCGGACTTTTCGTGCCACTCAGAACGTATTTCAAAAGAATGTGTATATTATATTTTTAATGTAAAACCGTGGCGAATCCAACGCTATGTTTTGCATGACATCGTCCCTAAACATAACCCTAACCATAACCCTAACCATAACCTAACCATAACCTAACCATAAGCCGGTGGTACACTTACCAATTTGCATAGGAATTTCAAGAATGTCCGGCGGCCGGCGGCCGCAAACGCGATCACACAAGCAGTATACGCCGATGGACAGCTTAGATCGTCATGAATCCGCCGGTATAAACCACTTTCAGATGTGATTACCACAGCGAAAAACATTTCGTGGTGAGCGGCACGAAAAACATGACGAAATCGTGTTGGTGCGCACGAAACCGAAACTAAAACTTACGTGACAGTTTCACGAATCCCCGTGAGACCGGGTTGGTTGAAGCCTTCTCACCATTTTTCTTTCGCAAATGTCCAAAGTTTTGCTATCTGTTTCTTTCTCCTTTTCGAGGTTGTTTAGCTGTTTCCAGCTTCTTCTGCTCTGTATTAGAGCCACGTGCCACTCAAAACTGCCATACCTTTAATAAGCTGTAATACAACTTAAACAGGCGATTTTTATATAAATTCACTTCTCATAGTATTATGATCTTGGAAATAAACTGTAGGAAACAAAACTGTTTTTGTACCGGGCTGTAAACAGGTTTATTTCTGCTTTGAAGTTGATCATTTTAGCATGGGGGTCAGTGGAGATTGACTAAAGTGAGAAGCCAGTCTCAAGTGGACATTTGTGGAACTGCAGTGCTAAAAGAAGTGCTGCCACAATGTACAGTATGAGACAGACACAGTGTTTTTTTGTTTTGTTTTTTTTTACATTGAAGTATATTGTCAGATACCAGTAGACACCAAAAATGTAATTAGAGACCTATAAATCTGTGTAATATGGACTCTTCAAGTGATATTTTCAATGCAAGATTTTTACCTGTAATGGCTGATTCGTTTATTGTAGCATTGCAACTTTTATCTTCTATCCTCCAGAGAGACCTAAAGGTTTAAAATATACTCAACTTTAAGCAGTAATTTATTGCGAATGCTATATACGGTGCGCTTTAAAAACTGCATTGACTTCTCAACAACTTCTTCCTTTCATCACATCAACTCACACACTTGTACTTGCTTAAGCTGCATACTGTATTTTCAGTGCATTTCCACTTTGAATAGAAATGTGAAATATGTGCATTTTATATTTATTTAATCGACAGGTTTCGGATCCTGTGCAACCAGATCATCACCCACAAGATGTTTGACCATGTTGTGCTGGTCATCATCTTCCTCAACTGCATCACCATCGCCATGGAGAGGCCTCACATCGACCCCGGAAGTGCTGTGAGTGTCGCATTATTTAAGAATACAAAGACACTGCGTGGCTCGTGACTCTTTCTGAGCCTATGAAAAGTCTATGGAATAAAACAACTTGAAGGTGTTGGCTTCATAATCTTCAGTGACAAAGAAAGAAAGATATGGAGGAAGACAGGTGTATTATTAGACACAGAGATTCCTCAGTGCCAGCTCAACAAAAGTCCAAATAGGAGTGATAGTAAAAGGAAGAAAGAACCTGTCAGTGAGCCCAACCTTGATGACTGTTCAAGGAAACGCACATACACACCAACATGAAACAGAGTTGCTACTGTAGTTTACTCTGCAGAGAAACGGAGTGGAACACTGTGCAAGCAGGGAACCACTCCTGTTTGACTGTCAGCCAGTAGCTTTGGGGAAAGTGTGCTTTACCCCAGTATCTGCTGCACTGCATCATCAACACCATCACCTCCTGGCTAATGGCGCCATCCCTTCAAATAAAGGAGGACTGACAAGGTGCCGCATAGCAACACAATTATACACATATCTGTCTCTTCCAGAAAGTTCCAGTAATAGCAGCAGAACACAGCTCAGACGCTTCATGCATAAACACAATAATTAACGCTGCTTTGAGAGTCTTTTTTGTCACTAAGCGAGGTGTTCCACGGATCGGCCTAATTGCATTTTGGTCTCGCTGGAACACTCCGTTCTGCCTGTTTTGTGTCTGAAACATGGAGGAGACAGTGCTGTTGTAATTGATTCAATTATCTGTGGGCTGGCGTACGTGGCTAATGTCCAGGAAAGGAGATGTTTAACAAATGGAGGCCGCTCTAAAGGCCACCAGATCTCATCAAGGCAGAGGGATCACACATATAGAGAGGGATTGATTTCTCCTCTCTCACCTCTGCGCACACACAAATCTAAATCCAAAAAAATCCAGCACTGCATCCATGCTAGCATTCACATCAGAGAGCAGTATTTTCGCATGCACATATTTTTAATCAGCTTCCTGCCGTGTCCAGTCTGCACCCAGAGGCCATTATTGAAATGAGATGGAAATGTATGATGCAGCAAGCAGCCCGAAACAAGAGAATGAGCAGTCATTATAGTTTTGAGCTGTGATGCTTATTGCTCTAGATCTCATTTGCCTGGGTGGTCATTGCATGATTCTATTTGTTTGCCTGTGTGGGTTGTTTTGAATTAATGAAGACGATTGTGAATCGATTTCCACTCACTGATTCTGTTTTGGCCTGTGTATAACAACCAAACATGTATAATTTATCATTCAGCTGCTACTCTTTTGAAGCACCTGCTTTACATCACTCTCCCTGCCAACATGACACAAAGCACGTAACATTCTTTAAATAGAGATGTAGTCATTGTCATTGAGATGAAGAGTTTTAGTCTAAACATTTTAGTGTGGAATGCAGGCTGAATGTCACATGCTTTGTATTTGGCTGACAGTCCTTTGCTGTTTTGGTTTGGTGCTGGAGGTTGCCTGGATACAGTCGTCATGTAACACAGTGGAAATGATGGAGGATGATTATACCACCTATTATGATTTATTATCTGTAATTGAGCTGTAAGGGAAACTACATCACTTTCTAAAGGTTTATATTTTAATATCAGCATCAGCTGTATATAATACGATCAGTCTAAGTTCTCTGCATCTGTGTTATCTGCTCATTAGAGGGATGACACTGCACAGGACTATGATGAAAGCTTTCCAAGAAATGTTTTCTGTTGCCCAGAAATAGGGTTTATAACTGAATAACTAAATATTGTATAAAGTAAGATTTATGTCTACAGCAATGCATCGATGTAAATAACTCGGCATCAACCGGGGAGTTTGAGTTCCTTAAAAGTCAAGACTGACACCAAACCTCTCTGGAATCCAGAGTTGCCAGTGTGAATCACATACTGGAAGTGTTTAGCGATGGGTTTTGTTTTTACTGATATGTAACTATGCAAAGTGCCTCTTGATTTAAATCATAGCTGGCCTTTAAGATTATGTTCAGCATTACTTCAAACCAGGCTGAGCTGGAAACAAAGTCTCCAGGCTGATGGCTTGCGGTTCCCAGAGTTGTGGTCAGGTCAACTAGATGCCCAGCATTGAACTGGGAAGAACAACACCAGCACTACTAGAGATGAGGAATGGGTTTTAGTCCTTTTAAGGAAACCGTGGTTTGCCGTCTCTGACAACCTGTTTCTTTCGGCTTTCAGCCAGAAATATACACGAGCTGTAAAGGAAAGCATCCATTGCACACAAAAAGAAAAATGTTGACTGGAAGAGAAGCCACTTTGGCAATCTGTTTCAATTAACATTGTTTATTCAAAGCACTTTATGCATCTGTTTTTTTTTTTTTCATTTTGTTTGTCCAAACTCTCACGTAGATCTGAAAAAATGAAACAATAGATGTTATTGTGCTACTTTCTGTGGGCTACGTAGCTAAGATCATCTCAACTGCCAGAGTGAAAACTAACAGCTTGCACAAGCTAATTTTCATTTTCTTTAACATTGTTTTTTTTTTTTTTTTTTTTTACTTTTCATTTAGTTCAAAGTTGACTGTATTTATTCCCCAAATGTAAATGTATATGAAAGAGTCTCCACATCAAGTGAAAGTTGTGTCTAATTTTTTCAGGCTAGCTAAAATGGCTATCGCATGCTGTATATCTGACTACTGCAAGTACTATTATTCCTAGCAAGCTATATTTGTTTAGCCTTGTCATATTTTCATGCCACCTGGCCAAACCAATGACGTAAAAATAAACTAAACATAATGTTGTGCTTAGTTAACTTACTACAGTTAACTGAAATATTTAACCTTGAAGTCTATATTTAGCTAACGAGGTAAAATTAAAATATTTTAGGAGCTAACTTTCAGTCTCCCAAGCTAAGTGTGTATAAGAAATTTCTTTTAAAAAGTTTCTTTAGAAAAATTTTTATTCAAACTGGACAAAATATACCCACATATAGATGTATTTATTTGTCAAAGAAAGCTGAAGTTAGTCCTTTTTATGTTTTAAAAGCTACATAGCATGTTTGCAACAATTTCAGCAAATGAAGACAACTTGTTCAGTTAGTGAATTTCTTCATTAGTGCACACAGCATTAATTTGACATCTGCCTCTGTGTTAGTTTATAACAGGGGTGTCAAACATGTGGCCTACGGGCCAAAACCGGCCCTTAAGAGAGTCCACACTCGCCTGCGGGATGACTTTGTAAAGTATAAAATTTGCAAAGAAGACATTAACTGCAAATTGTCAATTTGTAAAACTATAAATATAAACAGTTTATAGATCATGACAAGTTGTTTTAATCATAAAGTACAATACTATATTGCTCATTGTTCTTTTGCCATTTTGTCTCATTTTTGTACTTTGTTGTTTTTTGACTTTTTTTGTCTGGCTTGTGTTACTTTGTCATATTTTTGTCATTATGTTTTGTTTTATTTGTTGTTTATGTTGTGTTGTGTTTCCTTTTTGTCTCAATTGGGTGGACCAAACGCTATACTATGGGTCGAAAGATGGCACCAGTGTGTGATGCGTGCTGTCAGCTGCTCCGAATGCTACACACGTGGACAAAATTGTTGGTACCCCTCAGTTAAAGAAGGAAAAACCCACAATTCTCACTGAAATCACTTGAAACTCACAAAAGTAACAATAAATAAAAATTTATTGAAAATTAAATAATCAAAATCAGCCATCACTTTTGAATTGTTGATTAACATAATTATTTAAAAAAACAAACTAATGAAATAGGGCTGGACAAAAATGATGGTACCCATAACTTAATATTTTGTTGCACAACCTTTTGAGGCAATCACTGCAATTAAACGATTTCTGTATTTGTCAATGAGCGTTCTGCAGCTGTCAACAGGTATTTTGGCCCACTCCTCATGAGCAAACAGCTCCAGTTGTCTCAGGTTTGATGGGTGTCTTCTCCAAATGGCATGTTTCAGCTCCTTCCACATATGTTCAATGGGATTCAGATCTGGGCTCATAGAAGGCCACTTTAGAATAGTCCAACGCTTTTCTCTCAGCCATTCTTGGGTGTTTTTGGCTGTGTGGTTTGGATCGTTGTCCTGTTGGAAGACCCATGACCTGCGACTGAGACCAAGCTTTCTGACACTAGGCAGCACATTTCTCTCCAGAATGCCTTGATAGTCTTCAGATTTCATCGTACCTTGCACACTTTCAAGACACCCTGTGCCAGATGCAGCAAAGCAGCCCCAAAACATTACTGAGCCTCCTCCATGTTTCACCGTAGGGACAGTGTTCTTTTCTTCGTATGCTTGCTTTTTGAGTCTATGAACATAGAGTTGATGTGCCTTACCAAAAAGCTCCAGTTTGGTCTCATCTGTCCAAAGGACATTCTCCCAGAAGCTTTGTGGCTTGTCAACATGCATTTTTGCAAATTCCAGTCTCGCTTTTTTATGAGTTTTTTTCAGCAGTGGTGTCCTCCTTGGTCGTCTCCCATGAAGTCCACTTTGGCTCAAACAACGACGAATGGTGCTATCTGACACTGATGTACCTTGGCCTTGGAGTTCACCTTTAATTTCTTTGGAGGTTGCTCTGGGCTCTTTGGATACAATTCGAACGATCCGTCTCTTCAATTTGTCATCAATTTTCCTCTTGCGGCCACGTCCAGGGAGGTTGGCTACTGTCCCGTGGGGTCTTGAACTTCTGAATAATATGAGCCACTGTTGTCACAGGAACTTCAAGCTGTTTAGAGATGGTCTTATAGCCTTTACCTTTAAGATGTTTGTCTATAATTTTTTTTTCGGATGTCCTGGGACAATTCTCTCCTTCGCTTTCTGTTGTCCATGTTCAGTGTGGTACACACCTTTTCACCAAACAGCAGGGTGACTACTTGTCTCCCTTTAAATAGGCAGACTGACTGATTATGAGTTTGGAAACACCTGTGATGTCAATTAAATGACACACCTGAGTTAATCATGTCACTCTGGTCAAATAGTTTTCAATCTTTTATAGAGGTACCATCATTTTTGTCCAGGCCTGTTTCATTAGTTTGTTTTTTTAAATAATTATGTTAATCAACAATTCAAAAGTAATGGCTGTTTTTGATTATTTAATTTTCAATAAATTTTTATTTATTGTTACTTTTGTGAGTTTCAAGTGATTTCAGTGAGAATTGTGGGTTTTTCCTTCTTTAACTGATGGGTACCAACAATTTTGTCCACGTGTGTATGTGTGTTTATGCCGCTTGTATCACTTGTTGCACATGAAGTCAACTCTCTGCTGGTGTATGATTGCCAAACTTTGCTAAATCTAAGAATCTTCACTAAAGATCCTGCCAATTTAGGTCTCTATGGACAGATATCTCTACCTCATTTCTATCTGACATCCCAACATACAGTGCCTTGTGAAAGTATTCGGCCCCCTTGAACTTTTCAACCTTTCGCCATATTTCAGGTTTCAAACATAAAGATATAAAATTTTAATTTTTTGTCAAGAATCAACAACATTTGGGACACAATCGTGAAGTGGAATGAAATTTATTGGATATTTTATACTTTTTCAACAAATAAAAAACTGAAAAGTGGGGTGTGCAATATTATTCGGCCCCTTTACTTTCAGTGCAGCAAACTCACTCCAGAAGTTCAGTGAGGATCTCTGAATGATCCAATGTTGTTATAAATGTCTGATGATGATAAATAGAATCCACCTGTGTGTAATCAAGTCTCCGTATAAATGCACCTGCTCTGTGATAGTCTCAGGGTTCTGTTTAAAGTGCACAGAGCATCATGAAGACCAAGGAACACACCAGGCAGGTCCGAGATACTGTTGTGGAGAAGTTTAAAGCCGGATTTGGATACAAAAAGATTTCCCAAGCTTTAAACATCTCAAGGAGCACTGTGCAAGCAATCATATTGAAATGGAAGGAGTATCAGACCACTGCAAATCTACCAAGACCCGGCCGTCCCTCTAAACTTTCACCTCCAACAAGGAGAAGACTGATCAGAGATGCAGCCAAGAGGCCCATGATCACTCTGGATGAACTGCAGAGATCTACAGCTGAGGTGGGAGAATCTGTCCATAGGACAACAATCAGTCGTACACTGCACAAATCTGGCCTTTATGAAAGAGTGGCAAGAAGAAAGCCATTTCTCAAAGATTTCCATAATAAGTCTCGTTTAAAGTTTGCCACAAGCCACCTGGGAGACACACCAAAAGTGGAAGAAGTTGCTCTGGTCAGATGAAACCAAAATCGAACTTTCTGCCCACAATGCAAAATGATATGTTTGGCGTAAAAGCAACACAGCTCATCACCCTGAACACACCATCCCCACTGTCAAACATGGTGGTGGCAGCCTCATGGTTTGGGCCTGCTTTTCTTCAGCAGGGACAGGGAAGATGGTTAAAATTGATGGGAAGATGAATGGAGCCAAATACAGGAGCATTCTGGAAGAAAACCTGTTGGAGTCTGCAAAAGACCTGAGACTGGGACGGAGATTTATCTTCCAACAGGACAATGATCCAAAACATAAAGCCAAATCTACAATGGAATGGTTCACAAATAAACGTATCCAGGTGTTAGAATGGCCAAGTCAAAGTCCAGACCTGAATCCAATCGAGAATCTGTGGGCAGAGCTGAAGACTGCTGTTCACAAACGCTCTCCATCCAACCTCACTGAGCTCGAGCTGTTTTGCAAGGAAGAATGGGCAAGAATTTCAGTCTTTCGATGTGCAAAACTGATAGAGACATACCCCAAGCGACTTGCAGCTGTAATTGCAGCAAAAGGTGGCGCTACAAAGTATTAATGCAAGGGGACCGAATAATATTGCACGCCCCACTTTTCAGGTTTTTATTTGTTGAAAAAGTATAAAATATCCAATAAATTTCATTCCACTTCACGATTGTGTCCCACTTGTTGATTCTTGACAAAAAATTAAAATTTTATATCTTTATGTTTAAAGCCTGAAATGTGGCGAAAGGTTGATAAGTTCAAGGGGGCCGAATACTTTCACAAGGCACTGTACCTCTGCCATACACCAGTGCCACTCCCTTGGTGAAAACGCTGCTGGTTCCGGGGTAAGCGAAGCGGGTGTCTGGTGAGGCTGAGGGCCAGATTGGTGCGCACTGTTCGTGGTGGATGTGGAGCGGTACCTCGCCTTGATGTCTCCCGACGTTGGTTGGACCCTGTCGCTGTCTGCTTGGTATGGCTTGGATGACATGTTTCTGCCCCACGGTCCCTGCTCTCCTCATCCCCACTGGCACGGGATGGATCCGGGGAACTTGCGGCCTCTGCGTAGGGACCCACTGTAAGCTGTTCGCCCAGACCCACCAGATCCTGCCAGGTTTGCCCTAGTTAACACAAGATCGCTTGCAAATAAAACATTCATCCTAAAGGGTCATTCCATGTGGTTTCATCAGATGGTGGTTGCCGCACCATCTTCAAATTAGTCCTAAATTTGTATGCCATTAGATAGTCACAAAAGTATTTTATATGCAAAATTGTAGGCCTGTAGCTCAAATAGTTTCTGAGTTGTTGGGGTCTGAAATTTTCAGAATTTGGGCTATAAAAAGCCTCGCCAGCGTTTTTTGGATCTTTAAGTGGTTATTTCTTAGCCTCTAGACATACAAGAGAGCTGTGAGTTGGTAAACAAGGCCTCTGCATGTAGCTAGTGCCCCGCAAACATCCCCAGGTGTTTCCCTACACTCTGCAGGCCATGGGGGCTTGCTAAAAATGCTTAAAATTAAGAGATACCTACTCACGAGTGGGGTTTGGGACCTTAAAAGTACTAGAAATACTGCACAGAAGTGTTCTAACAGCCCTGGGTTCCATTCTACACAAACTTGTGTGATAACTTAGCAAACTGGAGCTTTCTAGGTACCTCAGTTTGGAAAATATGAGCTCCCAAAGTTGGACGAGATTTTTAATTGGCTATTTTTGGTGGCAAAAATCTCAGTGTGGGACAGGTACCAGAGACCCCAAATTTTTCTACAAGACAGTTCCATCTGTCTTCTATCACTGTACAAAAAAGCAGCAGGGTTATATTTGTAGTTACTGAGATATTCTTACTCAAAATGGCATGGGTAATGTCAAAATCGTTTTTTGCTTTTCAGTACTTTAAATTGGGATACAAGTATTAGTAGTCATTCCAATTGTAGTATTATGTATGTTTTGTTCTTTTTAAATGTTAGTTATTAAAGGTGACTACCTTCAAAAAGTGTAATGGTATAACTTAGGTATACCTAAGTTATAACTTAGGTATAGGTTCTTTTGCTTGTAACATGACATTGTACAATTAAATTTAACATGTTTAATCCCACTGCACTGATACTGTAAAATTCAACATTATTGTTGTTATTTTTAAATTAATCAACCATGAACTACTGCAGAGCTCCCTGAATTCAAGTTAGTGCATGTAATTTGTATGTGTATGTTATAATTACATGTATGCATTGCAAATGGGTATACTTAAGTTATAGTGAGTCCAGTGTCTTCACAGAACTTTTACCTGGTGAGTGCTACTATTTTATTTCTCCACGGACATCTGGTCTAGCAGGAGGAATTGCAACTGCTTTTAAAAGTGATTTTAAATGTAAACAGATATTCCTGTCATTGACCTTCTCCAGCTTTGAATTAACTCTGAGCTGAGAAGTTCTCACACAGTGCTTTGTGTTGTGGTTTATCGGCCTCCTAAATATAACAGTGACTTTTTAACTGACTTTCCTTGGTTCTTGGCCGACATCATGCTGAAATATGACCGGGTCCTGAGTGTTTGTGATTTTAATATTCACGTGTGTTGTCCGGAAATCTCCTTGGCTAGGGATTTCTTAAACATAATTGACTCTTTTAAACTTGTACAGTCTGTTCTGGGCCCAACACATGATCGTGGTCACACACTTGATCTTGTTTTATCATATGGTCTGCCTGTTTTTTAACTTGGAGATCTGTGAAGCCTTCTTCTCTGATCATGTGCCTGTACTTTTTGAAGCTGCTGTACGTGATAACAGTTAAGTCTCGTGCTGCTGCTCACAGATGTCGGGTTTTTAACTCTTCCACTGTTGCTCGCTTCTCAGCCACTTTCAGTCAGAACTCCCAGTCCTATGTGTGATAATACAGAGGCTCTGAGCTCTCAGTTTCTTGGTACCTGTCAAATTGCCATTGACGCTGCGGCCCCATTAAAGAGCAGAAAGCATAAAGTTCTACCAGAGCCTTGGTTGAATGAAACAACCCTCACTGCCAGACGGGAGTGTCACAGAGATGAGTGCAAGTGGAAAAAAGATAAACTGGAAGTGTCTTTTCAGTTTTGAGAGATCGTTGGCATCTTTACCAGTCCATTGTGAAAGAGGCTAAAAGAAAATATTTCTCTTATTGTTGTCTCTGTCACAAACCTCATGTGTTGTTTAATCAACTCTGCTCTGAATGCACCATAGACTGTGGGAATTGAGCCCTCCCCTTCTGTGTGCGAAAACATTTTGCAATTCTTTATTGCTAATGTCACTTCTACCAGAGCATTTATTTCACCTCCTGCTTATGACCCCTCTGTGTTCGTTCCTTGTTCTGCTGTTTTCGACTCATTTGAGCCTGTGACCCTGACTTTAGTGCAGGAGACTATGGGTCATTTAAAACCTTCAGGTTCACCCAGTGATCCTGTTCCTCCTCGACTCTTTAAGGAGGTTTTCCCTGCAGTTGGGCCACATTTTCACAACATCATTAACAGCAGTCTGTCCTCTGGTGTGGTCCCTGTAAATTTTAAACATGCAGTTGCGCAACCCCTTATTAAAAAATCTGGACTGGATCCTGCTGTTATTGCTAATTTTAGGCCCATTATTAAACTGTCCTTCCTCTCCAAAATTTTAAAGAAGATTGTTTACTCCCAGCTCATGGACTTTTTAAATGAACAAAATGTCCTTGAAATTTTCCAATCTAGTTTTAAAAGACTGCACAGCACAGAGTCGGCCTTTTTAAGAGTTTTTAAACGGCATTTTCTTAGCTACTGACTCTGGTCACCGCGTAATCCTTGTGCTTTTAGATGTAACTGCAACATTTGACACAGTGGACCATGACATCCTGGTTGCTCGTCTGGAGCAGTGAGTGGGCATCAGTGGCACAGCTTTGAAATGGTTGAGGTCCTACTTGTCACATCGGACATTTTGTGTTAGCCTTGGTGACTCTGTGTCCTCTACTGCTCCTCTCTCACGTGGAATCTGACAGGGTTTGGTTCTAGGCCCTCTTTTATTCTCTTTATACTTTCTCCCATTTGGCTCCATTCTCGGGAAGCATGGCATTTCATTCCACTGCTATGCTGACGACAGCCAGATCTAAGTCTCCCTCAAAAAGGCCAATTTATTTTCAATCAAGTCACTGCTGAATTGCTTGAATGACCTCAAGGCCTAGATGTCCCTAAATTTTCTCAGTTTTAATAAGAAAAAGACTAAGGTGATGGTCTTTGGTGGCACCCCTGTGCCCCCCCCCCCCCCCCCCCCCCCCAATTGATCTGGGTTCCTTGGCACAGTACGCCAAACCTATTGTTTGTAATTTAGGGGTAAAAGTGGACGCAGATCTGAAGTTTGACAGCCAGATAAAATCGGTGGTGAAATCAAGCTTCTTCCAGTTAAGGCAGCTGGAAAAAATCAAACCTTTTCTCCAGAGACAACATTTTTAAACAGTAATCCACGACTTTGTGACCACTCGGCTGGATTACTGTAATGCACTTTATATGGGGGTCAGTGGGTCCTCCATTGCAATTAATCCAAAACGCTGCTGCACGTTTTTTAACTGGCACAATTTGAGCACATTTCACCGGTTTTAGCTTCACTCCAGTGGCTGCTTATCCATTTTACAATTCATTTCAAAATTCTTTTATTTGTTTTTAAATCCCTAAATGGTCTTGCCCCACCATACCTCTCTGAGCTTCTCCATCCATATGCTCCTAGTTGATCTCTCAGGTCAGCTGACCAGCTGCTCCTGAGGGTGCCCAAAACGAGGCTGAAGCTCAGACGGGATCGAGCGTTCTCCATGGCCGCTCCACAGTTTTGAATGAGCTGCCAGTGCACATCAGACAGGCCTCCTCACTGTCTAATTTTTAAACCTTTCTTAAAACCCACCTCTTTTCTTTGGCATTTCACACCACGTGGGTTTGTTGTTCTCATGTGCACATATTTTTAATCTAGGATGGGCAGTCCAGTCTGTTAGTCTATTTATTTTTCATGTTTTTATTGTGTACTTTGCTTTTAGTTCTATTATTTTTACCTAGTTCTATTGTTTTTGTCTTAGTTTTATATTATTTTTTCTTAGTTTCATTATTTTTATCTTGTGATAATGTTTTTTACACTTCTATACAGCACCTTGGTCGGCTCTGGTTCTTTTAAATTGCTTTATAAATAAATTTGATTTTGATTTGATTTAATTTCTTTTTTGTCTTTTTTTGTCATTTTTGTTCCTTTTTGTCCTTTTTTGTTTCGTTTGTGTCCAGGTGTTTTTTGTAGCTTTTTTGTCAATTTTTTTCTCTTTTTTTTGTTTTGTTTCATGTCGTTTGTCTCATTTTTGTCATTTTGTGTCTCATTTTTGTAATGTTTGTCTTGTTTTGTTGTTCTTTGTCTGACTTTATTCATTTTGATCATAAAGTAAAATACTGTATTATTCAGTTCCAGATACCTGTGAGTAAATGTTTTGTTCCTTTGTAGACTCTCTGTGATCTGTAAGTTGTAATGTGTAAATGATAAACTGAAGCATAATGTTGTTGAAATTGAATTTATTCTTCTTAAGAAATTTCAGGTTATCAATATTGTTTTGTGAAAAGATAATTCCTTAAATGTGAACATTTTCAGAATTTGGAGTTGTCATTATTTATAGGTTAGTATGCTGTGATTTTAATGGTCCCACCCACTTGAGATCAAAATGGACTGTGTTTGGCCCCTGAAGTAAAATGAATTAGACACCCCTGGTTTATAATGAATGAACCTTCGCTCACACACAGAGGAATGGCTGCTCTCAAGAGTGGAATTTATAACACCTCTCAGCCCAGTATTCCCAGTGATGTCATGCCTGACAAACCCAGAGACTTCACAAAAATGGCTGCAGGACTGCCATCTCTGTTTATGCAAGAGTGTGATTTTGTGTTGCTCAGAGTATGTGTGATGGTTATCCGGTTCTGTGGGAAAGTCAGCCACCTACACCCACACACACTCACACACATACACAGACAGTCAGTGGTAGGACGGGGTCGTGTCTTCTCAGACCGAGGGGAAGTAGGGTAAATAAGCAGTCGACGAAGGGATCTTATTCTTGTTAGGCTGCTTGTTTTCCCTCCTCAGTACTTGTTTAGCTCAGGAAATATGCTCCCATCTTCTCCTGCATGCATACACACCACTGAGCCACGCTGCCTCAGGCAACAGGGAAGCATGGGAGTGCAGTAATGTGACTGTACAGATGGAGGTCTCACTGCCCGGATTTGGTGGTGTTGTATTTCTGCAGGACTCCAGACTGGGACTAAATGGTCGCATTTTGCGACCAAAATTTGAGCGAGTGCGAGTAAATTTTTCATCTATTCAAGCATGTGCGACCAGTAAATTTGCCGATTTCTTTTTAAATTATTCTTGAATATTTTTTTGTTGCTGACAAACGTCTGCTCCGCACTTCAGCCCAGTAGACAGTCATGCGCAAATAAGCTGTTTGCCAACCAACATTAACTCCAAAAGAAGAAGAAAGGAGACGAACACCAAAGAAGAAGAAGGCGGCAGGCGGGCCCATAGATATGAAGAGTAGATACGCCAGGGCATTGTAGCAGCTGGCTAAGCGACGTGCCTATGTGGCGGCCATCTTGGAGGGGGCAAAGTTCCCATTCAAAGCAATGCATGTACATTGAAAATAAATCAGAATTTGCTCATTTCTCAACCGATTTTCGTGTGGTCTACTTTATTGTCAACGTCAAAACGTGCTATTGATAGAGAATATTTGATCTGCAAAAAAAAAAATAAAACACTGAAAAAAACTTCATACAAATGTAGCCTGCAATTTTAGTTATCTTATTATTTTGTCACGAACTGAGCAGGTTGGACCCGAGCAGAAAGCCACACTACCAAGGCTGGCTGAATGAAAGTGATTTATTGTTTGGGGGGGTGAATAATGGCACGGAGGGGGGAAATCCAGGATGCAGGAGCAGCTGGTGTAGTGGGGGATTTTGGCCATAAACGGGGGGTCCAGGCAGGGACAGAAGGGGTCCAGGCAGGAATGGGGGTCCAGGCAGGAGGAAACCGGTGATGAGTTGCTGGGGAAAACAGACTAGGGTTCTGGATGGCTGGATCCCGGACAGCTGGGTCTGAGTGGAAGCAGGAGAAAACAACATCAGAAAAAGGCAGGAACTTAAACAGATTGTGCAAGAGGCTAGAGAGCAAACTGAACTGCATGGTTCTGGTTCAACAATCTGGCAGGGAGTGGAAGGATGAGCCGGTTCTTATTGCAGAGGTGTGTAATCAGGTTGATGATCGTCAGCTGTCCGGGAGCCGCAGAGGTGGTTGATTGCCTGAGTGGAGTCAGCTGGGAAGCTAGACTCCACTCAGGCACCGAGCTGCAGGGGGAGAGACAGGGCAGAGGAGCGGATGGGAGACAGAGAGAGACAGACAGGGCAGAGGAGCGGATGGGAGACAGCAAGACAGACAGGGCAGAGGAGCGGATGGGAGACAGCAAGACAGACAGGGCAGAGGAACAGGAGAGGGAGAGAGATGGGGAAAAAGGTA
Source organism: Acanthochromis polyacanthus (assembly GCF_021347895.1). Taxonomy (NCBI): domain Eukaryota; kingdom Metazoa; phylum Chordata; class Actinopteri; family Pomacentridae; genus Acanthochromis; species Acanthochromis polyacanthus. The sequence continues at coordinate 21,213,695 of NC_067131.1, read as the reverse complement.
TTTGGGATGCCAGATGGGAAAGACGGGATGAGAAGGGAGCTCTGACATATTTAGGTCCAGAGGCCAGGGAATCTTGTCAGTTCAACCATTACATATATAAATGTAAATACTTAGATATGTAGAAAATGTTTTGAGATCAAAAAATTTAATTGCAAATGTAATATATTTATTTATTAATATTAATTTATTATTACTTATTATGGGGCGGCTGTGGCTCAGGTGGTAGAGCGGGTCGTCCAATGATCAAAGGGTCGGCGGTTTGATTCCCGCTCTCGCCTAGTCGTGCTGTTGTGTCCTGAGGCAAGACACTTTACCCACCTTGCCTCCAGTGCTGCTCTCACACTGGTGTATGAATGGGTGTGAATGTTGGTGGTGGTCGGAGGGGCCGTAGGCGCGGATTGGCAGACTAGAACAGGATAGAGTGTATTTATATTTACAATAAACAACACATAAATAATAATAATAAACAACAGAATTATTATTAATATTCAATATTTTTTATTTATCTCTCTCTCTCTCTCTAGGCTGTTGTATAGTTGCAGCAAACCCCTCTCCTCAGAGCTGCTTCCCAATTCTTCCTCAACCCATAGTCTTTGGGAAACCTACACGGAGTAAAGAAAAAAGTAGACAGAAGTAAATAAGTATGTACACAACAACATATTTATAAAGAAATCATGCTAATAAATTAAGTACAAAGAACTGAATTAGCCAATATACTGGAGACCAAAGCTATTTAATTTGATAGGTATAACCTTGTTTAGTAACATTTCAATTATGTGAGAGCAGTCCTAAAGAATTGCCTGTAATCCCAATCATAAAATGGGTTTGGAGGAACAACATAGATGTTAATCTGTATATATATGAATTAGGCTTTATAACTACTATTGGTAGTACTGGTGGTATTAATAGTAATGCGACTACTAATAGTAGTAGTGGTAATACACCAACTACTGCTGCTGATACTGTCACTGCTACTACAACTTGTAATACAAGTACACAGGCTGATACTACTTCTACGACTAACAGCTACTTATACTACTACTGCTGCTTGTATTTTTCGTATTGCTACTACTGCTTGTACAGCTATACTACAGCTACTATTAATCATCTGGTATTTGGTTGTCCAGCTGTTAGCTCATGTTAGTGTTTTGCTAGTGGCTAACTAGTTAGCTCTCATGGACTCTCAAAAAGATTTAATAATGAAAAACGAGCCAAAAATTATTCTTACCTGTGGAAAGTTATTCCAAGTTTCCTTGTCTTGATCGTCCGACGTCGTGTGCAACCAGGGGTGAAAGTAGTTTTAAATTCTTGCCGGAACTATTACCATTATGTCCGTAGTGTTGCCAACTCCTCAGTAAGGAAAGTCGCTTTTGGCTGTCCTAAAAGTCGCTAAATGACGTCATCTCTTAACTTGCATATTTCCCAGTTTGCATGTAATTGTAATCAATGTTGTAGGAGAGAGGAATAACGTTGTGGAAGAGACCAAAAAGTGAGTATAAAACACCCAAAATATGTTTTTGAACTCAAGGTTAAATGCTGTGGTTTATTTTAGTATGACAGTGAAGAAACATTTTCATTTATATCCTGATCCGTAAGTCTGGATGGGATCTGTAGTGACTTTGCCACTGGGACTGCTGCGGGGTTACTGGACTGACAGCCTGTGCTTTGGTACGGGAAGAAGCTCACAGCAGCACCTGCTGCTTGTTGAGGACAGTAACTGCAGAATGATCCGAGTTTTCCTGTCAGAGTCTCCAAAACGGCAGAAAAAGTCACTAGATTTGTTGCTAATTGCTTTTGACAAAAAAATGCTTTGTAAGTCGTTTGATTTAGCGAGAAAGTCGCTAAGTTGGCAACACTGTATGTCCGTTGATGCTAACCGTTGTAAATCCTGTTGAAAGTTTTTCAGCCAATCACAAGAACGTGTGGAATTTCAGGCGTAATTTATTGCTCGCCCCCTCCCAGCGCAAGCAGCGCTTATTGACGTCTATTGACTAGTTGTTGAAAATGTCCCAGTGCAATAAATCAAGCGCACCTATTTGCTATTGGCTGCTACTGGCCATAGCAATCGCTGTGTTACAGAAGTAGACACGCACGCGCACTCACATACTGCTGAGTGAACTCCGGTCGATAGCAGGGAGCCGAGCGGCGCATGGGGCGCCGTACCCATAGATACCGGTGGAAGAGCGGCGTACTGCCACCGAATCTTTTCCCGGAACTGCGTTCCACCACCAGATCTTTTACCGGAACGCAGTTCCGGACCGTTCCGGCTTACTTTCACCTATGTGTGCAACTATATGAAGCACAATGAGCCGACATTCTTCTTGTTTTAGTTTTCGTGCCATTGACATCAATGGAAAACACTGAAACTTTGCCCCCACTAGCTTAGGCTACGTTCACACTGCAGGCTAAAGTGACCCAAATCCGATTTTTTTTGCCCCTATGCGACCTGTATCTGATCTTTTCATGACAGTCTGAATGACACAGATCCGATTTTTTCAAATGCGACCCAGGCCATTTGGATATGTGGTCCTAATTCCGATAGGTATCAGATCTTTTGCCATGCGACTTCAGTCTGAATGGCCAGGTCACATTTATCCGAGCTATACGTCATTGGTACACGACAAACGCCACTATTCTGCATTCAAGCAAAAGTGTCGTGCGGTAACAAGCATAGATATGAAGATCTATGGTAACAAGCACCTGTTGCCAGCCAATACAGCCCAACGCCAACACGTTTGCTTACCGATATGGGCTGCCGAAGACGTGTGTCTTGCCGTGAGAGTATTTAAAAGAGGCGCTCACATATGTACGTAAAGGTCGCCCTTGTCATTTGAAAATTCTGAATGAAGTCCGCATATGTGAAGCTTCTCACATCACTATCTCATCACTCCTGGCTGCGACTCCGCACTCACACAGTTCTCTGGACAGACGTTGCTGCCACTGCCCCACAAAACGCCAGCACCAAAATCCTGGCTCTCCTCCTTCTTGACCTTCTCCTTAAAACGATTAAGTTATAAATATGCTGGCTCCGGCTGTACAACAACTTTAAAATGGCCAGACATGCTCTACTGTTAGCGTTCATGTTTACTTCCGTAAACACGGAACACGCTCTCTGCGTGTCGTTGTCATGTGAGGTTCACACAGGAGATCACATACAAGTCACATTTAATTGGAAATGTGAATGAACTCGCAAAAAAATCGGATTTCACAAAAAAAATCGGAATTGAGCATTAAGCCCTGCAGTGTGAACGTAGCCATAGTGTCTCGGTATGCACGCCGCTCAGAGGGCGTGTCGTATCTAGTCTTCATATCTATGGGCGGGCCCATGTGTGTGAGAGCGGGGGGCGAATGATGGTGAAGCTCCTGATATTTCACAAAGCCTTTATTTACGTTCAGCCTTATTTTTAACACAAATTCATCTTTCTGTCCTTCACTCCTTTCTTGTCCTCATTCCAGCTGCTTATAAGATTCGACACATCCTTTGCTAGACAGCAAAAGCGTGGAACTGTTTTCTTTCATCTTTACCGGAATTTTCAGACTTTTCAGCAGCGTCTTCGTCATGTCGAGAAACCTCGTCTTAGAGAAACACTTCCTGTGCCGCTGGAATGTTTACAAAATAAAAGCCCGTAGCATTAAACATACACCTTCAGAATAAAAGCCTGGAGAAAACGGTTATTTTAACACTAGCAAAAGAAAGGCTTGGTAAAAGAGATGATGTCATGGCCCCTCCCTCTCCTGTGCTGCGCTCCTGGCCAGCTGTCGGCTTGGGCTGATTGGGAGCGGCTGTGGAGGAGCGCAGCCTCTCCCAATCAGCAATCAGCAGCTGATAAAGCCTGGCTCACACCACTACTCAGTGCTGGGTCATTGCTTGGGATACACCTGTCTGGTCTGCTCTGTCTTGGCTGGCGCCCCGCCGGCCACTCTGCTCCGGTCTCCCCTCCCGCTCTGGATTTCCCCGTCTGCTCCGGTCTCCCTCTCCGCTCTGGATTTCCCCATCTGCCCCATCCTGCCCGGCCCCGCTCCGAAACTCTGTCCACGCCTTGGTTCTCCAGCCCTCTGTCCCCGCTGCGCCAAAGCAGCCACCTGCCCGGTTCCCTGTTCTGTCCTGCCCGGCCCAGTTCCAGAACTCTGTCCCCAGCCTCGGCTCCCGATCCCTGGACTTATAATTGTGAGTCATCCCGTTTGTTCTAGCCCTTGTTGTGGCCTATTTCTGTTCATTGCTCATGTTTAGTTGGAGCCCTGTTTTATTTGAATACCTCCTGTCTGGAGTTTTTGTTGCGTAAGTCCTTGTTTATTAAATCTCTGGTTATCTGCCTGCCTCTGAGTGCCTGCTTGTGGGTTCAAAAACCCCCGTTCCCTAACAGATGAATTGATCAGCAGACCTTTATAAGAGTAATTTACACGTGATTTGGTATAAATACATAATGTGCACGTGCATAACACATGTCTGTATTCAGCACAAGGTCATTTTCATCTGTCTGAAATTATACATCAACTGAGCAGCCTTGGTGGAGTACTGCGCTCTGAGTGCTTTTGTTGTTATGTTGTGTCAACTGCTGCATTATAAAATGTGAATTGAAAACATAGTTTCTGAATTTATTGTGCAATTATATATCAGTAATACAGTGAAAATGAGAGGAAATGTGAATATTTACTTTGCAAGTCGATATTGATGTGCGCCCCTAAATTTTCTGCTTGTGCTCCTAAAATTTTAAGTTAGGGGCCACTGTGCTCCTAGGAAAAAAAGTTAGTCTGGAGCCCTGTGTCTGCACGCTCGCACAACAAAATAACGCTGCTTGTTTCTGAAGTCACTGTCTCTGAAGAAAAAATAAAGGATCTGATGCAGCATGCTATTTTATGGGAGAAACATCAATTGCAGTCTTCAGTTGTTTCTCAGCAGAAGTGAACCATTTTACAACATGTTCCAAAGGTGATATAATGTCACCTTTTTGTTTTAGTTGATTCCTGCAATTCCTTCAACAGAATTTTTTGTATTATGATATTCTGTATCAAATTATTTATTATATTCTTTTAGCTTTTTATGTTGCCCAAATTTTGCCCACAGGGATCAATGAAGTGTTGTCTCTTATCTTAATTTTATTGGAGTACTTTTTTGTTTTGTTTTACTCGTATAAAAAAAACATATTTTAAGTCTAAATACTGCATCTGATGCCTTGTTTAAATATTTCATGCAGTGCTAATAAAGAGTAAACCTTATAATTCCCTGTCAGCCATTATTAGAGCATGCAGGATTGTTGTTTGTACTAAGATGTTTTCAGATAGTATATGAAGAAAATATCTTCCTCATACATTATTCAGCTGTACTCTAGATCAATTAAGAGGCAAACAACAAACTCAACAAAAAAATGCTCATAACAAAAATGTGAATATTAAATCCTTAGTGCTACCTCAGCTAAACCAGATCTCTTTTTGTTCGGCAGGAGCGAATCTTCCTGACGTTGTCCAACTACATCTTCACGGCAATCTTCGTGGTTGAAATGACTGTAAAGGTGAGACACTCTGAATTTCCACTGACACATACAGTGCCTATCATAAGTATTAAGCCCCTTTGATGTTTTAACCTTTTATTGCTTTCATATATCAATCATGGTCAATAAAATTTAGCTTTTTTAACAAAGAAATCTATTGGAAAAAACTCTTTAATGTCAAAGGGAAAACAGATTTCTATAAAGTAATGTTAATGAAAGAAAATTATGTATATGAAAATTGTTTGCATAATTATTCACCCCCTTCAAGTCAGTATTTAGTAGATGCACCTTTGACTGCAATCACAGCAGTGAGTCTGTGTGGATAGATCTCAATCAGTCTTGCACATCTGCCCACTGCAATTTTGCTCCGTTCTTCTTTGCAAAACTGCTCAAGCTCTGTCAGGTTGCGCGGGTATCGGGCATGAACAGCCCTTTTCAAGTCCAGCCACAAATTCTCTATAGGATTGAGGTCTGGGCTTTGACTCGGCCACTCCAGAACATTTACCTGATTCTTTTTTAACCATTCCTGTGTAGCTTTTGCAGTATGTTTTGGATCATTGTCTTGCTGGAATCAGAAAATAAATCTTCTATCAAGACATAGTTCTCTTGCAGACTGAAAAAGATTGTCCCTCAGGATTTCAGTGTATTTTGCAGCATTCATTCTGTCCTCTATCTTTACAAGCCTTCCAGGTCCAGTTGCTGAGAAACATCCCCACAGCATGATGCTGCCACCACCATGCTTCACAGTGGGGATGGTGTGTTTTTGGTGATGTGCAGTGTTTGGTTTCCGCCAAACATGACGTCTTGTCTGATGGCCAAAAAGCTCAATTTTGGTCTCATCAGACCAAAGAATCTTCTTCCACTTGACCATGGAGTCTTCCACGTGCTTTTTTGCAAATGCTAGTCGAGATCTAATAGGACTTTTCTTCAACAGTGGCTTTCTCATTGCCACTCTCCCATAAAGCTTTGACCGGTGAAGAACCCGGGCAGCAGTTGCTACATGCACAGTCTCTCCCATCTCAGCAGCTGAAGCTTGTAACTCCTTCAGAGTAGTTGTAGGGTCTTAGTGGCTTCTCTCACTAGTCTCCTACTTGCATGGTCACTCAGTTTACGAGGGCGGCCTGATCTAGGCAGATTCACACAAGTGCCATATTCCTTCCATTTCTTGAGAATTGATTTCACTGAACTCCGGGGGATGTTCAGTGCCTTGGAAATTTTTTTGTAACCATCCCCTGAATTGTACTTCTCAATAACCCTTTCCCTGAGTTGCTTAGAGTGTTCTTCTGTCTTCATGGTGTAATGGTAGCCAGGAATACTGATCAACCACTCTCTGGACCCTTTAGACACAGGTGTTTTACAACTCAATCACTTGAAACACACCCACACCACTCAGATGATCTTCATTTCACTAATTGTGAGACTATTGGCAACAATTTGATGGACCTCTATTGAATTAGACCATTAAATTAAAAAGGGGGTGAATAATTATGCAAACAGTTATTTTATTTATATAATTTTCTTTCATTAACATTACTTTATAGAAATCTGTTTTCACTTTGACATTAAAGAGTTTTGTTCCAATAAATTTTTGTGTTAAGAGAGCCAAATTTTATTGACCATGATTGATTTATGAAAGCAATAAAAGGGTAAACCATTAAAGGGGGTGAATACTTATGATAGGCACTGTAAAAGCATTAGTGGTGAAGGACTTTCTGTGAGCTACATTTGAACTTTCCTTGAGGCTTATTGCAAAGTCTGGGAAAGATGTTGGTCATTTTAACCATTATGTTATGGGATAATTAATGTTATCATTTCCAATTCATGCGTCTTGTTGTGCTTTCCTGCATGAAGTCATCCTTGAACCCCACTGACCTCAGCACTTTATGCCACAAAATATCTGGCAGGTTTGAAGTGGAAGGAACCATATGAACACTGGCTGTCTCACCTCGAGACCTCTTATTTGTCCTGAGCTTAGAAACAAACAAGATGTGATACCTCAGCGTTCGCTCGCAGTGCAAAAAATTTTGCATAATATGGAGAAACCTGAACCAGACTCCAAAAACTGCTCAGCCGCAAAGCTTTGGAGAAAATAAAGTCTGTCTGATACCCGCATGTACTGTAAGCACAAAAGCACAAAAGAAAGCAGAGTGGGAAAACAAATGAAAGAATGAGAGGCTCAAACAGACAGCAAACACACACGCGCTTCCTCTGAGGGCTGTTTCATAAGGCTAAGAGGAGGATTGTCTCGCCAGTACTGAAATGGCCCAGCTTTGAATGGAGATCCATGCAGGCGTGGGTAGGAGTGAGCAGAGGCAGAGGGGAGAAAAGTTCATGGGTGTCACTCATTCAAAGCCTCTGTCTCTATTTTTGGTCCCAGTGGCTCACAAACATTGTGCCTGCACTCACACACTCAGATTTTGGTTCTATAATTTAATGCCCAAGTCATCTTTTTAAGAGTAGTGCAAACACTAAATCAAAACTTCAGGACTTTAAAGCTGCTTTGTTCAATATTTAATAAGTAACATAATGGGAGAGGTGGATTAATGTCTTTTATCTCGATACACAGGATGTCACAATAACTCAACGTAAGAACACACCATTACAGGTTCAGAACAAGTAGGCCTACATTTACTCCAGCGATCTACTTAGTTCCTCTCTAATTATTTTGAGTGTTTCTATTTTCTGCTACCTTATCCCTTTGTCACTATATTTGAAGAGAACTTTGTAGTTTTTACTCCACTACAGGTACATTTATTTTTACAGCTGGATTCACTGGAAACTTTCCCGATGAATAATACATCACATTGTTAAAGATGATAAAAGCACTTAGAGAGCACAGTACTCTATCAAGGTTACTCAGTTGTTATATGATTTGTGACAGATAAGTCCCAATAAGTCCACAGCGGTGGATTTGTAGTAGGATCAAAATCATGTAATTGTAAGTAGGCAGCTGACGTAGTATTCACTTGTTGTCATAGTTACAGTGACGCCATGCCACTATCTTGCAATGATACGGAAATCGTTATCAAATCTGTGGATCCAGACTATAAACCGCATCACTGCCAAAATCTAATCACTTGGTCCTTGTGTCATTTCTGACCTTCCCTGAAAATTTCACCCCAATCCGTTATCGCTTTTTTGAGTAATGTTGTGCACAGACAAACGTAGGCCAAACATTATATAACTCCGCCGCGTTTCTTGGCAGAGTAATTAAACTCAAAGGGTTTGTCCAAAGTGAAACTTTTAAGTATCTGACAAAAGTTTACTTTGTAGTTGGTTCACTTAATTGCATTTTAGATGTCTGAGTTCTCAGCATTTTAATTAAAGAGTACTTTTGTTGATTATTTTCTTTAGATTATTAATTAACTGGTGCAGTTTGAATTATCCTTTTGCTTTTCACAACAAAGCAAAGATTAGAGAAAGTTCCAAGAAAGAAACATGCATTTTTGAGGCAACCCTTATGGTTTTTCTTCTTTTAATCATGCTACATTTCCAAATGGGCCAACTTCTAATTTAAAAATCATTTCACTTCACTACCTAACAAATAGTTAGATGTGTCTAAATCGCAATTACAGCCATAAAATGCTTTCATACTTTTGAAAATACATAATGATATTTTACTCACAAGGCCTGTTTGACTACTTATGGACTTTTGCGTGGTTCGGTAAAGTGATAAATGTATGAAATGTTAAAGGTGTACATTCACATTCTTGGATTTGTAATTTCATTGAAGGATGTGAATTCAGAACCACTCAAAAGTTCAGACCTCCTGAGATCCAGTTTCATCATAGAGTTTGAAGGTTTTGAAGAAACTTTCCAGACTGACCAGCTTTCATATCTTAAATGGATGGTGGACTAGCGTCTGTCTTTACTTTACAGAGCTTTTCTATCTATCTATGCCTGTCGCCCCTCCTGGGACATAGGCCACCGACAAGGTCTCTCCAGCCGTCTCTGTCCTGGGCCAGTCTTTCCAGCTGTCCCCAGGTGTATCCCGTCTTTTTGGCGTCGGCGTCAAGGTCGCATCACCAGGTGTTTTGTGGCCTGCCTCTCTTCCTTTTTCCTTGGGGGTTCCATCTGAGGGCTTGCCTTGTGATGTTGGTGACTGGCTTCCGTAGTGTGTGGCTTATCCATCTCCAGCGGCGTTGTCGAATCTCTTCCTCTGCAGGTTTCTGCTTTGTCCGCTGCCACAGCTCCTCGTTTCTGATGGTGTCCAGCCAGCGTATCCGGAGGATCCTTCTCAGTTAGTTGTTATTAAATGTCTGGATTTTCTTGGTGTTCATCACTGTGGTCGTCCAAGTCTCCACGCCGTATAACAGTACTGACTTCACGTTGGTGATGAACAGTCTGATCTTGGTACTGAGTGACAGGTCTCTGGATGCCCAGACTTTCTTCAGTTGGAGAAATGCTGCCCTAGCCTTGCCTATCCTGATTCTCACGTCGGCATCTGACCCTCCTTGCTTGTCGACGATGCTGCCAAGGTAGGTGAAGCTCTCCACCTCTTCTAGCGCCTCGCCCGCAAGTGTGATGGGGGTTGTGCTGGCAGTGTTCACCTTCAAGACCTTGCTCTTTCCCCGATGGATGTTCAGCCCCAACTTTGCGGAGTTCTCTGCAACGATGCTGGTCTTCTCCTGCATCTGCTGTTGGGAGTGCGAGAGGAGGGCTAGGTCATCCGCAAAGTCTAGGTCATCCAGCTGGGTCCAGAGTGACCACTGAATGCCGTTCTGCTTCTGTGCTGTTGATGTTGTCATGACCCAATCAATGGCCAGCAGGAACAAGAATGGTGACAGCAAGCATCCCTGTCTCACCCCTGACCGGACTTGGAAGGCGTCGGTCAGCTGGCTTCTGTGCACCACTCTGCAGGTCAGTCCTTCGTAGGAGTTCCTGATGATGTTGGTGAGCTTTTCTGGCACTCCGAAGTGTCTCAGCAACTTCCATAAGGTCCCTCGATCAACACCGTCGAATGCCTTCTTGTAGTCTAGGACGTTGATGTAGAGGGACAAGTTCCATTCTAGTGACTGCTCCAGTATAATGCACAACGTGGCGATCTGGTCAGTACATGATCGATCCTTTCGGAAGCCCGCCTGCTGGTCTCGGAGTTGGGGGTCGACAGTGTCCTTCATCCTGTTGAATAGGATACTGTTGACAACTTTTCCTGGGACAGACAGAAGCGTGATCCCTCTGTAGTTAGTACAGTTGCTGAGGTCTCCCTTCTTTGGCAGTTTGACCAGGTATCCCTCTTTCCACTCTGCTGGTACTTGTTCTTCGTGCCAGATTTTCTTGAAGAGAGGGTGCAGTATCTCAACCGTTGTTCCAGCGTGCGCATTCAGCGCCTCTGCCGGTATGCTGTTGGGTCCAGCTGCCTTGCCTGACTTGAGCTGCTTGATGGCCTTCCGGATCTCCTCTTTTGTGGGCTCGTCACAGTCTATCAGCAAGTTGCTCTCGGCTGCCTGAATGTCTGGTGGGTCCTGTGGAGCTGGTCTGTTCAAGAGCTCTTCGAAGTGCTCCCTCCATCTGTTCTTCTGTCCCTCATCTCCCATCCAGGGAGATGAGGGACAGAAGACCGTTTGTCCTTCACAGGTCTCTCTGGCTTGGCAAATTTTCCTGAAAGCTTCTTTGTGGTGTTGTAGAGATATTTCATGTTTCCATGCAGGGCTGCCTCCTCTGCTTCTGCTGCAAGTGCTTCAACAAAGTTTCTCTTGTCGGCTTTGATGCTGTTCTTAACACTTCTGTTAGCTGTTGTATAAGCCTCCTGAGCACGGGCCTTCTCCACTCTTGTGCGGCTATTGTTGAGTTTTGCTTTCTTCTTCCTATCTGCCACCTTCTCCAGTGTCTCTGGTGATATCCACTCTTTTTGGCTGCGCTTCTTGTAGCCCAGTACTTCTTCGCATGTTGTTTTCACTGCGTTTCTCACTTCCTTCCACTGCTCATCGATGGTCTCTTCTTCCAGAAGCTCCTGGAGAACCTGGAACCTGTTGGTGAGGGCGAATCTGTATTCTTCCAGCTTGTCTGCATCCTTCAGCAGTGTGGTGTCGAACCACTGGCGTTGGCAGGCCTCTCCAGTCCAGTTTCTTTTCAGCTTCAGCTTTAAGCTGGCAGCAAGGAGGTGGTGGTCTGAAGCAACGTCAGCTCCTCTCTTAACTCTGACGTCCTGGAGTGATCTTCGGAACTTTCTTGAGATGCACACATGATCTATCTGGTTCTCAGTAGTTTGGTCAGGTGATATCCAGGTCGCCTTGTGGATTCTCTTGTGGGAGAAGACTGTGCCGCCGATGACAAGGTTGCTTGTGAAGCATAGGTCTGCAAACCTCTCTCCGTTGTCATTCATCACTCCCAGACCCTGCTGCCCCAGGACCTCCTCGAATCCCGTTGTCGCTGCCAACCTTGGCATTGAGGTCTCCCATGACGATGTTAAGGTCTCTTTCTGAGAGTCCCGCTGACAGTCTGCAGTCTGTTGTAGAACTGATCTTTGATCTCGTCATTACTGTCATTGGTTGGGGCATAGTACTGTACAATGGTCATGTTAAACCTCTTCTGTTTTGTTTTGAATGAGGCTGTGATGATGCATGGGCCCTGGGCTTCCCATCCAATGAGTGCTCTCTGTGCTGACTTGGAGAGCATAAGAGCCACTCCCTCTGTATGTGGTGCATCTTCTTCCTCATATCCAGAAAATAGCAGCCTCTCTCCTGTGGTTAGTCTCTTCTGTCCACTGCCTGTCCATCTTGACTCGCTTATTCCAAGGATGTCAAGGTGATATGTTCTCAGTTCTGCTGCGATTTGGGCTGTTTTTCCTGCTTCATACATGGTTCTTACGTTCCATGTCCCGATGTTGATGGTTGCCCTGGTTGAAAGGATGGTAGTCGGCTGAGTGGCTTCCTTTCGACTTTCACCACCTCTCATCATAATTCCTCCAGCTGAAGGTCCATCTTCTCCCAAGGCTGAGTTGGTTGTTGGTTTCCTTGTTGGCGTTTCTGTAGCATAAGAGTTTTTTATGGGGAGGGGCTGCTGACCCCACGCCCAACCCCCAACCTGGAGGGCCAGGGACTGTGCTTCGTCTGGCTTCTACCCTTCGACCATGCCGGCATGGTTGAACCTGCCGGGGGACTGTGGCCCCCCACCGGCGTAGCTCTAGGGGTGATCAAAGCGTGCAAGCCTCCCCACCACGTCAAGGTGACAGTCCCTGGGGAGGTTACAGAGCTTTTGGGGGGCTAAAATATAAAATTGTTAATTAGGGGTTTTTGCCTTAAGCCAACACTTCTACATCATCACAACTGGTAGTTTCCATAAGAAGGCAATTCACCTGCTAAATAGCCATCATTCTAGTCGTTGATGAATTGACATATGCAAGCATGCAAAGGAATACCAAAAATATATTTCTAAGTGTTTTGTGTTCACTTCTTAGTGTACTACTTAATTCCATTTGTGTTAGATGATAGTTTTCATGTCTTTGATGTTGGTCTACAGTATAGAAAATAGCAAATTTAAAGGAAAACCCTTTGACTGGCAGTTTTCCTTTGTAAATATCATGTTTTTAAAATCAAATGTATGTTTTCTCTTTTTCCCTACATTTTTTTCAACTTTGAAATGATCCCCTTTATCACAATGCAAGCTCAGAGGTCTTTTCCACACGCACGCATGCACGCACGCATGCACGCAAGCACATACATAAATTGAAATGAAAATGCTGAACTGTTAATTACTTGTTTTTGATCATAAGCTGATCAGCCTCTTTGATGATTCTGCTTATACACTATACATATCCAGTTGATTCTGTTGTGAACCAATGAGCATCAATAAAATTAAACAATCCCATCTTTTCATTTATGCATGAAGCAAAAATGTTGTTGTCTTGGCCTGATATAAGATTGAGCTCAAAAAAAGAGAACTATGTCAGCCTATCTATTATTTTCTAAAATTCAAGTTGTTTTTTGGGCAGAATAGATGATGAGCAGAACCTATAGAATTAAAAATTAGGTTTGGAAAGCTTGCAGTTTTTATGATCTTCGCTGCCAAGTAAACAATCACTCCACAAAGTCAATAAGCCGGGCATATGGGCCATCAAACATCATCTAATAATGAATACAAAAATGCCCTAATAACAAACACCCGCTCAGCCCACAACAGACATTGAATTACTGATTCTTTTATCGCTTTTTCTCCACTTATATTTCGAGTGAGTAATGATTTTTAAATATCCAAATGCAATTGTAGCCACAGCAGTCTACCCTTGACGTTATCCAACACGGTCTCACGGGGATTCGTGAAACTGTTACGTAAATTTTTTGTTTCTTTTTCGTGCGCACCAACACGATTTCGTCATGTTTTTCGTGCCGCTCACCACGAAATGTTTTTCGTGTTGCTCACAACGAAACCCGCTGTGGTAATCACAGCTGAAAGTGGTTTATACCAGCGGATTCATGACGATCTAAGCTGTCCATCGGCGTATACTGCTTGTGTGATCGCGTTTGCGGCCGCCGGCCGCCGGACATTCTTGAAATTCCTATGCAAATTGGGAAAAAAAAAAAAAAAAAAAAAAGGTAAGTGTACCACCGGGTTATGGTTATGGTTAGGGTTATGGTTAGGGACGATGTCATGCAAAATATAGCGTTGGATTCGCCATGGTTTTACATTAAAAATATAATACACACATTCGTTTGAAATACGTTCTGGGTGGCACGAAAAGTCCGCCGTTTAAAATACATTGGTGCGCATTTCGTGGTGAGCGGCACGAAAAACATGACGAAATCGTGTTGGTGCGCACGAAACCGAAACTAAAACTTACGTGACAGTTTCACGAATCCTCGTGAGATCGGGCTGCGTTATCAGCTCTGACCAACACATTGCTGACACAAAGTCTCTCTGCAGTCCACAAACTATGCACTTTCTGTTGCCACCCTGCCTTCTGCTGCTGCTTTACAAAAATACACTTCAACCCATTCACCTCCATTGTGCCCCGTTTCCTCAGCATGTTAACCACCTCCAACAGGAACAAACTATTCCCATTCAACGCCTTTAAAGTTTTTGGCCTTCACACCCTCAACCTCTCCCACTTCAACAGCAAAGTCATCTCATGCAGAGCACGTACAATTTCACAGGACCCCAGGCACCTCCTCATTTTATTCTTCTCACTGCTTCCATCAGGTTGCAGATATAAATCTCAGGGTTTGCAGCTTACTTCTCAGGCAGGGATTTTTGTGCTCCCTGCTATAGCGCCAATAAAGAAAACACCTCGTTAACACTCAGTTCAGTTTAATTCAGTTTTATTTATATAGCGCCAATTACAATTGAGATTGTCTCAATATGCTTCACAGAACCCATATGCCTGAACCCCCAGAGCAAGCTCTAAGGCGATAGTGGCAAGAAAAAACGTGCTTTTAAGGGGAAGAAATCATGAGTAGAATGGCGACTCATATGGGTGGGACCTTTGAAACTGACTCATAGGTTTACTGTTACGGTGTAAGGCTCAGGCATTAAATATACTACATATATACTGTAGCAAGTAGTAAGATGCAAACAGTGTGTAGAAGAGTATAGTAAGGGTGATGCACAGTAGATTAGTAAAAAAAAAAGGGCAGCTGGAAGCAGTGAGATATAGGAAAGACAGCAGGAGCATCCCACAGTGGACCTCTTGTGTTAAGGGTGCCATGTGTTTAAATGCTGATGCTTCCCCGGCTCTGTGTCCCCTTTTCTGTCCAGATTGTGGCAATGGGCTGGTGTTTTGGTGATAAGGCCTACCTGAGGAGCAGCTGGAACATTCTGGATGGAATGTTGGTCACGATTTCCGTTATAGATATCCTGGTCTCTCTCATCTCCAACTCGGGAACCAAAATACTGGGCATGCTCAGAGTGCTGAGGCTGCTGAGAACTCTGAGGCCGCTACGGTAAGTGGTTCTCCCGGGGATGCCAACATTCTTTGATAAGCATTCAGCAGAGAGACAAACTCCGCTGAAGCTGTTGAATAAAATCACAAAGTAAAATCAATAGTTGATGGGCATGAATTAAAGTTCAGTAAAGCAAAAACCCTTCTATACAGTGTACATATTTGTGCCTGGAAAATAACATTCAAATATGTCATCCACCCTCATCTCCCTAATGCTTGGTTTGATCGTTCCAGCAGCGCAAATTAAGCAATGTGTATGGTTTGTTTTCACATTGGGGTCGAAATAAACTGAGCTTTCTCTCAGTCCTGACATGTGCCACCTTTTGGAGCTTTTGGGATTTGTGTATTTGCGTATGAGTGTGAGAAGAGAAAGAGGCTCCTTAATTCTGAAAGTGACCTCACTGAGGACTTCCCCACTCATGTGTGTTTGTGTGTAGGCATTTATTTTAGTGAGCATTCATAAATGAGCTCTTGTCAGCTTGCATACAATTGCAGTTATGTTTATTTGAGCGGAAATAAATTGGAAATCACTAATTTGGAGACTGTTTTTGCTGTCACATCTCCAAATATGCATGAGAGAGAGAGAGAGAGAGAGAGAGAGAGAGAGAGGAATGTGCTTCTTTTTGTTAAATCACTCAAAGTTCTTACATGCGTGCCCAGTCCTTCAGTTTTAGCCCCACTGTGTGTTTGCATGTGTACATGCGGAGCTGTTTGCATGCATGTGGTTTCATGCTTGACTTGGCTCACAGCCGCATGCTTGGTGTCTCATCTCATAAAGGGGAGCCCTCCAGGCTTTGCCCTCCTCTCTTGAATATTTATCACAGTTCTTAGGGAGAACAGGTAAATCAAATATTCATTTTCATCCTCCCAAATTTACCCACTAAACACCACTGATCTCTTCCCCCATCCTTTTGCTTTTTTAACTTTCACCTTTGACATGAAAGTGAAATATTTTGCCAAGACTGCTTTCGCTCTCACAGCCTTCAAAGCGTTACTTTCTGCTTTGAGTTCATTCGAAATGCTTGTGTGTGTGTGTGTGTGTGTGTGTGTGTGTGTGTGTTCTTGTACTTGCTACATTGTGAGTACCATTTTCTGCATTTAACTATCAAAGTGAGGACATTTTTACAAAGTGAGGACATTTTGGCCGGTCCTCACTTTGAAACAACCATGTTTGAGGGTGAAGACTTGTTTTTAGAGAACAGGTATGAATTGAGGTTTGGCTAGGGTTAGGGTAAGGATTAAGTTTAGGCAATCAGTTGTGATGGTTAAGGTTAGGGTAAGGCTCTAGGAAATGCATTACGCCTATGGATGTCCTCACTAAGATAGAAGTACAAACATATGTGTGTGTGTGTGTGTGTGTGTGTGTGTGTGTGTGTGTGTGTGTGTGTGTGTGTGTGTGTGTGTGTGTGTGTGTGTAAACTATGTGTATTTGCAATAAGCCAGGGACTTTTATCATCTTTTCTTCACATTGCAACCCTCAAAAGTAAGTTGGGTTGACTTTGCTGTAGAGCTTTCATCATGTTTCTAACCGTCAATACTATTTGGTATTGTAACTGATAGAAATGCCCAAAACTACAAAAATAATCAAGTTTCAAAAAAGTAGAAATATAGTTTAAGTAGACATCTGCCCTAAATCTGTTGCATACTATTCATATTGCATCCACATCCACATCAAAAGTTTGGTACGTTTTCTCTTTTTTATCTGCGAGATGTAATACAGTGCTTATTGCTTTTGAAGACTGAATCATGGTCAATTTAATTTGGTTCTTTTGGCAAGAATTTGCAAATAAATAAATAAATAAAACAGATTTTTATAAAGTATTGTAAATTAAAAAGATAAAATGTAAAATCAAGTGATGGCATATCTCTTCGCCTCTTGTAAAATGATTCACCTAATTCAACACAGGTGCAACCAGTTGGTGCTAGAAGTGACTCAATTATTAACCACACCTGACGTACATGTCAGCGGAGTTACTGCATTCGCTTCGGTATCTGGCTGGCTGGGTAAGTATATACACATGTGGACAAAATTGTTGGTACCCCTCAGTTAAAGAAGGAAAAACCCACAATTCTCACTGAAATCACTTGAAACTCACAAAAGTAACAATAAATAAAAATTTATTGAAAATTAAATAATCAAAAACAGCCATTACTTTTGAATTGTTGATTAACATAATTCTTTAAAAAAAACAAACTAATGAAACAGGCCTGGACAAAAATGATGGTACCTCTATAAAAGATTGAAAACTATTTGACCAGAGTGACATGATTAACTCAGGTGTGTCATTTAATTGACATCACAGGTGTTTCCAAACTCATAATCAGTCAGTCTGCCTATTTAAAGGGAGACAAGTACTCACCCTGCTGTTTGGTGAAAAGGTGTGTACCACACTGAACATGAACAACAGAAAGCGAAGGAGAGAATTGTCCCAGGACATCCGAAAAAAAAATTATAGACAAACATCTTAAAGGTAAAGGCTATAAGACCATCTCTAAACAGCTTGAAGTTCCTGTGACAACAGTGGCTCATATTATTCAGAAGTTCAAGACCCCACGGGACAGTAGCCAACCTCCCTGGACGTGGCCGCAAGAGGAAAATTGATGACAAATTGAAGAGACGGATCGTTCGAATTGTATCCAAAGAGCCCAGAGCAACCTCCAAAGAAATTAAAGGTGAACTCCAAGGCCAAGGTACATCAGTGTCAGATCGCACCATTCGTCGTTGTTTGAGCCAAAGTGGACTTCATGGGAGACGACCAAGGAGGACACCACTGCTGAAAAAAACTCATAAAAAAGCGAGACTGGAATTTGCAAAAATGCATGTTGACAAGCCACAAAGCTTCTGGGAGAATGTCCTTTGGACAGATGAGACCAAACTGGAGCTTTTTTGGTAAGGCACATCAACTCTATGTTCATAGACTCAAAAAGCAAGCATACAAAGAAAAGAACACTGTCCCTACGGTGAAACATGGAGGAGGCTCAGTAATGTTTTGGGGATGCTTTGCTGCATCTGGCACAGGGTGTCTTGAAAGTGTGCAAGGTACGATGAAATCTGAAGACTATCAAGGCATTCTGGAGAGAAATGTGCTGCCTAGTGTCAGAAAGCTTGGTCTCAGTCGCAGGTCATGGGTCTTCCAACAGGACAACGATCCAAAAACACCCAAGAATGGCTGAGAGAAAAGCGTTGGACTATTCTAAAGTGGCCTTCTATGAGCCCAGATCTGAATCCCATTGAACATATGTGGAAGGAGCTGAAACATGCCATTTGGAGAAGACACCCATCAAACCTGAGACAACTGGAGCTGTTTGCTCATGAGGAGTGGGCCAAAATACCTGTTGACAGCTGCAGAACGCTCATTGACAAATACAGAAATCGTTTAATTGCAGTGATTGCCTCAAAAGGTTGTGCAACAAAATATTAAGTTATGGGTACCATCATTTTTGTCCAGCCCTATTTCATTAGTTTGTTTTTTTAAATAATTATGTTAATCAACAATTCAAAAGTGATGGCTGATTTTGATTATTTAATTTTCAATAAATTTTTATTTATTGTTACTTTTGTGAGTTTCAAGTGATTTCAGTGAGAATTGTGGGTTTTTCCTTCTTTAACTGAGGGGTACCAACAATTTTGTCCACGTGTGTATGTGTGTATGTACGTTCAGATATCTCTGCAAGTGCTGAAGTCAGGATAATCAAACTTGGCACTGAAGATCGGTCTCAGGTCCCCTGCTCAGTTGTGGAGTTAGAGGTCTGGGCGTGGTTCTGCCATCTACTGAGGGCTGGTCTAGTTTATATGGAGATCATCTGAGAGCAATGAATGTGTCTGTAGTATAAAGACAACTGTATCTGGAAGGTCCAGTCCCTGGCTATAACTGCACCATGAAGACAAAAGAACACTTCAAGCAACTCTGTGAAAAGGTTATTAAAGCACAAGTCAGGGGATGAATATAAGATTCTAAGTCTCTGAATATCCCTTAGAGTTTAGTTAAATCCATCATTGAAAATTAGATAGGATATGTCACATGTCAGTCTACCTCGAGCAGGTCATGCTCAAAAACTGAGTGACTGTGCAATACAGAGACGAGGGAGGGAGGCCACTAAGACACCTATGACTTCTTTGAAGGAGTTACAAGCTTCAGCAGTTGAGATGGGAGAGACTGTGGACATAACTGCTGCCTGTTCTTTGCCAGTTAAGCTTTATGGGAGAGTGGTAAAGAGAATGCAACAATTTAAAAAAAAAAAAAGTTTCAGAAGGCATATGGGAGACTCTGATGTCTACTGAAAGAAGGCTCTATAGTCTGATAAAACCGAAATTAAGCTTTTTGGTCATCAAACTAGACGCTATTGTTTAGCTGACACCAAATACTGCACATCATTACGAACACACCATCCCCACTGTAAAGCATGGTGGTGGCAGCATCATGATGTGGGGGTGTTTTTGGTGGCAGGCCCTGGAAGGCTTGTAAAGGAAGAGGTTAAAATTAATGCAGCAAAATATTTAGAATTTTTGGACAACCTGATACAGTCTGCAGGACCACTGCCACTTGGGAGACTTGCCTGCTATCACTATCAGCAGCAACCACCCCATCACTTTATTAGAAGGTGTTTCCACCATTTGTTCTGAATGTGAAACAGTATTGACTTTTGGTCCCAGAAGATTTGTTGCTTCGCCTACATTTGTTGGCCATTTCAGAGAAATCTGAAATGACCCATCTGTCAATACCTTCAGTACCATAGGAAATAAGTGCCGCAATGTTTGCAGAACTGTGGTATTAACTTGATACTGGTTCTCCTACCATCTTTAGTTTACAATGTATATGGAACTATGTAAAGGTTCCTTATACATTGCACTAAAAGTAACAGCTGAGCATATTATTTAGTAATAAAAAAAAAGTCGCAGCTGCTGTTTTATTACTTAAACTAATACAAAAATGCAGTAAACAGAAAAAAGTCAAATGAATTTTTGGATTTATGTGACCATTTTGCCAGGTGCAAATGCACATAGTTTCTCATAGTACTCGGCAGTGAAGTTATTCCAAGCACTTAGCAGAACTTGCCTCAGTTCCTCTGTGGATTTGAGAGGTCTCAGTGTGTTGTTTCTTCACTGACCCCTTGATGTTGAGATCAGGACTCTATGAAGATGAAAATATGAAGTAATTACAGAAGGAAATTGGACACATTTTTGGGGGGTGGCGTGGCTCAGTGGGTAGAGTGGCCGTCTTGCAATTGGAGGGTTGCCGTTTCGATTCTCAGCCCGTCGTGCTCGTGTCGAGGTGTCCCTGAGCAAGACACCGAACCCCTAATTGCTCCTGATGGGTTGTGGTTAGCGCCTTGCATGGCAGCTTCTGCCATCAGTGTGCGAATGTATGGGTGAATGTGACATATCATGTAAAGCGCTTTGGGTACCTTGCAGGTATAGTAAAGTGCTATATAAATACAGACCATTTACCATTTATGAGGGCCAGACCATCTGTTGCAGGACTTCTTGTTCTTATTGTGGCTGAAGATAATTCTTTATGACTCAGGCTGGATGTTTGGTCCTGTTATCATGCTGCAGATAGAATTTTGAACCAATCAACTCCTCCCTGCTGGTATTGCATGATAGACATCTAAACATCTGAAATTGCTAAAACATATCCCCAATAGTGGATTTTATACAACAAACAACCTCAGAATTTAGTTTTTACTTCAAAATGTATTTGGCACCATCTTTGGTCTGTCATTTGTTTTTCTTTGTGATGAAAATCATTCCTTTCTGCCTATAAAAATAATGGTTTCGATGTGAATGGTACTGCCCCCAAAAGTTTGCAGATCTATGAAGATCTATCTACATCAGTTTCAACCCATCACTCCCCCAGCTCAACCACAACTCAGCTGAAACACTGACAAAACTCCTCTACATGACACAATGGCAAGTTGTAATTTGGATGTATATGTTCTGATTTTTAAATAGGAATAATGATATTGAATAATCTGAATCTTTGTATTTGAGACTGTATTTTGAGTTGTATTGTCACAGTAATTCAGCCAGACATGTTCAATCCAAAAATCTGTTCCTAAGAAGAATAATGAAATGGTGAGCCAAAGACAGGGTTGGTTCATGAAATTTGTTACATATGAAACTCCTGAAGTATGAATTTGTGTTTTTGAGACTGTCATCATTTTACAGCAGTTTCAAGGCAGACGTGTTCAGTCATGCTTATTTCTCTCATTATATGTCTACCAGAAGATGAAAAACAATATATAGAAGGTAAAAAGGTTGATTTTTATTGGGAGATATTAATAAAAACTAGCGTGCTGATGATTTAGAAGAAAAAGGTTAATGTGACATTAAAGAATGAACTTGCTGTCAAACATGAGGCTTCTTCATTAAATAGTGGCGCAACTGTTACAAACTGAATACTTGAAAAGAGTTACCTGATTCTAACTGCTGCTGAATCCTGAAAGTCTTTCTGCTATATGCCCCGCCCTATTTAATCCCCAGAGGGCAGCAAGGCTGAGTCCATATTAATGTCAAGTAGGCAAGGTTTTAAAGTCAGATTAGAAAATATGAAGTAATTACAGAAGGAAATTGGACAATTTTTTAGTATAGGGGAAATATTCTTGGGAGCAAAGGGCAACCACGTCTCTAGGGAATGGTGTCTTTAGTTTGAGAAAGATGCAGAATGGCAGAGAGAGAAATAGGATTAGGAAGCCTGCATGAAGACAGGCAGAGAGTGAGAGTCGGAGAAACAGGACAGGACGGAGAAAGAAAGAGGAAAAGAAAGAGCTGAGCTGGGGAACTCTGCTCACTTCTCTGCTGAGGCTGCAGATGACTTACAGAATAAGCGATACTGTAAAATCATTTCTCAGGTAGTTATTAACTTTTAATCCAAAAGGGAGAGTGCAGCATTAAAGGCTCTAACATATTAAGACTGCTCTGGGTATGCATGGTGTGATTATAGTGTACTGCAGGTACTTAAAACCCTATCTGAGATACTGTAATTTGGTCTGGTCAACGCAGAGTGGAACTAGAAAAGCACTCAGAGTGCAGACCTCCGCCAAGGATAGAGCGGAAAACGGGAAACCCATGCAGTAAAGGATCATGAGCTGGAATCGAACCTGTGTCTCAGACACAGCTCTGTTAATGAATCACCTTCTTAACCAGTTGAGCTATCTAGACACCTTGCTCCAATTTGTTGGATGACATACTAACCTATGATATTTTTGTCATATTTTAGACCACATACTACAACATACTAAAAAATTCAAAGTCATCCAGAATCCAGGATCCTTTCCATATTGCCACCAAAATTAAATCAGCTCTTCCTCTTACCATAGTCTACATCCCCTCAAAATTTCATGTGAATCTGCCGAGGCGTTTTTGAGTTATCTTGCTAACAGACAGAAAGACACACAAACGCCGGGTGTCACATAACCTCCTTGGCGGAGGTAATAATTAGTATTTGCCGAGTTACTGTGTGGTAGAAAACAACATTGTTGACCCTGCAAAAATATGCAAAAATCAAACTGTTGAAAATGTTGAGTTTGTTCCACAAGATGAATGGGGGTAAATTTCAACTTGATCAGCAATCATTTTGTGACTCAAAATGGCAATTCTTGTCACGAGACAGGGAGGGTTAGAACCCAAAGTGCAGGCACACAGATCAGGCAAGGACAGATTAAATTAAGCAAGGGGATTTATTTATAATGCAAACGTAACAACACAAAGTGAAACCAAACCACCCTCAATTCACAAAAGCAAAGACTTAACTACAAACTAGAAATCAGACTAATCAAACCAATGAATCAGGCCGAAGTTGAAACTGAAGGTGATTAGCAATTAGGCTAACAGAATGGCTGACTTTCTAACACCCAAAATCCTAACGGTGGGGGGCAGGCAGGCTCAGATACCAGCAATTTAGGAGACGCATGCCGGTGCTGCAAATCATGCAGTGAGGAGCTGCGGCGGGAAACAGGAGTCAAGCTCACCTGGCAGATCGGCCGGTCAGAACAGAGTTGACAAGGTGTGTCCGAGGCCACTTCCAGAGGCGGAGCAGAAGACCGAATTACAGCCCACGGCTGGATCGGCAGGCCAGAGGCAAACCAGGCACTGCGGCCAGCAGAAACTGCAAGCAGAACAAACATGGATTACAACGTAACTCAACCAGAGAATATGCAATGAAGTGCACCTACGACCAGACCAACTTGGTAACGTAGCAAAAGCTAGAATCTGGCGGAGACTGGAGGGACGAGGCGCCGATGACCAATCAGATGCAGCTGTGCTCCCTCCGCAGCTGGAGTCACTGAGCCTCGATCACCAGCGCAGTCAGGGGTGTAGCACAGAGGGGGGTGGGATCGAGAGAGAGAGCAGGAGAAGAGAAAGAGAGAGCAAAGGAGAGACATGAGGAGAGAGCGGAGAGGATAGGATGAGGAAGAGAGAAGCGAGGAGAAAAGGAGGGAGAGAGAGAGGAAAAGAGGGGAGAGAGAGGGGCGAAGAGGGGAGAGAAGAAGGCCGACATGGCCAGGGTGGGGCAGTGACAATTCTAGTTTTATATGACATTATTTTTAGTAACAGTAATGTGATACATGCCATGACAGCCTTTGCTATGCATTTAAGCCTGGTTGCAGCTTCAACTCAACATTAATAATTTTTTTTGAAATGGTCTGTTGATTTACAAAATCAGTAAATAACATCCCAACCTTTATTAGCGGACTCCGCAACAATTTTATCAGACCTTTAAGCTTTGTATGTGTAAAAATCAGGGCTGAAACAACTTGATTGATAAAATAGGAATTGATAAAATAAAATAAAAAAATCGATTAAAAACGTTGGCAACGAATTTCATTATCAATTTGTTGTGTCGTGCAATTCATGCGTCACTCGCCATGTCGCGGAGCCGTCTACTTCACCTGCAGAACTTTGTCAATGGTGGCTGATGGAATTAAAGTTTTGTTGTTTTTTTTTTAAAAAAAAGTAAAAGTAAATTCAATGAAACATTACCAACACGGAGAAAACAGACTTAAATCTTCGATCTAACTGCATTTCACAAAAACATGCATAACATGCAAGCTTTGCAAAAGTGATGTGATGGCACAAGAGCACCACGATGATGATGTACACACGTGGACAAAATTGTTGGTACCCATCAGTTAAAGAAGGAAAAACCCACAATTCTCACTGAAATCACTTGAAACTCACAAAAGTAACAATAAATAAAAATTTATTGAAAATTAAATAATCAAAAACAGCCATTACTTTTGAATTGTTGATTAACATAATTATTTAAAAAAACAAACTAATGAAACAGGCCTGGACAAAAATGATGGTACCTCTATAAAAGATTGAAAACTATTTGACCAGAGTGACATGATTAACTCAGGTGTGTCATTTAATTGACATCACAGGTGTTTCCAAACTCATAATCAGTCAGTCTGCCTATTTAAAGGGAGACAAGTAGTCACCCTGCTGTTTGGTGAAAAGGTGTGTACCACACTGAACATGGACAACAGAAAGCGAAGGAGAGAATTGTCCCAGGACATCCGAAAAAAAAATTATAGACAAACATCTTAAAGGTAAAGGCTATAAGACCATCTCTAAACAGCTTGAAGTTCCTGTGACAACAGTGGCTCATATTATTCAGAAGTTCAAGACCCCACGGGACAGTAGCCAACCTCCCTGGACGTGGCCGCAAGAGGAAAATTGATGACAAATTGAAGAGACGGATCGTTCGAATTGTATCCAAAGAGCCCAGAGCAACCTCCAAAGAAATTAAAGGTGAACTCCAAGGCCAAGGTACATCAGTGTCAGATCGCACCATTCGTCGTTGTTTGAGCCAAAGTGGACTTCATGGGAGACGACCAAGGAGGACACCACTGCTGAAAAAAACTCATAAAAAAGCCAGACTGGAATTTGCAAAAATGCATGTTGACAAGCCACAAAGCTTCTGGGAGAATGTCCTTTGGACAGATGAGACCAAACTGGAGCTTTTTGGTAAGGCACATCAACTCTATGTTCATAGACTCAAAAAGCAAGCATACGAAGAAAAGAACACTGTCCCTACGGTGAAACATGGAGGAGGCTCAGTAATGTTTTGGGGCTGCTTTGCTGCATCTGGCACAGGGTGTCTTGAAAGTGTGCAAGGTACGATGAAGTCTGAAGACTATCAAGGCATTCTGGAGAGAAATGTGCTGCCTAGTGTCAGAAAGCTTGGTCTCAGTCGCAGGTCATGGGTCTTCCAACAGGACAACGATCCAAACCACACAGCCAAAAACACCCAAGAATGGCTGAGAGAAAAGCGTTGGACTATTCTAAAGTGGCCTTCTATGAGCCCAGATCTGAATCCCATTGAACATATGTGGAAGGAGCTGAAACATGCCATTTGGAGAAGACACCCATCAAACCTGAGACAACTGGAGCTGTTTGCTCATGAGGAGTGGGCCAAAATACCTGTTGACAGCTGCAGAACGCTCATTGACAAATACAGAAATCGTTTAATTGCAGTGATTGTCTCAAAAGGTT
Organism: Acanthochromis polyacanthus; assembly: GCF_021347895.1. Classification (NCBI taxonomy): domain Eukaryota; kingdom Metazoa; phylum Chordata; class Actinopteri; family Pomacentridae; genus Acanthochromis; species Acanthochromis polyacanthus. The sequence continues at coordinate 21,187,828 of NC_067131.1, read as the reverse complement.
GTGCAACAAAATATTAAGTTATGGGTACCATCATTTTTGTCCAGCCCTATTTCATTAGTTTGTTTTTTTAAATAATTATGTTAATCAACAATTCAAAAGTGATGGCTGATTTTGATTATTTCATTTTCAATAAATTTTTATTTATTGTTACTTTTGTGAGTTTCAAGTGATTTCAGTGAGAATTGTGGGTTTTTCCTTCTTTAACTGAGGGGTACCAACAATTTTGTCCACGTGTGTAGCACCTGAAACGCAACATGTCATCGATGAGGATGAAGGGAGCTCAACAGCAGGGTAAGTCACTCCATTATCCTAAGTTTATTCCATTTTAAAGTGAGGAAATGTAATGTTAGTCTCTCTGATAACATGTGATTTTTTTTTAACTTGTAATGAAATACATAGGCCTACTTTTTCCGAACAGTGCCTGTAACACGGCAGTGAAACACATTGAGTCAGTTCACGCTGCCAACTCCAACGTCTCACCATTGATTCATTGATGCCAAGATAACGGGCAGCAGCTCTACTTCCTTCTTTGACAGGCAGATCAATTGCCTTTAACTTAAAAGCTGTGTTACTGACCCGATTCTGCCGACCGCCGAACCGTGGTTGGGCAGCCTCGGGTAGCGCTAGCACGCTTAGCTTAGTGCACAAGCGCTAAAAGTTTTTTTATTGTATTGTATATCATCGTAGTGCATTTCACTCTGCATCCGTTTCCCCATTCATCTCACACACAAACAGCTGCAGCGCTCCTCCTCAGGTCACACACACACACACACACACACACACACTCACACACCGTAACCTGCCTAGGTTAAAGGAGAGCAGGCTTGGCCTGCAACACCTGCATTGTATGCATTTCTTCATGTATTCCGTGATGAGGGTGTGTGCATGAAGCGCAAAATGACTGATCTGAAGAATTTAGTGTATGTTTGATTTAATTCGAACAGTGTCAATGGTCCACTGTGACCTGTTTGGTAATTTTATTGATCTGATGTGACGAGGCTAAACCTAATGTTGGCAAGAAGCTCGCACGTAAAAATCTATACATTAGCCGCATCGTTGTATAAGCTGCAGGGTCCAAAGCGTGAGAAAAAAGTAGCGGCTTATAGTATGGAAATTACGGTATATGTATTAGGGCTGGGACTTACACTGGGACTAACACGTTAATTTCGATTAATTAATTACAGTTGCCTGAACTAGAATAAATCCAGTTCAGGCAACTGGACTTATTCTTGTGATCTTGAAGATGTTTCGCCTCTCATCCGAGCGGCTTCTTCAGTTCTAAAAACTAGTTTGGAGAATCCCAGGTATTTAACCACTAGAGATGAAGGTGGGGCTAAGGCTGATGGTATCTACTAAAAGACTAAAGAAATCTTTCAACATCTTCCAAACATGACATCCCGGTTCATTTCAGACCTGAAAACACACTCAGACAAAGACTGGTTCACCCAAAGGACAAAACACCAAGACACAAACTCAACAATGCAGTTTACGCAGTCCAGTGAGGACTGCACAGATCTTTACATTGGTGAGACCAAGCAGCCTCTACACAGACACATGGCCCAACACAGCAGAACCAGCACCTCAGGACAAGATTCAGCTGTCCATTTACATTTACAGGAGAAAGGCCACTCTTTCCAGGACTCTAATGTAAATATACTAGACAGAGAGGACAGATGGTTTGAGAGAGAAGTAAAAGAGGCCATTTATGTTCATCTTGAGCGACCCACTCTGAACAGTGGGGGAGGCCTCAGACACCATCTCTCAGAAACATACAAAGCTGCCTTAAGAACTCTCCCCAGAAGATTTAACCACTCTTCACACCTTTCCTCAGGTGAGCCCAACCATAGATATGAAGAGTAGATACACCAATGCGCTGTAGCGGCCATCTTGGAGGGGGCATATTTCCCATTCAAAGCAATGCATGTACATTGAAAATAAATCAGAATTTGCTCATTTCTCAACCGATTTTCGTGTGGTTTACTTTATTGTCAACGTCAAAACATGTGCTATTGATAGAGAATATTTGATCTGAAAAAAAAAACACCGAAAAAGGCTTCCTACAAATGTAGCCTGCAATTTTAGTTATCTTATTCTTTAGGTGAAAGTCGACATATATACAGTGAAAGTACATATATATATTGAATGAAAGTTGATATATATATATAATGAAAGTATGGATATATTGAATGAAAGTCGACATGTATATATAAAATGAAAGTCGATATATATTGAATGAAAGTCGATATATATTGAATGAAAGTCGATCTATATATATAATGAAAGTACGAATATATTGAATGAAAGTACGAATATATATAATGTTCAGACTTTCATTCCATATATTCAGACTTTTTCCGATGGAGTCCCGGAAGGGATATGGCAAACAAAAACAGGAACATCGAGCATTTTTCGGTCTAAAAGACGTCTAAATGACGTCTAAATGTTCCTTAGACGTCTAGTCTAAAATCGGTCTATCAGAGGTCTAAAAATGAAAGTTTTTTAGACGTCTAATTAGACGTCTAAATTTTAGACGTTTATCCGATGTTCATGCTTATACCGAATATAAACGAAGGTATACACTTAGACGTTTATTAGATGTCTATTAGCGATCTAGTCTAAATTTAGACATCTAAAAAACTTTCACTTTTAGACCTCTTGTAGACCAATTTTAAGCATAAATCCTAAATTTAGACGTTTAAAAAACTTTAGACCTCTGGTATACCTATTTTAGACTAGACGTCTAATAGACGTCTATTAAACATCTGTTAGAACTAAAAAAAAAAGTCAGTGTTTTCCTGTCAATACTGTAATACACTGACAATGTCGTGTGGTGACCTTTCAGCAGCAGCATATTAGTGCTCAAACTTTTTAACTTGCTTTTAACCTTTAACTTTTTTTTTCTTTTACTAATATTGCCTTTCTGAGCGTGTCTTTGTCTTGAACTGTTTTTATCGGTAATGTGTCTCGAGCTCAAGTGAGAATGCAGGTATTTTTTCTACCGCTCCTGTCAGCCACACTGAACCTCGCCATGGAATTGTTTGTTAACCAGCAAACAAACAGGATTCAATACACCCGGGACTTTCTTCTTGGATTCCAGTCACACAACTTACTACTGGATCAACAAACCGGTCTACTTTCGGAGATGGGCGAGTATGATGTTTTTATTCCTAATGGGGCTTTTAACCGAACTTGCAAACCTGAAGCGAGGAAACGCAAGAAAAGGGGAAGAAAGGGAGGCGTACGCCAGCGGATAAGGAAATTAACTAAGACTAAACGTCTTCCCTTGCCGTCCATTGTCTTGGCAAATGTCCAGTCCCTTAAAAATAAGACTGATGAACTGCAAGCCTGCGTCTCCTCTATGCGTGAATTCAGGGATGTGTGTGTTTTGGCTTTTACTGAGACATGGTTATCGGACTCTGATTCAGACTCCGTCTTGAATATTGATGGATTTGGGGTCCCGATCCGCCTGGACCATGACCCACTGACGACGGGGAAACACCATGGTGGGGGTGTCTGTGTGTATATGAACCCGAGATGGTGTAAAAATGTCACTGTGCGTGAACGAATCTGTCTACCGGACATTGAGCTCCTGTCACTATCTTTCAGGCCGTTCTATTTGCCACGTGAATTTCCTCAGATTTTCTTTACAGTGGTTTATATTCATCCCAGAGCCGACGCTAAAGCAGCAAATTATGTCATTTTTTCAGTGGCTCAACGACTACAGTCAATATCACCTGATGCGCCGTGCTTCTTTCTGGGTGACTTTAATCATGTTAACTGTAAAAAGTCACTCAGCAACTTCAGCCAGTACATCACCTGTCCCACTCGCGGTGACAGGATATTGGACCGGTGTTATGGCTCTATTAAGGGGGGCTATAAGTCTGTCGCTGGTCCCCCCTTGGATCCTCTGATCACAACGTGGTGCATGTATGTGCAGATTGGTCAGTTTTCCAGGAAACATCAAGGGACGTGGATGAACTGACTGATGTAGTGTGCTGTTATATTTCTTTCTGTGTTGACAATGTGATCCCAAAAAGAACAATAATCTCATATCCCAATAACAAGCCATGGATCACCAAGGAATTGAAGAATCTGCTGAAGGAGAAAAAGCGTATTTTCAGAAGTGGAGATTAAAACTGCATATGTTAAAATTAGGAGTGATATTCGCTCAAAAATCTCCCAGGCTAAAATAAATTATAAAGATAAAATTGAGGAAAGATTCCACCAGGCTGACCTAAAATCTGCCTGGGATGGTATGAAATTAATGACAGGTCAATGCAAAAAGATAAACACTGTAACACTGGATGGCTTCTCTTCTGATGTTGAGCTAGCAAAGGAACTAAATAGCTTTTACTTGAGATTTAACTGTGATGACTCAGGAGAAACCAGTAATATTTCTAAAACTGTCCAGTGTACCTCTGCTCTGAATATTGATGTTGATGTTCATCTGATTGAAAAGCTTTTCAGTCAAACTAAGGTTGGCAAAAGCTGTGGTCCTGATAACATTAGTGGCCGGGTGCTGAAGTCATGTGCCTCGCAGCTGAGTGAAATCTTTCACTTCATCTTCACCCAGTCCCTTCTCGTGCAGAGAGTCCCGAAAATATGGAAACATGCTACTGTTGTTCCTGTTGCCAAATGCATGAATCCAAAGACATTAAATGATTTTCGATCAGTGGCTCTCACCTCACTGGTGATGAAAACTTTTGAAAAGCCTGTTAAAACTGAGATCCTGAGGCAGGTGGAAGGTCAGCTGGACCCTCTTCAGTTCGCCTATAGGACAGGCAGAGGAGTTGAAGATGCAACACTGACATTGTTGAATCTTATAGTTCAGCATCTGGAGGCCTCTAAGACTCATGCTAGGCTCTTGTTCATTGACTTTTCCTCAGCTTTTAATACTATCCAGCCACACTTACTGGCAGAGAAACTTCTTTCTCTTTTTAACCTGAATTTTAACCTTGTTGGCTGGATATTAGACTTCTTGACTGACAGGTCTCAGTGTGTCAGGGTTAATGGCATTTTATCCCCTAAACTGTACTCCTCTACAGGCTCCCCACAAGGCTGTGTTCTCTCACCGTTGCTTTTTATCTTGTACACTAATGACTGCAGGAGCATGCACATGAATAGGCATTTTCTTAAATTTGCTGATGATACAGTGATCGTGAGTCTCTTGGATAAGGATGAGTCTGAACATGGTCCTGTAATTGATGATTTCATTACTTGGTGAAAAGAGTTTCACCTGCAGATCAATGTGTCCAAAACTAAAGACATGATTATTGACTTTAGAAAGTCTGTCATTATAACTACTGTCGTTAATGACATGGATGTTGAGATTGTTTCTCAGTATAAATATTTGGGAACAATTATTGATAATCTACTTCGATTTGAGCCTAACACTGATGCTGTTTGTAAGAAGGTCCAGCAGAGACTTTATTTCTTGAGAAAGATGAACACATTCAAGGTGTGTAAGGTTCTCATGTCTCTTTTTTATCAGTGTCTTATAGAAAGTGTTCTTACATACTGCGTTGTTGCTTGGTTCTGTTGTCTTGCTTTGTCTAGTAAAAACAGACTTGTGAATCTGGTCAAAATAGCGAGCAAGGTGATCGGAGTGCAGCAATCTCAGCTGCAGGATATCTATAGCAGACGTATCGTCAGCAGGGCCCAACAAATTCTGAACTGCCCTGATCATCCCGTTTGCTGAATTTGATCTTCTTCCTTCTGGCCGACGTTACAGAATGCCTAGAACCAAAACGAGGAGAGCCAGAACTTCTTTTATCCCAGTTGCCATTGAAAACCTCAATTCCTTGGCCTGACCAGTTTCTTTCTTGTGTCTGCTTTTTGCACCTGTGGATAGAACTGATTGTTGATTTTAAGGCTGTAATCTTATATTATTTATTGAATATTTATTGCATCTCTTTTTATTTGCTTTACCCCGTATGTTCATCATTACTGTTTATTTATCTGTTGCACAGCACTTTGACTGAATGCACTTTATGGGTTTTGCCTGATCAGAGTTTGGCATTTTGTGGCTTAAGTGTCGTCCTTTTTCACTTGTGCTCAGGATTTTCCCCATTTTCTTTATGTCTGTATGTCTTATGTTTATGTCTTATGGTTTATGGTTTATCTTGTACTGCCTGCTGCTGAAAAACAAATTTCCCACGGGATAATAATAAAGTTGAAGTTGAAGTTGAAGCATACTTTTCCCAAAATTCTAATAAATTAATAAGAATTTGTCAATTCATAAAAAATATTCACAATAAAAATTTAACTAGCAAAAAAATGTACTGTAGACCAAAATCTCTCTCACAAAAACAAAAAAAAGCCTAAATGAGAAATTACTTGCAATTCTTACCTTGATGTACTCTAAGGATGTCCTGACTATTTCGCCAATGTGTCTCTTTCTGGACCTTTCACAATACATTTTTAATCTAATGTCATGCTTTTTCATAATTTAACACTAATCTACATTTGTCATCAGCAATTGCAATTACAGTACATTATTCATTCAGAATACAACCATTACAATCATGGACTTGGCTTTTTTTTTCTTTTTAATGTTACACAAATAGAACATAAATTTAAACATGGAACTTCGGAAAAATTAAAACAATTCAAAATAAACTGAACAAAATATTACACAGTATAAAAGTGGAAAAAATGTAAAAAAAAAAAAAACTATAAATATAAATACTTTTAACAACCCTTTAACTGGTTTTATGAAATTTGCCTCGCAATGCAAAAACAAAAAAAAAATGATTTAAAACATTTGTTTTTAAAAACACTTGTTTTTAAAGAACTTTGTGGGGCTTTTAGAAAAACAAATTTAGAAGGGGGAAGTTCTGTCTTTCCTGTTGCTTATTGCTTCATGCGATACAAAAGACCAGTTGAGTGTAATGCTTTAATTTGGCTGTTAAACAATATCACAGCCTGTTTTACAACTTTAAAAAAAAAAAAAACATGCACCAAAAATAACACTGCTAAATCTGACACAATAGCTTTAATTTACCTTTAATCCTTGGGGTTTTGGGCCACTGACCTACAGAGGAATGAGCTGTGTGTCAAAGAAAAGAGAAGTATAAGTCATCATAGCAACATCACTATTTAATATCAATACCATGGTCAATTTGTACCTTGGGAAGCACGGGCGGGGATCCAGTCTGAGGTTTAGGAGTCTCTGTTGGCAGAGGGAGAAATGGAACATACTCACCTAACTTAAAAAAAACAACAGTTATATCACTCTGAAACTGACTATACAATACATTTTTACCTTGCTGTGATGCTCCCCTACGAGTTCGATCACCTTTTGGGGTCATAACATAATTAACTGCACATCATAATTGCCTCAGCAATTAGATCAACAGCAATGTCATCATTGTTCAATTCAATAAAAGTCTACTAATAAAAGTGTCTTTGGGTGTCACAAAACTTGAAATGCCACGGTTCATTGTTTGGAGGTGAAAAAAAACTTAAAATGTAAATCAAAATAAAAATGTGTGCAATGCCATCTCAAATTCACTTAACTTTGCACTATAAACTTACCACTTGAACTGAGGGTAATAACTTGTCTGTTTACTCGTGCTAGCCGACTTGAGACAGCTGTAAAAAGAAGAGGGAATTAAATGTCATGTTTTTACACTCACAACTGTGAACACTGCTATAATGAATAAAAGTTTACCCTGTGGGCTCAGAGCCTGCGTATTGGCCCCTCCCAGGGACCACTGGGGTGGTCTGACCTTGATTATCTAATCGGAGAGAAGGCGTGTTGAAATGACGTCTTTTCACTCACACCATTTTCATTTACAGTATATTCAGTAGAGGCTTTAAAAAAGGTCAGAATATTAAAATTTGCAACTTGTGATGTCTACTCCAATGTATTAAATTACAATGTACACAGGGGTGGGGGCAGCAAATGCAATTAATGATCGTATTTGCAACCAACATTGTAATCGCTGCTATAAACATTAATGATTACCCTGTGGGGTCCGGGCACGGGTCATCACAGGAATACGCCGTCTATCACAGGCCCTCCCAGATACTACTGGGGTGATCGGAGCTCTGCTAGGAGAGAGACACATACAAAAATTGAACTGTCCTGGCTGCATGTGTGAACTTGACGTCTTCTTGACACCCACATTCATTATTTGGGGTGAGGGATAATTAGAACTTGATAATCGTGATTATGACAAAACAATAATTTCACTACCTGAGAAGGCAGGTAATTTTTAGAGATGTTTTGATTCTGAACACTGAACATGTTAGCATTAGCTGAGCAACTTTCGACTACGTTTGCATCCACTACGTAGCGGTTGATAGATAGATAGATAAAATTATTAATCCCACAGCGGGGAAATTTACAGTATACAGCAGCAAATAGAACACTTGAATCAAAGAAAGAGTTCAGCACACAATGCATATATATGTGTGTGTGTGTGTGTGTGTGTGTGTGTGTGTGTGTGTGTGTGTGTGTGTGTGTGTGTGTGTGTGTGAATAAAAATATTTTCTTCAGAAGAAGAAAAGAAAGCAGTATTTACAGCAAAATTTTAATGAGATTGCACTGCATCATTATTTAAATTTTTTATTGCACAGTTTGTAAGTGGGTGAACGAACTGAAACTACTGGGAGCAGGCTTGATTGTAAAATCTGACTGCAGCAGGAAGGAAGGACCTGCGGTATCTCTCCTTTAGACACCGCGGGTGAAGCAGTCTGTCTCTGAAGGAGCTGCCCAGTGATCTTACTGTTTCCTGCAGGGGGTGGGAGGTGTCCTCCATGATAGACAACAGCTTTGTCATCATCCTCCTGTCTCCCACCACCTCCACAAGATCAAGAGGGCAGCCCAGGCTTTCTTAACCAGTTTGTTTAGTCTCTTCCTCTCTGCAGCCGTGATGCTGCTGCTCCAGGAGACCACTCCATACATGATGGCTGATGCCACCACAGAATCATAAAAGGTCTTCAGAAGTGCTCCCTGCACCCCGAAGGACCTCAGTTTTCTGAGCAGGTGCAGTCTGCTCTGACCTTTCTTGTAAAGTGCGCTGGTGTTAGTAGTCCAGTCCAGTTTCTTGTTTAAGTGAACACCCATCTATGTTTATCTTTATAGCTGGTCTTAAGGCTAATTACAAAGCAGAGGTCAGCTGCTGCCTGGACACATCCACGATCACGCCACTAGTGGGACACAATTGTACTGGATTTCAGCTGAAGGCTGCTGTTCTGTCCAAACTGTCATGAGACATTTTTATTGTGACATACCCTCCACTGTTTTTAGCTTTTGATTTAATAAAATTTTTTGAGATGAGGAAATCACTATTGCATGTTTCTACTTAAATGCCCTACTTTGATATATCACTATAGCATGAACTTTTTACATTTTCCATAAATTTCACCCAAAAGTTGAATAACTATTTGTGAGCAGTGTATGTAGACACGTAATGTAAGCACACTTCAATAATATATCTGCTGCAGTAATGCGGTTTATCTACCTAGCTTGGTGTAACAGTAAAAAAGAAAAAAAAATATGGTACTGATATGTTTCTGACTAAAATCTACTTGAAAAGCACAACCGATTATCTGTCAAAATGTGTGTAGCAAAAATGTGCACTGAACACTGAATAAAGTCTCTCTAGATTATAGACAAAATTTGCATCTCTCATCACAAATTTCTGTTTATTCACCCAAAGTGCATGAAGAAAATACAAAACAGGTGAAGTTAAATAACTAAAAAGTAAAGGAATTTACAAAAAAAGATTTTCTAGAAAAGGCAGTAGTGGACAATGCAGTTTATTTCTGGGACAGTCGCTCCAGCACCGACACCATGTGTCCCATCAGTCCAGCAAGGTTTTCATCCATCCTCTGCATGTTCTGGAGCATGGCAGAGGTCAGGTCTTGGCATCTTCTGATCTGTTCCAAGAACCGTTCCTCTGACCTCTCCATATACTGCAGCAGATCCACAGCAGCTTCCTGCATAAAAGCACCCAAAAAATACTAGTTGTCAGTAATTATTTTCCATTTTCATAAGCACAGTTAACTTAAAGTAAATGTTATATTTTGTGATTTTAGGATGGGCCAAAAGATATTGATCATGTTGATGTCTGCATAGTCTAAACAGATCTTACTTGATTTGGTGTGTTGAGGAGGACGGCGTGGAGGAGCTGCAGGATGGGACCAGCGAGCTGCAGACTAGTGCTCCTGGTAACTGGACCTCATCATCCAAGGCCAACAACTAATTAAAATGAACAAGACATGCTGTTGATAGCATCTGTAATACAAATCATTTTCTCCATTAACTGATTATTGCTTTGTCCATACAATGTTAGAAAGTGTTACCAAAAATACCTGTAATCATTTCCAATAGTGCTAAATGCCTTGTTTTATTTGCCAACAACTAAAAACTACCAAAAGCATCTGTGTATAAGAAATCAGTGCATTGAATTTCCACATCTGCAAAGCTGGAAAATCACACAGTCAGAATTTTACCTTGAAATTATGAAAATAGCTTCAGATTACCAGTACTCTTTACTTAATTGTGTTAATAACTTGATCATTTGAATTAGTTTTTTAGACTTGTATTACTGATGCAAAACATAATCAACAAAAAAATTAAAATTTGTTTGCAAAGAGTTCAAGGGAAATTTTAATGATTACCATATAGTTCAGTAATATGATTAATGGGTCATTGTGTAACAGCATGGGAGGTTTTGAATACAGGTCTTGTAATGAAATATTGCTGTTTCTTTCCTCCGGCTTTATAAGGAGTTGTTTCATAGCTTGTTAGCTTACCAGCGGCTAACTGGCTGGCAAACAATAGTTCAATGCCAACCTCTGATCACTGATCCGGTGTCCAGACCGCGTTAGCTGGTGGAACGTTCATAATACTGATGTTTGACTGTTGCAGCTAGCGTATTGATAGTAGGCTAACAGCAGGATGTTGGAGAAATAAAATTTACCATTATCAGGATCGCTGGTCTGCATGGCAGACTCTTAGTGCATCGCACTGCTTGAATGTCTGTGTATTTCAGGCTGATTTCAAAATAAAACTCAATAAAACTCTCGTCCGAGTGGGTGTCCTCCATTGTCGCTTTGCCATATGGACATGTCCCTTCCGGGGCTCGGTAGGAAAAACAGACTGAAGATATATTGAATGAAAGTACGAATATATATATAATGAAAGTCAGAATATATTGAATGAAAGTATGAATATGTATATAATGAAAGTCAGAATATATGGAATGAAATTCGATATATATTGAATGATAATCGGAATATATGGAATGAAAGTACGAATATATGGAATTATTCAGCTGCTGCTGACCTTCCTCCAGCCCTCTGCTTCCAACTCCCCTTTTTCCACCAGTCAACTCTGCATCGCCCTCACTATACTTGTTATGCTAACTTACATACTGTTTGAATTTTACTGCTAGCTATATATGGAGTATGTTTAATGTCAGAGCCGTACATCATAAGAGTAAACTATCAGTCAGTTTTTCAATGTTAGCTTATACTTTGTTTGGTTCACATATCCTGTCATACATGTATCCAAATGTGTGTTGTGTTTTCCGTGCTTTCCCACCCCTCCCTCTTCTCCCATCCCTTCCCCTTGCCCTCCTCTGTCCTTCTCAACCCGCCCGGCCAGCAGGCAGATGGGTCCCCCCTATATAGAGCCGGGTTCTGCTCGAGGTTTTTGGTCCGTGTACGTCGCCGTCATTCTATTTTCGATTTGGGGTCAAAACACCAAAAACGGATAACGGTCGTTTCCCGTTTTTCGTTTTCAAAACAAAAATCGGAAAACGGAAAACCAATCCGTTTTCCGATTTTCTTTTTTCAATAAAAACGGATATCAAAAAACAAATTAGAAGTTAAATTTCATTTTTTGATATCCGTTTTTTAACTACACTTTTGCAAGACAAACATCAGAAATGACGGCAACGTACACGGACCCACTCTCCTGGAACCAAATCAAAACATAAATGTTGTTAACCCTTTAAGCTGCAGTCAATTCCAACCATTTTCAGTACAAAAAATCGCTAATATTCTATTTTTAAATAAAAAATATGACGAAACATACAGGGAATATTGGACGCGCATCGCCAGGTGCATTTCCTTGAAAACGACCTATTCTTGGTAAATATACCGACTTCAAGACATGTTTTGGACAAAATATTTTACTGACTTGTTTTGTCTGGATGTCCAAGGTTGGATTATGGCCGTTTTTTGTGGAATATTTTCATCTGTGTGTAATAATGAACCCGGAAATGTGAGTCGCGCTGTGTACGTTGAAGCCGTGTATAGAGAACGGATGGATGGATACTCGTTGTTTGTCGGACAAATGTGTTTATATTACCCGCTGTGGTAATCACATCTGAAAGTGGTTTATACCAGCGGATTCATGAGAATCTAAGCTTTCCATCTGCGTATAGTGTTTGTATAATAATTTGCAGCCTTCGGACATTCTTTAAATTCCTATGCAAATTAGTAAGTGTACTGCCGGCGGTACACTGAAGTTTTTAAACTGTACAAACGCATGAGTGCAAATAGTGCTTCTCTTACATGTTAACGTGCTTGGTGGTAGGGTCCATGCAGGGATCTTACCCTTAACCCTGCCCTCACAAGCCTTGACATTTCTTGATAACAGGTAGCCGGTCATCATTTTGCGGCCAAATGATGATCCAGTCTGGAAGAACATTTAATGTTGAAAATTGCGTATTCTGAGCTAGAGCACCCAGAAGGTGGCGATGTTCACATTATTACTATGACATTCAGATATAGTGGATGAGATTGTTCACAAAGTATATAAAAACTTGGCATGCAATTATGATAGACCGCTTCGGCAGTGCTGCTCTGACTATTACATTTATTTCTTAAGTCACCCTGCTAGTCCTGTGAAAAAATAAGACAGCAGTGTACCCATTGTACCATTGTACCCGATTTGCTTGCCCTTTGGGGTAACTCTTGTGATATTGGGCTATAAAAATAATAAATAAATAAAAAATGGATATCAAAAAATGAAATTTAACTTCTAATTTGTTTTTTGATATCCGTTTTTATTGAAAAAAGAAAATCGGAAAACGGATTGGTTTTCCGTTTTCTGATTTTAATTTTGAAAACGAAAAACAGGAAACGACCGTTATCCGTTTTTGGTGTTTTGACCCCAAATCGAAAATAGAATGACGGTGACATACATAGACCGTTTTTTCCCTGTTAAAAGGGTGTTTTCCTTGCCACTGTCGCCTTTGGGCTTGCTCTGGGGGTCAGGCATATGGGTTCTGTAAAGCGTCTTGAGACGATTTGACTGTAATTGACGCTATATAAATAAAATAGAATTGAATTGAATTAAAGTATGAAAATTCCATATATTTCAATTTTCATTCAATATATATATATATATATATATATATATATATCGAGTTTCATTCAATATATTCGTACTTTCATCATATATGTACACTGTATTTTTAAAAAATTGGTTGAATCGATTCATAGGGTGAAGCGTTTCACTAAATGTTTTGAGTTGACTCAATTAGTATTTAAAAACATTGAATGAAAAACTCTTCGTTGGCTATTAATTCAGCCAATTGCTTAATCATCGTTGACAGAACAAGAGACTGTTGACTGTTGAGCCAATTGAAACAAATTAGTTGACACCATGTCATATGCTCACATCATGTGCTCACTCAACTAGGATTTATTAGTCATTACAACTATAGAGTAATAATTTAGTGAATAATATAATGATTGCATGAATTAATATTTAAATGATATATACTATGATATATACTCAACATAAAATATTAAATAAAAACTAAATAAAAACAAATTTACTTTCAAATTTTATTTTTCTGTGTACAAAACTAGAAAACATTTAAATTCAAACAATTACACAACATTTGAAAAGAGTGCAAAAACAGTGCAACACCATTTTCTAACAGTATAAGCTGTAAAGGAAAGCCTGGGGTTCGAGGCTAATAAGGAGGTAGCAATGGTTTTCAAGTTTAAATTAGTTCAACACTTCAATAACAGTTCAGCTTGCGAAAACAAAGGCCAATTTCATACGGGACCACGCCCTTAAAACAGTCGTGAAGGACATCTGGGGCAAACGCAGTTACAGGATGGAAAGAAGACAATTCACTCAAAACACATCCTTGCTTGACACATTTACATCTTTTTCCTTTTTTGGAGCCCTTTTGAGCCTTTTTTCGATGTCTTAAATTTCTCTGTCTCAGCTTTCAGCTGCTGAAGGTGTGCGTTGTGTAGTTCTGGTGTCCTCAGCTCACAGAGGCTTGCGGGATTTTTGCTGAAATTCCTTCTTAGACACCAAGCAAAATCTACAGAATTTGTCTACCTTGAAACATTCCTGAAAACCTGCCAGACTATGTGCACCCAGATTATCTGCTGAAACAGTAAAAACAGTTCCTTTGATATTTTCACCAAGTTCAACGAAAATACCATCTGTCTCAAGAGTCTTTAAATCACAGAGTAAAGGCTCAAAAAAGGTTGCATAAGTATATTTTTTGACATAGTCACTTCTGCCCAGAAGTGCTAATTGAATAGAGTTAATACTTGAAATTCTGCCGGCCAATTGAGGATCACCCAGCAGTTAACTTGTTTTTCTTTCGGGAAGTGCCAAGCGGATTCGCTGTCTCAAATTCGTCCACGTACAAGCCAAGGTTCAAATGAAGTTCTTGGTCTTGTAAAGGTTGGTTGACTTGATAGCACTGCCCATCTCTAAATGAGTTGTACACTCTAGTTGTTTCCCCAGTCGTATTCAGTCTTTTCCAGAACATGGGGGTCGACACAATAAAATGTCCAAAACTTTTAGAATGGAAGCATAAGAGGAAAAACTTATTCTCTGGCCGGCTGAAGATACATTGTGTAGGCGCCACAAAAGGAAAGATCTTTTTAAAATATTGATTCAATTTTATTTATATAGCGTCAATTACAGTCAAATTGTGTTAAGATGCTTTACAGAACCCATATGCCTGACCCCCAGAGCAAGCCCAAAGGCGACAGTGGCAAGGAAAACACCCTTTTAACAGGGAAGAAACATCGAGCAGAACCCGGCTCTATATAGGGGGACCCATCTGCCTGCTGGCCGGGCAGGTTGCGAGGGACAGATGTGGGCAAGGGGGAGGGATGGGAAACCACAACACGCATTTGGATACATGTATGACAAGATATGTGACACAAATGAAGTATAAGCTAACATTGAATACTGACTCATAGTTTACTCTTATGATGTACGGCTCCGAAATTAAATATACTACATATATAGCTAGCAGTAAAATTCAAACAGTATGTAGATTAGCATAACAAGTACAGCGAGGGCAATGCAGAGTTGACTGGTGGAAAAGGGGAGCTGGAAGCAGAGGGCTGGAGGAAGGTCAGCAGCAGCATCCCACAGTGGACATGGTGGAGACTAGACCAGTTGGTAGAACATCAACCGCAGATCTGAAGCATCCAGCTCTGGGACCAGGGACAGTCTGAGAAATAACACAGGGGCAAACAGAGTGAATGTAATGCAATAATGGTATACATATTAAATGTAAAGGTAGATAGAGAAGGGCTCAGTGCATCAAGAGAAGTCCCCCAGCAGCCTATAGCAGCATGACTAGGGGCAGAACGAAGGGACGTCCAAGAGGGAGTCAGCTGTGGAAATGAAGACACAGGCCGAACCCCTCTGGGTCACCCAGTCAGCCCTAACTAAGATTTGTCAAAAAGGAAAGTTTTAAGCCTGGTCTTAAAAATAGAGAGGGTATCTGCCTCCCGAACCCAAACTGGGAACAGGTTCCACAGGAGAGGCACCTGATAACTGAAGGCTCTGCCTCCCATTCTACTTTTAGAAATTCTGGGAACAAGTAAGCCTGCAGTTTGAGAGCGAAGAGTTCTACTATCAGATCTTTAAGATATGATGGAGATTGGTTATTAAGAGCTTTATATGTCAGAAGAAGGATTTTAAATTCAATTCTGGATTTAACAGGAAGCCAGTGAAGAGAAGCAAGTATAGGGGAAATATGATCTCTTTTGCTAACTCCTGTCAGTACTCTCGCAGCAGCGTTTTGGATCAACTGTAGATGTTTGAGAGAGCTATTTGGACAACCCGATAAGGAATTGCAATAGTCAAGCCTGGAAGTAACAAAAGCATGAACTAGTTTTTCTGCATCACTCTGAGACAGGATGTTCCTGATTTTTACAATATTACGCAGGTGAAAAAAGGAAGTCCTACAGACTAGCTTTATGTGTGAGTTAAAGGACATGTCCTGGTCAAAAATCTCTTCTGTACTGTGTAGCAAGGGGTCCCCTTTCAGTGGGGACAAGAAAGGGGTTTGAATTCTGTACAAATTCAGTAATTTGTGCAATTACAGTTTGGTCAACAGCACAATTGCTTCTTTGCAATATCTCCTCAACACCTTTTGCTGTTTTGCAACTTGAAAGTACATCATTAATATTTTCAAGAATCACTTGAATGGCATTGCTAGACACATGGAGATTTGTTTGCATACACAGCAAAAGAGCAGCAACCTTGTGTTCTTGTCATGAATGAAAGTCTATAGAATTGCAGTTAGACTCAGTGATTGTGTCGACATTACAATCATCCTCAGCCAGACCATTAAAATCATCCTCACTCAGATACTCATCATTGACCTCTGTAGACTGCTTGCTGTTTGCACTTAGAACTGAAGGTTGTAAGTGCACAATTAAAACATTGAGCCAATGGTCTATTTCAACTTGCCTTAGCAATCTTCTATTTGAGTCAATGTTTTAGTAATTGGGATTTTTGTAGGTGTAATTTCCTAAACAGCATGTCATATATATATATATATATATATATATAGGCTGTTATATAGATATAACAAGGAACTAGACTAGAACAGGATGGAGTTTGACATTTACAATAAACACAATTATTAATATTGTTTATTTGTATTATTTCTCTCTTTAGGCTGTTATACACATATGACAAGGAGAGACTAGAACGTGAGAGTTGATTTACATTTATAATAATCATAAATATTATTATTTATTTATCTCTCTCTAGGCTGTTATATAGTTGCAGCAAACCCCTCTCTCCTCAGAGCTGCTTCCCACTTCTTCCTCAACCCATAGTTTTTGTAACCTACATGGAGTAACAAAAAAAAAGAAAGTAGTTAAGTATGTACACAACAACATATTTAAAAAGAAATCATGCTAATAAATTAAGTACAAAGAACTGAATTAGCCAGTATAATGGAGACCAAAGTTATTTAATTTGATAAATATAACATTGTTTAGTTACATTTCAATTTTTTGAGAGCAGTCCTAAAGAATTGCCTGTAATACCAATCATAAAATGGGTTTTGAGGAAGAACATAGATGCTAATCTGGATATATACGAGTTAGGCTTTATAACTACCATTGGTAGTATTGGTGGTATTAATAGTAATGTGGCTACTAGTAGTCGTGGTGGTAATACACCAACTACTGGTGCTGATACGGTCACTGTGGTGACAACTTGTAATACTATTACACATGCTGATACTACTATGACTCCAACAGCTACTTATACTACTACTGCTGCTGGTACTTTTCATATTACTACTACTGCTGCTGCTTGTACAACTATACTACAGCTACTTATAATCGTCTGGTATTTGGTTGTCCAGCTGTTAGCTCGTGTTAGTGTTTTGCTAGTGGCTAACTAGCTAGCTCTCAAGGACTAGAAGCTCTGAACAAGATTTAATATGAAATGAGATTTAATATGAAAAAAAGAGCCAAAAACTATTCTTACTTGTGGAAAGTTATTCCAAGTTTCCTTGCCTTGATCGTCTGACGTCGTGTGCAACCGTATGCAGCACAATGAGCTGGTATTCTTCTCGTTTTAGTTTTTGTGCCATTGACATCAGTTGAAAACACTGAAATTTTGCTCCCACTAGCTTAGTGTCTCCGTAGGCACGCCGCTCAGAGGGTCGTGTCGTATCTACCCTTCTATACATATCTATGAGCCCAACGACTCACATGATGAGTCATAGGTAGGAGGCTACTCATTGGGACATTAAATCAACGACTCTCACCAGGCCCCCCCTCTATTAGCATATTAATACCTCATTGTGTTAGGAAGACGGGCATTTAGAACCCAAGCACAGACACTTTAACAGGAGTTAAAGAAAAAGGGGTTTAATTAAATAAGGATCTCACTACAACAAAACTGAAAACCAGACTGTGGTGGCCAAGCAAAATCAAGCAACTGAAAAAAAAACTGAACCATGGAAGGTACTCACACATGGGGAACTTAAGAACAGTGGGTGAAGGCAAACTGAGGTCCATCCAAGTAACAAAGTCCAAAGGGTAAATCCATAAGGGGAAACCGCTGAGAAGTCCAAAACTGATGCAGTCCAGAGGGAAAGTGGGGGAGTGGAGACAGAGCCGACATGAATATCCAACAATGAACCAGCAAAGACCAAGGAACAGGGCAGAGCTTGAGTAGCAGAGGAGGGGACCAGGTGAATGAAGTTGAACTGATTACAGGATCTGACAGCAATCAGTCAACAGGGTGCAGCAGACAGGGGGCGAGCGACCGGGAGAGAGAGACACAAGGGGAAGACAACAGACAGAGGGAGCCAGAGGAACAAGACAAGTAGGGAGGTGAAAATGGGGAGTGATGATGGAAAAGGGAAAAAAGGAGAAAGGGCAGGAGCTGGAGTGGGATCGTAACACACTGGGATTCAACACCTGTTGTTGAAAGATTTCTTTAGTCTTTTAGGAGACACCATTAGCCTTCGCCCCACCTTCACCTCTAGTGGTTTAATTACCTGGGACTCTCCAAACTAGTTTTTAGAACTGAAGAAGCCACTCGGATGAGAGATGAAAATGTCTTCAAGATCACAAGAATAAGTCCAGTTGCCTGAACTAAACCTTCACCATAAGATGACCTGGACAACTGAGAACCTTCACAGACAATGCATTAATGAAATTAACGCATTTAATCGGACCTTTCTCATTTCCCTATTTTGTGGCACACTGGTAACACTGATGAACACTCCAGTGCAGTAGGTGGCTGTGATGAACCTAAAGTCTGTTTACAGCATATGGTCTATGGTCTGCAGTGAAGAAGATACACAGGAGTGACGTCAGCGCACAAGGAGGTTTGGTAAACAGTGAAGGAAGATGAGAGCACATTGTGCTTGCTGGGAGGAAATTTTCCTTTTAAAAATCTTTCCAATGTCAACTAGGATAAAAGCGTGGTTGTTCGCAACTTGTGCAACAAAGAGGTTTTTTGATCACCTCAGTGTTAAACATGTTGCTGTTAGCACCAGAGCTAACATTAGCTACGACAGTCCTGCTAACTGCTAAAATTGTAGCTATCCCATAATAGACTACTTTAGAAGAAACTGATAGTGTCATGATTCCTCCCTCTCCTGTTCGGCACTTAGCCTAATCACCAGCGGCTCTGACAGAGCACAGCTGCTTTCAATCAGTGATCAGCACAGCATAAAGCCTGACTCTCTCCTCCGCTCCAACGCTGGTTCATTGCTTCATGCCTCACGCTGCTTGCCAACATGCTTCAAAGCTGGATACACGCCGCAGACTGCCGTTTACATGCTGGACTCCGTCTTTTGCCCGTCGCTCCCTGGACTCTGTTTTCCCCGTGGATTACTTCGCCTCCTCTGCCTTTCTCTCCTCACCCCGGAACCCACGTTGGCTCGTCACCCCTCCTTCGCTCTGCACCCCTCTGTCCGCTCCCAGCCTGCCTGCATCTCTGCCCCCCACCTCGTCTCCCGAACCCAGGACACTGTTGTGAGTCAACCCCTCCTCTGTTTAGTTTATTTCTTCACCACCACGGCCAATTGGTCCATCACCTTCAGTTAGTTTAGTTTCCCCGTTCTGTTAATTTCCCGTGCCCTCCGTTTGATTATTCTCTGTTCTGTATCATTAAACCTTATTTAGAATCACCACCATCTGCCTGCTGCTTGGGTTCACCAACTAGTCTTAACAGATAGTGCTTTAGTTTACAAGTCGTACAATGTTGAATATAATCGCTATAATTGCATTTTGAGTTTGCAGTGATCTGTAAATGTAGCACAGATGAAAAATGCAGATAAATAGAAATGAAACAAGCATTTTTGTGGTTTGAAGTTATTGCACTGCCAAAGAGGCAGAGCCTTGGCAGAGTAATTCATCTTTTAATAACTTAATTATAAACTTTAAATTTATGAAAAATATTTTGTTTACATATAAAAATTTATATTCCTTAAAGATAGAACCATCAAAATGACACTATTTATCAGACCCAGAAAACTATGAAAACAGAATGAATCTTTGGATTTTCAACTTTCGGAAGGTCCTTCAACTACTTAAAGGGGGAAAGAAAATAATAAATCCAGGCTTTAAATCATCCAAATCATTTTTTCATATGTCCCGTTTTAAATTGTATTCATTTTATACATTTTCAATTATACACATGTATATGTTGTTCGCCAGTCTAGCCTTCCTTAACCTCACCTCAGGTTAAGTCTGGTCCAGAACTCCGTTTAAAGGGTTAGATTCTATCTGCCTACTAGAATTTACCTAACAGGATTAGTAGAATATTTTAAGCTGGCTGTCGAGGAATACTCGCCTAGGTCCTTACTGTCTTCTTCCCAAATGTCTTACCCCTTTATTTCAATAAATACTCTCTACTAAGGCCCTCCATGTGGACAGAATTGATTTATCGATTATGTTGGTTAACGACAGCTTTCCTCTTATAAACTGTTTGCACTTGGTGATGATACCTAGGTTCGTTTTAGAGGTTTGGAATACTAACCTCAGGGATAATGTTTAAATAACTCATTGTACTAAGTAACCTTTAAGAACCATTAGATTTCATGCACAAAATAAACTTAACTTTTTACCTCTATGCAGAATAGGTGAATTATAATAATGTCATTAGACGTCTCTTTAAATGCAATAAAGCTTTTATTAAGCAGGTTTAGCAGAGGCACAGCATCAATTCATGATTAAAACAAATAATTATCCCTAAATAAATCACTAAACTAAACTGAGTGTACCTAAAAATCTTCTCTAATTGTAAATTTAGGGTGGACAGTGCGGTCTCACCCGGTCTTGACCTGCGTCTGGGAGAGTTACTCAATCGACCAGTAGACTTGGTACGATGTCTTCTTTGTGGGTGAAGAGTGTGCTTCCTCAGCAGGGGGAGCAGAGAGGTCCCGTAGGCCAATCGTGGTCTGGCAGTTATCTCTAGTAGCAGCTGGAAAGCAAGTGCGGACGTCCCAGCTGTCTCTCAGTTGGCTGGTGGCTTGTGGAAAGTCCCCGTCTCTCCAGACTGCAGTGGGTCACTGGATCTTCCAGCCCCTGGAGGGGAGCAGCCCTCTGCTGCTGCCTCCTACGCCTCTCTGGATGTCGTCGGTTCTTCCCTCTCTTGGTCTCGTCTGGATAACTGCAAACCTCTTAGGACTCTCCCTCTGGCAGAGTGTGGTCTTCGCGTGTTGAACAAAGTTAGAATAACTTTGCTTCCAACGATGTCCTCAGCTAACTCTGGAGCCTAAGTTCAGCGTAGCCTTCACGTCTCATGGGCAAAAGGTCCGGTGTCGACTCTTCAGAACTTTGGCAGCTCCGAAGAACAACCCTCCCCGGGGGAGAACTCTGAATTCAGTGTCTCTGACTCTCTCTTTTATACTCTCATCCTCTAATACACACACATTATCTGTATGCTCAGTTGCTCAACTATCAAGCTCACAACAGCTACACACATTGTCAAGGCCTAGTCAAGGCACATTCAAGGCATATTCAAGGCACATTCATTGAGAAAGGTGAAGTCATTCTTCATGTGCTTCCTATAACCATATTTGGAAATGTGCACGCACTCCTCACAGGCCAAGATTTCCCCAGCATTATAGTTCAGCTTTTTTGTAAGTGCGCAGTTTAGAATGGGTTACTTCTCCCCATACACAGAGTTTTTACTAATCAGTTCTTTTAATCATTACATCTTCGCATGATCGTAGTACTCATTTTAAATCATTCTATGGCAATCATCATTTCAGAATATATATCAGCCTATGAAAATCATTCTTGCATCAAGCATAAGCATAATCATGTGGTTAACTTATATAGTTTCTCATTTTAGCTTTTCATTGGTCTGCTTAAAGCTTTTATTTAGGTAGTTGTTGTTCTTGGGATCTCAAAGAACTAGGCCCAACTTGACACCCTCTCCTGGAGATCACAGGTAGCTAACATCAGGTAATTTTAAAAGATACTCATCATCCTCTGAAACAGACAGGTCAACCATATCACCCAGCTGCACCTGTGCGTCGTCTTCAGTGGTGACGGTCCCTTCTCTAGCGATCTGCAGCAGTTCAGATGTGTCCTCACAGCTGCCGATGACTTGCATCTCTTTTCCATCCGACAGGATTCTGTTTTCAGCATAATCCAACTTCAGAGCTCTGCCTGCCCAGAGCCTCATTGTATTTCTCCGCATAGTAACCACCCCTTTAACGTTGGCTACTCCGATGCAGGGTGGTAAGCCTTGTGTGCTTGTAGCCATGGTTTCTGGTTCCTGGTTTTCTTTAATCTGGAACAGGCTCTAACTGCTCAACTCCTTGGATTTCTCTTTTTTCGAGCAAAACTGTATTGCTATCTAAAACTTGCTTTATTATGTCAGGCTTCTTGTATTTAGCTCTTCTTAGCATGCTAACCACACTGTGGCTGTTGGCCTTTTTCACTTGTTTAGTAACCATAATAGCCTGACATGGAACCCACCAGCACTAAAAGGTATTTCCACCTCTTTTCCCTCCAACCCCCATTGGGCCTGCTTACGTCCATGCAGACAGATCCCCAGGGAATAGTGCTCTTGATGGTGAGCCCGTCTACTCTTCGCCCTTGGCGTCCTGCGTTGTATCGACCACATACTTCACAGGCCCTCAGTACTTGTCGTATACGGCACTCTGGAATCCAGAGTTGCAGCTTCTCCGGCTCCCTACGGGTAGGAAGTGTGCTCACATGGCCAAGCGCTTCATGTACGGCCCGCACCACTTCTTCCACACACTTCTCTGGGACTATTTTTCTTTTAGGGGTCTTGTCCCACTCCCCGATCCTGACAAAAACAGTTCTTCTCTTCTGGATGAAACGATCTACCTCGTCATTTCCCAATCAGTGAGCCCCCCAATCTCATCAGGGTTCTCTGGTGCTTCAATTACTCAGTTCCTTAGTGACAGCTGCCATCCTCTACAGCCGCTTCTCTGCCTCTGCAGCCGGGGTGCCTGCAGCTGGTGTGGCCTACTCTATTTTTGGCCTTACTTCCTCATCTGCATCTGAGCTCTCGCCCTGCGATGCAGCATGTCCAGAATAACACAATAAACTTAACTTTTTACCACTATGCAGAATAGGTGAATCATAATAATCTCTTAAGACTTCTTTTTAAATGCAAAGTAGCATTTTATTAAGCATAATTAGCAGGGGCACAGCATCAATTCATGATTAAACAATTAATTATTTCTAAATAAATCACTAAACTAAATTGAGCGTACCTAAGAATCTTCTCTAATTTGTAAGTTTAGGAGAGAGGGTGGACAGTGCGGCTGCTGCCGTCTCACCCGGTCTTGACCTGCGTCTGGGTGAACACCTCGGTCATCCAGTAGACTCGGTACGATGTCTTCCTTGTGGGCGAAAGGAGTTCTTCCTCAGCAGGGGGAGCGGAGAGGTCCTGAAGGCAAATTGCGGTCTGGCAGTTATCTGTAGCAGCAGTTGGGACGTAAATGCGGACGTCTCAGCTGCCTCTCGGTAGGCTTGGTGGCTGGGATGGGTCGCTGGATCTCCCAGCCCCAGGAGGGGAGCAGTCCTCTGCTGCTGCCTCCTGTGCCTCTGTGGATGTCGTAGGTGCTTCCTTCTCCTCATCTCTTTGGATAACTGTAGACCTCTCAGGACTCTCCGTCTGACAGAGTGTGGTCTTCGCTTGTTGAACAAAATTAGAACAACTTTGCTTCCAACGATGTCCTCAGCAAACTCTGGAGCCTAAGTTCAGCGTAGCCTTCACATCTTCTGGGCAAAGAGTCCGGTGAAGATTCCTCAGAACTTTGGCAAAAGTTCTCCGTGCAGCTCTCAAGCAGCTCTGGTGAACAACTCCCAATACAATGTCTCTGATTCTCCTCTTTATACCCTCAGCTTAGCACACACACACACACATTTCTACTCTTGGTACACCCAGTTGATTGACTCATAAGTTTAGACATAGTCTAACACTTGTAACACATACATCAGTTATACAGAATCATTACTCTTCAGCAAGTACAGTAAACCCTCGTTTATCGTGGGGGTTACGTTCCAAAAAGAACCCGCGATAGGCGAAATCCGTGAAGTAGTCAGCTTTATGTTTTTCCAGTTATATACTATATACTATAATACTATATAATACTGCCCTGGGGAGAGCTGCAGCTGCAGCCAGGTGGACGCCGTGGCCTCGTCAGAGAGCGGGCCCAGCTGAATCAATTGGAGCAGTCGGGGGTGGGGAAGGCTCACGCCGGCGCTCTTCTCCAGGGGAGCGCGGCTGCGGTGGCCTGAGATGGCTGGGGACCACGTCCACTGTCTGGTTGACGGCAGGGAAAAAGAATAAGGCTGCTCCGTCGACTCTGTCTTTCAGGGTGTCTCACTACATGGAGACCAAGGAGAGAAATGATCCAGCGCTCCACAGCAGGCAGCGAAAACCAACGTTTTTCGTGTTGCTCACAACGAAATTCACACCAATGTATTTCAAGCGGAGGACTTTTCGTGTCACTCAGAACGTATTTCAAACGAATGGGTATATTATATTTTTAATGTAAAAGCGTTGCGAATCCAACGCTATATTTTGCATTACATCGCCCCATATTTATAATGTAATGCAGGGGTCGGCAATTAGATCTGGCTTCGGGCCAAAATTTGTGTAAACATCATTCGGCCGTTTGACCGAAGGGCCAGTGCGCTGGTATTTATTAAATAATTTTGTATAGTGGGTATCCGATGCCCATATAGCTCAGCAAGTTAAGCAGGCCACCCATGTACAAGAGCTGGTCTCCAACGTGGGTTCGATTCCGTTCTGCTGTATTATAACATTAGGGAAATTTTTCATACACAAATGCAGATTTCTAAAATGTAAACCTATTTTTAATATGTTTCATCAAGAAATGTCTCTATTCTTCTCATCACTGAAACATATGAAAAAATGGACTGCTGTAAAACTTTTTAACATGATTGAAGATATCAAACTCATGGACAACCCCTAACCCAGTGGTCGGCAACTGGCAGCCTGCAGGCCAAAACTGGCCCGTCAGGAATAATATCTGGCCCGCCAGATGATTTTGAAAATTTGATTTGGCACGGAGCCAAGCCAGTCCGTCACCGCAACACGAAACTCCCATGGTTGGCTGCTGCCAGGCATTTCCGCGTTCGCACTACTGGTCGGACACAGTTGTACCAGCCAGATTTCACTAAGCAACAGTGTGTGCAAAACGTGTGTGTCTCGGGAGTCATTTTTAATACATTTGTGGTCAGAATTGAGACGTGTGTCCCAAGCAGCAGCGATCAGCTGTAGAAGATCCGCTGCTCGTTTATATAATAATTTTCTCTGATATATAACTTATCTATTATATATATATATATATATATATATATATATATATATATATATGTGAATGATGTTGATACTCCATCTATGATTTATATCACTTCTATCTATTGTTTTATATAAAAATATGTGTTCATTAGTCAGTATTTTGTTTATATATGTATATATAGCGTAATCATATATTGTCTCTTCAAATTATTAAAATAATTGACTTTACTGCCATTATCTGCTTCTCTAACATATATTAGTGTGTGTGTGTGTTTACAGTGTTTGCAAAATACCTGTCTACAGTCGAGCTTAATATCAGAATATTCTATTACCTATTATTGTTATCTATTATTCCCGCTATGAATATTAAAATACGCCGAACCATTTGTCCTGTATCATAGCTACATGTATGACATTTGCAGCAAAAAAAAAAATAAAAAAATGCATGAAAATCAGTTTAATATTCAGAGTTAAGATGGATTAAATGTGCTGTCAAACAGCACTGAGTGGAGCGGATGACCGGACCAAGATGGCGGCCCCACCGCTCGTCAGCCCCAATAGACAGTAGCGGTCGATGCGGCATCTACTCTTTATTATGTCTATGGTGCTGAATGCTCTGGGAGCAAGTCTGCAGTGAAAACACTTTTGAAGGGGTCAAGGGTCACTAAATCAAGGTTCAAAGGTTCACTTTATTGTCATATCATTCCACATTTGCACATGAAACAATATGAAATTTGACCCTGGTCCCGGTTTCAGCCATCAAAAAAATATAAAAACACTCTCATAAAGACAATGTAAGTATAAAGAGACACACTAATATATACAAATCTGCAACATAGATATATGTGCAGTGAACCAACAGTTTGTGCAATATTTAGTAGGTAAATGAATAAAGAGCCTAGTCCAGTAGTGCAGTGTGTGTATGAATGTGTGTATGCTTGTGTGTGTATGTAGGGATGTGTGCATGCATGTGTATTTGCGGGGGAGAGGTGGTGATGATATGAAAACAGAGTCTACAGAGACCTGTTCAGTAGCCTGACAGCTTCGGGGAAGACGACTTCAAATGAAGGAGACATTTTGTGCAACATATCAAGTATCATAAAAGTCATTCCCAGTGGAATTCAAGTCTGATATTGTGTGGGACTATTCAGAGCAGTCACATGAAGCACTGTATCTGTTTTCAAGGGTCTAGCCCCATGGGAACCCGCTTTTTTCAGCAGTGAGGCCTACGAGCAGTGATGACGCCTAAGGCCTTCAAACATGTAAAAAAAATTCCTGCTCAGTCATTTTTGGGTCTAGTGACACCAAATCGGACACACTCCTACTCAACCACTCCCTGACCTTGCATATTTTTTTTTAGAGAGTTAGCTCAAAAGGGGCCCGAGCACGGCCTGGTTTTTCACTCGACCATTAACCCTTTAATGTCCAAATGCTTCAAAATGGGCTTAAAAGGTCAAAATCGCACACATTCCTTAACCAATTTGGACCAAACTGCACAGGTTCTATACATGGAGGCTAATGTGAACGCTCATACATGTTTCAGACCTCCAGGGGCACTGAAGAAGGAATGAGGGCCAAAAAAACATGTTTTTTCATAAATGTCCCTCTTTTGCTTTCATTTCTCTTCTGTAACACTCAGAGAGCTGACACCTGGGATCTGGTACCTCTGAAACATCTAAAATCTAAATCCACTGGAACTGTTTTGCTAGCCCCTCCCAAACCGGAAGTAGCGCCAGGAACGACCTGGAGACTTGTGCTTCAGATCAATTGTTCACCAAGGTCACTTAAATCACCCCTAAAAGTTTCAGCTCATTTGATGCAAAAATTACCAACGTCCAATTGAAGCACCAATGTTTGGTGCTTCAATGTCCAAAAATGTGACATTTTGACCCTGCGCCAGGGGTCACAGGAAGGTCATAGAGACACCAAACCACCACAGTTCAGCTCCAAATATAGCCTAGTATAACATACTAAAAGATCAGCCCCAGGGTCAAAGTAGAAAAATCTGACCAAGTGTTCATGTTAGGAAAACCCTAACCCTTGTCAGACTCTTCGACCCTGAGAGCCTTCTGCCAGTGGAATTAGACCCTCACCCTCATTTTTTACCCGAACGGGATGAAATCTTAACCACAAGTACTAGGGCCCCCATGAGTCGGTATATACCATTTCAGCCTCCTAGATCAACAGGGGGCCAGATGGTACCATGTTAAAGTTTGGAGAATGGAGAACACACCTACTCAGTCAAATGTTAGGTACCATCTGGCCCAAGGACTGATCCATACCAATGCCCACAGTCCAAAAATATGCTGAGGTTAATTGATTACTCTAAATTGACCGTAGGTGTGAATGCAAGAGTGATTGTTGGTCTGTGTATGTAGCCCTACGACTGACTGGCAACCTGTCCAAGGTGTCCCCTGCCTTCGCCCGAGTCAGCTGGGACAGACTGCAGCACCCCCGCGACCCTAGTGAGGACAAAGCAGTTCATAGAGGATGGATGGATGGAGTATGCTTCTGCAATAAAAACTGAATTTATTTTAAGGCTTTCAACACATCTTAACCAGGGGTGCCAGTAATTACAGTGGGTACGGAAAGTGTTCAGCCCCTTTGAAATTTTTCACTGTCTGTGTCATTGCAGCCATTTGCCAAAATCAAAAAAGTTTATTTTATTTCTCATTAATGTACACTCAGCACTCCATCTTGACAAAAAAAACAGAAATGTAGAAATTTTTGCAAATTTATTAAAAAAGAAAGACTGAAATATCACATGGTCATAAGTATTCAGACCCTGTGCTTAGTATTGAGTAGAAGCACCCTTTTCAGCTAGTATAGCCATGAGTCTTCTTGGGAATGACGCAACACGTTTTTCACACCTGGATTTGGGGATCCTCTGCCATTCTTCCTTGCAGATCCTCTCCAGTTCTGTCAGGTTGAAAGGTGAACGTTGGTGGACAGCCATTTTGAGGTCTCTCCAGAGATGCTCAATTGGGTTTAGGTCAGGGCTCTGGCTGGGCCAGTCAAGAACGGTCACAGAGTTGTTCTGAAGCCACTCCTTTCTTGTTTTAGCTGTGTGCTTAGGGTCATTGTCCTGTTGAAAGGTGAACCTTTGGCCCAGTCTGAGGTCCTGAGCACTCCGGAAGAGGTTTTCCTCCAGGATATCTCTGTACTTGGCCGCATTCATCTTTCCTTCAATTGCAACCAGTTGTCCTGTCCCTGCAGCTGAAAAACACCCCCACAACATGATGCTCCCACCACTATGTGGTGGGTGGCGCGCTGCACAGCGCAGCAGCCAGAGCTGCCATTGGCGGGGCAGCTCAAATGTAATTTCGTTGTATACTAAAGTGTGCAATGACAATAAATTTCTTTGACTCTGACTCTGACCATGTTTCACTGTAGAGATCGTATTGGGCAGATGATGCACAGTGCCTGGTTTTCTCCACACATACCGCTAAGAATTAACACCAAAAAGTTCTTGGTCTCATCAGACCAGAGAATCTTATTTCTCATAGTCTGGGAGTCCTTCATGTGTTTTTTGGCAAACTCTATGCGGACTTTCATGTGTCTTGCACTGAGGAGAGGCTTCCATCGGGCCACTCTGACATAAAACCCGGTGGAGGGCTGCAGTGATAGTTGACTTTGTGGAACTTTCTCCTATCTCCCGACTGCATCTCTGGAGCTCAGCCACAGTGATCTTTGGGTTCTTCTTTACCTCTCTCACCAAGGCTCTTCTCCCACCATTGCTCAGTTTGGCTGGACGACCAGGTCTAGGAAGAGTTGTGGTCGTCCCAAACTTCTTCCATTTGATGATTATGGAGGCCACTGTGCTCTGAGGAACCTTGAGTGCTGCAGAAATTCTTTTGTAACCTTGGCCAGATCTGTGTCTTGCCACAATTCTGTCTCTGAGCTCCTTGGGCAGTTCCTTCTACCTCATGATTCTCATTTGCTCTGACATGCACTGTGAGCAGTAAGGTCTTATATAGACAGGTGTATGCCTTTCCTAATCAAGTCCAATCAGTTTAATTAAACACAGCTGAACTCCAATAAAGAAGCAGAACCATCTCGAGGAGGATCAGAAGAAATGGACAGCATGTGAGTTAAATATGAATGTCGCTGCAAAGGGTCTGAATATGTGATATTTCAGTTTTTCTTTTTTAATAAATTTGCAAAATTTTCAACATTTCTGTTTTTTTCTGTCAAGATGGGGTGCTGAGTGTACATTAATGAGAAATAAAATGAACTTTTTTGATTTTGGCAAATGGCTGCAATGACACAGAGAGCGAAAAATTTCAAGGTTTGCTCTTTTAATTTGCTCTTTGGGCTACTTACTTACCTTAACATAATACTGCAAATAAAACAAGATAATTATTGAGTTGTAATTTGTGCTATAATACATACTCATTCTATACTGTCTTTCTCATTTGATCAAAAGCAAAAAATGACAGGCTTCATGATGAGAAAGACATTATCTGACGCCACAGCAAGCAGCTGTCTTGACTGATCGTCACTGACCTGAGGCCTCTGTCGATGGTTGAAGACGAAGGCTTCACTACAATGATCTTATTTGCTCTGTCAGTCCAATCTTCTCTTTCTGAATAAAGCAGAGAAATTAAAAATGTGTCGTTTTTATAATCCGATCCATCGATTAATCAGAAAAATAACTGACCGATTAATCAATTATTAAAATAATCGTGAGTTGCAGCCCTAGTAAAAGTCGTCTTCAGTTTAAATCTGCAATAACTGAATGATTTCTGAGAACATATTATACATTTTCAAATTAATTAAAAATGATATCGGCTACACATTTAGGATAACATAGCTATGAACTCAAAATCTCCCATATTCTCTAAAATACTGGTAATCAAAACTACCACAAATCAGATTCAGCTTTGTCATCCATTCAGCATCAGCATTAGTTTCAGTATCAGCTTGTTGTCACCCCAGTTCGATTGTGGCAGAATCATATTCGCTAGGTGTTTGAATTAAATATGAGCTTGTCTGTGTTTTCCCCCTGGCTGCACAGTGCACACGGGGTTCACACAGCAGCACTGGAGCTGCTGACTCTGACATGGGAATAATAATCAACAATCATGTGTGCCTTCATAGTCTGAAATCCATGGCAGCTTGTCACTTACAAGCAACCAAGTTTTGAACAACAGTAGGTGATGACCACTGCAGTTTCTGTGATATGAGGCGTAGAAAAGCTTGCAATTCACTGTTTGTCTGCATTCATGTTCCTTGCTGTGTGTGCAGCAGGTGTACAGGACTCTTGACTGCTGTTTGTTTCTAATTAACAATATTAATTACAGCATTGCATTACACAAGAAGGGAGGGTCCACTGGGGTGCACGAGTCTGTGTGTGTGTGTCTGTGACAGAATGATGCATCAGCTTTGTTTAATGGGCGCGCACACACACACACCTCCAAAGTCATTCATCAAGCCCGCTACCTAGGACGGGGCTGGCCGCTGGGAAGACCCACAAGACCCACAAGTTAACACCATGTGTCACCAAATGGCACTTTCATGTCATCCAACATCACAAATCATCCAACATCATGAATCGATGATTCAGCTGCAACCTAGAAACTCCACCCCGATCCTTCCTCATCTTGCTGTGTCCATTAATTACACCTGCAACACTGCTGGCAGAGTGATCTAAGCAGCTTTGTGGTTGTAAGGTCAGAGCTTGTCAACAGGTTCATTTAGTGATAAATCCTCACTGTGGTCGATCTCAGTCGGATCAGCCTTTGAGCTCATCCATCATTTGATGATAATTTAATCATCTCAAGACATCCATTGGTTAGTTTATGTGCTTGCTCAGTAGTGTGCACGTGCATTTTTTGACCCTTGGAATTACTGGAGCTGGCAGTAGCTTAATTAACTAGGAACATGGTTATTCCACCAAGGAACGGATTTGGATGAAATTTTTAAGGAAGAAATGACACAAGGACCAAATGATTAGAATTTGACAGTGATGCGGCTTTCTGTATCATTGCAAGGTATTATCATTGCATCATTGCAAATAGTGGCACAGCGTTACTGTAACTATGACTAGAATTAAACACTCCCTCAACTACCTGGTGATCACGTATGCAATCCTACTATAAATCGACCTTGCAGAATTCTCTGACTGTATCATTTAAGATACAAAGAACAATTGATTAAATTGTGAGGTTCATTAAATTTGCACAGCAAGGTGGAGCAAGAAACAAAGTTTACACACAAAAAAACCTCAGAGAAAATAGAAGCTGCCTCATTTTTTTCCCTTTATTTTCCTGCAACACATCAGCCTCCTCTCCTCTTGTTCCATATTTCTATCTCTCAGCATCGCTGAATTACACTCAGTGTTTGCACTGTGGGAGCATTGCCTGCCATTTACTGCCCTACTTGTTGTTCCCTTTCCTCAATGCGAGGAATATGTTGGTGTGTGGAGAGAGACGGGCATGCATGTGTGCAGGTGTTGAGCATCCCGACACACTCCTTTCCGCTTCTTTGTATAGCGCACAAAACAAGGACATGCTGTGAACTCCTACAAATTATGCAGGGAGGTAGATTAGAAGAAGCGAATGTGACCTTTTTTTCCCCTGCGCACCCTCCACCCATCTACTACTCAGGTTCCTTTGTGTGTTAAACGCAAATAGACAGTATGAGCCCATCGCAATCTTCCTTCAGCTACCACATCATCAGAGTGTATTGACTCAATAAGATGCTTTGTTCCCTTCCTTAATAAGTCTTTTCGCTTCTGAATAGTCAGTGAAGCTGGAAAGGAGAACATGATGTAAAGAGGTTGGCTGGGTTTTTCACATAGAAGCAGAAATGCATGGAAAGACTTTTTAGAAGTAATGTACAATGTGAGGGAGGTTATGCAGTGCGCTTTGGTCCTACACAGATTCTGCAAATTCACTGAGTTCCCCAGAAAGCAGCCCTTTTCTTCCTCTTAATTTCTTCTCAAGCTACATTATCTTCTTCCTGAAAGTTTTACAGACAGATTCAGAAAATAATGGCAGTGTTAGAAACTGAAAGTTTATTTACCCTCATCTCCACAAGGAGGCAACGAGTTGTGAACTCAGTATACTTGTAGTAGTACCCTCAGCTTCATAGTAAGAGGCCTGCACCCTCTTTGTCGCTTGACATCTTTACCTTGAATGGTGTTGAGGTAGGCTTCATTCTATCCCAATCCTTGATTGATTTCTTAAATCATATCATTACAAGTGTTTGACCAAGTATATTATGACATATTGATGGTACGTGATTTGCAAATACCTTAATTTAAAGGCTGAATGTAGGATTTGCTTGAGTAACATATATGCTTCTTTTTGTTATGAGTCATGGCAGTCACCATCGCATCATTTTTCATTAAACAAACTGAACAATTGTTTGCAACCCACATTTCCTGCTGTTTCCCGGTGGATTGTGGTGCCACCCTAAATCAATAACAGATAGGTTAGTCTAGCTCAAGAACTTCTTGAAGTTAAAAAGTATTAAAAATCATATTTGAAACACTCGCATACATACTGGAGAAGACTGATTCAACAAGTCTTTTATGTGCATTTAGAGTATAAGAGATATCACTAGTCAAAAAAGAATAAACTGAATTTTGATTGCCCATGCTGAAGAATTTATTACAAAGGTATTTATTCCTCAAGTCTCTGGAACTCTACTACATGGATGGAACACCATTCATATAAAAAATTCGCTGATTTGGTATTTTTATGATGGTGGTGCAGACTGCTGTCTGAAACATCAGTTTAAAATCTTCTATAGGTGTTCAATTGGGTTGAGATCTGGTGACTGTCGAGACCATAGTACATAATTTACACCATTTTAATCAAACTCATTGACCCTTTGTACCCTATGGAAAGGGACAAACAAACCCAAACTATGCCACTAACAAAGCCATTGGCCCTTACATGTAGGACTGAAGTTTTCAGGTTTCTATTTTAAGTTACCTTTGCCTGTGTGTTGTCTTAGCCCAGGTTTTTCTGCATAGAGGAATTTTTGGCTTCCCTCACTGTGGTTTTAGTCAGTGCCGAAGGAAATTTACCAGAGCCAAAATGATAGGAACTGAATAAAAACACATTTTATTCTATTATCCACTTTTCATTGACACAAACACTTATATTTCTGCTTATCAAATGGTCTGAAATATTTGGAAAATGCATAGATTTCTCTCAGACTTGTTGCATTTACATTACACCGTCCAGTCGTGCTTATTGTCATGTCTAGTCACTCCCCAAAGGCCCATTCTGAGCCAGGAAAAACCTGATAACATAACAACATGAATCCACAAGGAGATAGACGGGGTTACAGCTCTTGAACACTAGTGCCTCTATAGACCACAAGTTGTACCTCAACTTAACAAGCTTTTCTGAGGAATATCAGGAGAGGCAGTGAGGTGCAGACCGATAAGGTGTACCCTTCGCTTCGTTATTCTCTGATCAGGTCTATTGATCTGTGTGGCCTTGGTCAGCCCTGTCCCTTATTATCGCATGTCTTCTCCTAATGTGCTATTGACTCTTCATTCACTCAACTGTCTGCTCAGGGGAAAACATACAGTGCAGACAAAGACAAATAGACAATGGCAGAGCATATTGTCACCTCAACAGTACCTTGGCTTGTATAGCATTGTTTTTTCTCTCTTTTGTGTGTATCTTATCTGTCACTTCATATTGACTTTGGTGTGTGTGTTTGTGTGTGCTGTTTGTGCACAGAGTTGTAAATCATGTGTTTTATGTGTGAACGCCTGTACAAATGAGTGTGTGTCCATTAGGTTTTATGTCAGATATGTGGGTTGAGTTTTGCCCTGTCTGAGAAGCTTAGCTGCAGTGCTGGTGCCCTGCTGGCATTAATTAAACATCCTCATCAGTCCACTGACTTAATTAGATGTGTCTATCTCCTTGACAGCAAAAAAAGAAAGGAAACAGAAAGAGACTACTTTTTAAGAGGGTGGTAGTGAGCAAAAGTTACTGTGTCCAAAAGCAAACAAGTGCTGGTCTGAGAAGTTCAAATAAAAAAAAAACTGTGGTAACAAGGGAAATTAAGAAAAATGTGTGTTTAAATGTGTGTGAGAGCCTGGGGGTGAGTGTGGGGTGTGAGGAGGTTGCAGGTTGAAACGCTTCAGGCATCCCTTCTCCATCTGGTCCGAGTTATACAGCAAGTGACCTGAAAGTGCCCTGCAGACATACACGCAGTGCACTAAT
Source organism: Acanthochromis polyacanthus (assembly GCF_021347895.1). Lineage (NCBI taxonomy): Eukaryota > Metazoa > Chordata > Actinopteri > Pomacentridae > Acanthochromis > Acanthochromis polyacanthus. The sequence continues at coordinate 21,153,094 of NC_067131.1, read as the reverse complement.
ACGCTATTATATGCAATGTTGCAGCGTGATCAGCAGAGCCCGGGCCTGAAGCTGGTGGTGGAGACTCTGATGTCGTCACTGAAACCCATCGGCAACATAGTGGTCATCTGCTGTGCCTTCTTCATTATCTTTGGCATCTTGGGAGTACAGGTGAGAAGGGAAGGGAAGAAGAATGCAGGCAAAAGTAAAGGGTGAAGAAAACTCTGGCAAATGCTCTGACAGTTCTTCACTCTCTCCTGTCCCGCCTTGGGTGGACTTACATCATGAAATCTTAGCAGAACAATAGTTTTTCCATGCACTAGTCACATTGTAACTCATACGTGAGAACGCTGAAGTCTGCTTATCTGGTTTTCATGGAGATTTCATGGCTAACAGCCCAAGGACTGATCCATACCAATGAGCTCTGTGCCCTTGGTGCAGCACCAGCTCCTGTTTATCTGCCATCAGAATGTCAATGTCCATAAACCATCTGTCAAGCAAGCTACTGCCATGAAGGGTTAATGGCTATTATGATACCACGAAGCAGTGATTTCAATATTGACACGTTAACATGTTTCTGTACCATTTACTGCCCCAGCGCTTAAATGTTTAGAATGCTGCCAGTCCCAAAATTGTCTTTCAGTGACCTATGATTTTGTGTGACATGTTTTTTACTGAACTGCTCTTCAGTATCTCTTCTGGCAGTCCAAATGCTTCCTTTTGATAACTGCAACCTTGATGACCTATGTGATGTGTTCTAAGTAAATGTAATTTTTTAAACTCTTCTCATCTTCATCTGTGATACATTATACATGGAGCACCAAATGGAGCAGCGCTCCAATTTCATTGTATACCCGTTATGCAATGACAATAAAGGCTTTCTATTCTATTGTATTCTATTCCAAGCAGAGGTGATAAGGTTCATCTTAGTGAAATGTATGCAAGCTGAAACATAAATATATTCACAAGGTCAATCAAAATATTCACAACTGGAGCCAAATCAAAGCATTATCTGAGGTTCAGAGCCTCTCATTACAAAGCTCCACCCCCAAAGTGATTTTTACATATTTTAACCCTTAAACCAAACACAAGCCACATAATTTAATTTTACAAAGTGGTTTCCTTTTCAGGTTCAGACTTGTGTGTGTTGTTCTCCTCAGCTTTTCAAGGGAAAGTTCTTCTTTTGTAAAGGAAAAGATGTGAGGAACATCACTAATAAGTCAGACTGTTTGCAAGCCGATTATGAATGGGAAAGCGCAAATACAACTTTGACAACCTGGGACAGGTGAGTCCTCAGAAATTCCAAGATTCCCGATAGGCTGATTAATAAACATATGTATTCATGGTGTTTTCTTAGACTTCTTTCCAGTGTCCCATGTAGTTAGGCTTCACCCCTTCCTCCTTTCTTGCCTCAGGCCTTGATGTCTCTCTTTGTACTGGCGTCAAAAGATGGCTGGGTGGACATTATGTATGATGGACTAGATGCTGTAGGAGTTGACCGCCAGGTAAGTATAGTCATTTGTGAAAACATGCAGTCATGGCAAGTCATTTGGCTATGCATACAAGCATTTCAAACAATTCACTGAAAAATATTTACCCAGCAGTCAGTCACAAGTTAAAATGCTCTATGAAGGCTACAAGATAAAAAGAAAAAATCCTTTATATGTGTTTTTTTTCTGTGTTTCAGCCAATAATGAACTACAACCCATGGATGCTGCTCTACTTCATCTCTTTCCTCTTGATCGTTGCCTTCTTCGTGCTCAACATGTTCGTGGGTGTGGTGGTGGAGAACTTCCACAAGTGTCGGCGCCACCAGGAGGCCGAGGAAGCCAAACGCAGGGAGGAGAAGAGATTGAAACGCATGGAGAAAAAGAGACGGAGTAAGGAGAAGGAGCTGGCTGGTCGGTAGTCTTTCCACATCTTTCTGAGTCCTGCTTGATTTGAGCTTGAGCCTTTTTTTTTTCTTTTTGCTTTTTAATTTGGTTTGGCCGAACTCAGAAGAGCGCAATTAGTGAACTAGTTTCAACTATAGTTGCTACTCTGCGGTAGATCCCCCTTTCCCTCAACCATCCTCTTTCCTTTTACCCTTGAGTCCTCGGGCTAGTTTTTGTTGCAGACTGATGGTCACCTGCTCTGGTTCTGCAGACTCTGCTACAGACTGTGGAGGCTCTTCTTCAGCCCCAGCATCAAACTGATCAAGCTGAATTTTAAGACAAGCTCTCATAATCGACAGGTTTGCAGAGATAGAACAGCTGACTGCTGAAGTTAGCCCCTTCCTTTCCCTCTTCCCTTACCTTGCCTGCTCTACCGCAGATGCCATGCTTGGGATGGCCCCTTGGAGCATGCCCAGTGAGTGCTGACATGCGGGGCTTGCATGGTGGTGGGTATACAGAGCTAGAGGGAGGGGGAGTTGTTAATCATTTAATCGCCCTGATCGAAAAGGAGATGACCCTCCTCCCTTCCTCTCTTCTGCATGTGGGTTTAGTACAGCCGCGGGGGCAGGGATAGACCGAAATCTGGAAGGAAAGGATGAGGAGTTTTCCTGAAGCCAAGATCTGAGATCACTTAAGGCGAGATTTGTAGGAGCTAGAGCTAATTCCCAGCCTGTCCCCCCCTCCCCTGCGGCTGTATAGGATCTGGTGACAAACTGCTTGGTTTGGTTTTTATTCTTTCCACTGCGTCCTCCACACCAAAATAGCAATGCTAGCATCTGCTAGCATTAGCCTTCTTGAAAATTTGGTGCCTGTACTTACAGTATTTTACCCACTTATTTCAAGGGCACTTACTTTTTTATACTTTGGACAAGGAGCAGTGGACACAATTAGTTTCTTAAAGTCGAAAGTAAAAACTTTTGATTTCCTTCTCTATGATAATTTTGATTCATCACTGGAATGTTTCCGTCAACCTCTTGAGAAATACAGATGGAAAGTGATCTTCCTTTTACAGGAGGTTTCTACCAAGGGTGTCTGACCAATCAAGAAACTCCCCCCAGACCATATCACACACAGTCTCTATGTACACACTGTATACATCAAGAGGCCCCTTTGCTTTTTCTTTTTTCATATGTCAAGGTTTGTGACTGTGTTTTTTGCTTTTTCCTTCTCTGATTTTTAGTTGAAAATTTTGTCTTCTTTTTTCTTGGCTTGGTCCTTTTTTGCCAGGAAATCTTTTGTATATATACATATACACAGTGCTATTCAAGGTGACAAAAGGTCCAAATGTTGCTTTGTGAGCAAAATAGCAACCCAAAAAGGCAAGGTTTCTGCTAGAAGTAGACAACATACAGGAATAACTCAATGGCATACAGTTTGTAAGGTGGTTGTCAATGTCTCCTATGTCTGGAGAATTGTGGTTTTGCAAGTCAGCTACTTCCTGATTGTTACAATACATAAAATGAATAATAATCCAAAGAACTGGACTCAGAATTACTGGAAAGACAAAACATAGGAACATAAACCAGCTTAATCTTTCATCGCTTCCTTCTGGCCTTACTCCATCCCTCTTTTCCTCTTTCCTTCTCTTTAACTCTTCTGTTTCTAAAAGTCATCCATCCTTCCTTACTTACTTTCTTCTGCTTCTCTCTGACTAACACGGTCTCATTCCTCCAGATTTAATGGTTCCGGGGTGAGTTGGGCCCTATCTGACGGCACATTAAAAGGTACAGAGTTTCCAGCATGTTCTGTGTGTCCCTTTAAACCCCCACCACCACCGACCACGACTACCCACCATGGTGGCTAGGGTTTTAAGTTCAATATTCACGGGAGGTAGGGCCCCATCCTGCGTCCCCGCCCCCTGCCTCTCTTCCATCAGCCCTCAGTTTGCTGGACATGCTGTTACCTGTTTTCTCTGTCGTGGCTTTGTCTTTCACAGCTCTTCCACACCGTCCGCGATCCATCCACTGTTCACAGCACTGCACCGCTGCACCATCACCACAACAGAAGAAGACTTTGGTTTAGTGAAGTTGGCAGGAAAACTGAGATAGAGATGTTTTGAGATAGACCCTTAGTGAGGGACAAAAGATGTTGACTCTTGAGATTAAGGTTTCCAGAGCGTGGTCCTGTTTGAATTCTTTCAGTCAGCACGTGAAGGGTCATTCCCGTTATTGCCACTTGGGGTTTATTACCTCCGCCAGGAGGTTATGTAATCACCGGAGTTTGTTTGTCTGTGTGTGTGTGTGTGTGTGTGTGTGTGTGTGTGTGTGTGTGTGTGTGTGTGTGTGTGTGTGTGTGTGTGTGTGTGTACTTGTTTCTGCTATACCGGTGGGGACTTTGACCTGACTATTTGCTATAAAGGTGGGGACTTGTCTTACGGTGGGGACCTAAAATGAGGTCCCCACGGGTGGCAACACCGTTTTCTTGGCCATATTGTTGTTAATAAAAATGTAAAAGTGCAAAAACGTTTGTTTAGGGTTAGGCATTGATTTGGTGATGGTTAGGGTTAGGGTAAGGGTTAGGAGTTAGATATGAATGGGAGTCAATGGTAAGTCCCCACCGGTATAGAAAAACGAAAACTGTGTGTGTGTGTGTGTGTGTGTGTGTGTGTGTGTGTGTCTGTTTGTCTGTTAACAGCATAACTCAAAAAGTCATGGACGGATTTTCACCAAATTTTTACAGGATGTCCGGAAGAGCAAGAGTAAGAATCGATTAGATTTTGGAGGTGATCCGAATCACCGTCTGGATTCAGAAATTTTTTGAAGGTCGAAGGACAATTGAGAGATGTCATTGGACAGACAATTGGACAGAATCTAATCGAATCTTACTCTTGCTCTTCCGGACATCCTGTAAAAATTTGGTGAAAATCCGTCCATGACTTTTTGAGTTATGCTGTTAACAGACAAACACACACACACACACACACACACACACACACACAGACGGACACACACACACACACACAGACAGACAAACGGCGTGGCGGAGGTATGCGCTCTCCGAGTGCTTTTCTAGTTTTAATTGTGACGGCCACCTTCTCTGCTGTTATGATCATAATTTGCTCACCAAAGTCATTCCTGGGATATCTGGGAACATGGTGACAGTGATGCAACAACTTGTGACAGGAAGGAAACATGAGCAGTAAGACATCAGAGTGTGGTTTGAGCTGAGTGTCAATATCAACATGCTGACCTTCTGATATTTAGCAGATATCATGTTTACCAATTTTATTATTTAGTTCAACCTGTTAGCATGCTACTGTTTTCTAATTAACACAAAACACAGAGCACAGCTTAATTTTGCTTTTACTTAGATATGAGATAGCAACATCATTGTGGTACTGTATATTTTCATGTATTTGTATGAGCATTTTCAAGTATCATATTAGAAAAAGTCAGAGGTGGGTAGAGTAGCCAAAAATCGTACTTAAAGCTCGTGTCCGGAGTTTCCGTTTGTTTTCAATTTATGTATCATTGTTTAACAAAGCTTAAATGTGTTAGTCTAGTTCGATACTATAATATAATGTTAGTATGACGCGATATGAAAATTCATTCATGAGCTCCGCCTTCCTCTCATAGACCCCCATGTTATTCCAAAAAGCGCCGGTTGCTGCCGACCAATCAAGTTCGAGCTTCAGCTTTGTCATGCTGTCAATCAACAGTTATGCGCACAGCAAGCAAGCCCATGCAGATGTGGGCGAGCTACGCACTACGCAACCGCACGCACATTTGTTTTGCTTGTGGAGGAGAGAGCATCAGGGATCAGCAACTTCCAGAAAAGTTACCAATCCCACGGCTTGTCAGGCCAAGAGACTGCAGGACGTTTTTTGGCTTGGGGTGCTCGCGTCGCTCCCTGACCACGGCCTCCATAGCCCGCCTGACGGCTTCGTTTAGATGTCCGACCTCTGGAGGAAGATGTTGGGGTGTCTGGGACATACTCTTCGTCAGAGGAGTCATGCAATTCTGAACTCTAGATAGAAATAAATAAACAATGTAACACATATACACGCGTAAATGCACTAAGTTTGATAAACAACGTCATCGAGAGGGATACACGAGTGTAATCACATATTGAAACTTTACTCGTTTGTCCTAGCAGATTCATGTTATTTTGGTATTAGGACAAGTTAGACTCAATACAGAATTCTAACGTAATTCCTTCATTATTTACTAAATGTACTAAATGTAGAAGAGTGGAAAACAGCAAAACAGGCAAGATGCTGCAGCACTCCAGGCACTCCTCTCAGGTGCGTGCACAAATAAAGGGGCGAAATCAGAGGGAGGGTGGGACCAACAGTGTTTTGGGAGACGCTGCGATTCAAACTCCGGACACAAGCTTTAAGTAAGAGTAACGTTACTTCAAAATAATATCATTCAAGTAGAAGTAAAAAGTAGTCATCCAAAAATTGCTCAAGAAGAATTAAATTAATTGGAAATTAATTAATGAAAAAATTAATTGGTGAAAAGACTACTCAAGTACTGAGTAACTGTTTGATTGTAATGTCCAATTTTTTTTTTTTAGAAATGATGTGATCAGACAGACAAAAAAGTAAAATAATGTGCAAATTCTGGTATTTCCAAATACATTTTAAAAAATAGCAAAAATAATAACATCTTTACAAAATGGCAAGTTAAGGCACAAGAAACACAAATTTCCAAATCTCAGTTTTTCACAACATAAAGCTATTGGAACAAATACCTGTAGTAAGGTAACATTTTTATGTTTGAACAGTGCGAACAGACTGCATGCTCATAGTCTATGACATTAACTGTATGTGAATACTGTACCCACCACCATCTCCATCCCCCACCCTGCTGAATCACGCAGACCTACCAAGTCTGACGTCATGCTTCACTGCGCCCATGTTAGTAAACTGAAGACAAAAGCCGAAGACAGAGATATCCATGCTAATGCTATGATAATGTTGTTGGACTCCGAAGCAATATCAAATTTCTCGAAAATGCCCCCATTTTATTCATTCCTTGTCTGCTACGCGTGTAGTTTGTGCTGCTATGGCGCCACAGTTCGTATTTGGCCATGTGACTGCAGGGCGACGTCTGGTGAAACGGAGCCACATGATGATTGTTGCTTCATCTGATTGGTGAAATACAGTCATGTGGTAGATCCACTAGGGGCATCTCCAGCAAAATAAAGCGTATCTAATGTAGTAAATTAAACAGTAACAAGTTGAATGTAGCCCAGTGTAATGGAGTAAGAGTCGCGTTTCTTCTTCACAAATCTGCTCAAGTAAAATAAAAGTATGGCAGAGTAAAACAACTTTCAGAAGTAAATTTTTTTCTAAAAAGCTACTTCAGTAAATGTAACGGAGTAAATGTAATTCATTACTACCCACCTCTGGAAAAAGTTAACACATATGACATAAACTATGAAAATTGGCTCCGATTTTGCACAAGAAATATGTACACTGACTTAAGGTGACTTTTGACTTTTTTGAAAACGAAATTATGTGCATAATAGGAAGTGGAAACACTGTTATCTAACATGTTCAGACATACAGAATATCTCGCTCACATGACTGATGACCAGTTTTCATTTGTTTTATTGTCTTTGACACTGAACTGCATGTGACTGTTACCAGCTGACAGAAAAGAAAAACATTTTTGTTCACGTGGACTACAAGACAAGGACAGTAGTACACATGCTCGGCAGTAGCGTTGGTGAAAAATACAGATATGACCTACAGTGGTTGTATGGATGCATCGAACAAACTCCTGCAAACTAGAAAAGTAATATAATACCAATACATATCTGTATGCAGTGTCTGCAAGGGAGTCTAATTAAGGCTTTGGTCATAATGATCTAACTTTTTCCAGTTAGCTTAAAATGTAAAGTACAACTGAGTCAAGCCTTAGTTGTCTGGTCATGACCCAAAGTCCAGTTTATGAGAAGTAGACATTTTTACATGGTGAGCATGATTAAAAGTTCAGGTAAAAAGTTAAGGATGGTTAGTCCTGAGGGGAATATGTATGTGTCTAAACATATACATAGTTAGCATGACTTTAAGGCAACCATCTATGATGATATGAACAGTGAAAAGTTAAATGAGGATGCTCTATGAAGTGTGATGGATGTTTGGAGAAGATATTTTGGCTGTGTTTCTCATCTGTCTGACTGACTACCAAGAGGAAAGAAGACAAAAGTTGTTATCATAAGACCCAGTATTGATAACTGAGAATTAACCTTAAAACTTGAGTTACGTGACTTATATTGAATTCTGTCTCACGTGTCGTGTAATCTTATCTCACTTCTGTTACTTTATATCAGAACTTAGATCAGGTTGCACAAGCGGCCCCGTCTAAGATGACCAGACTGTCTAATATCATCTTCTATAAAAGGTCACTGGCCTCCATTAAAGGGTATTGGACCACAGAAATTCAATCAAGAACATTCTATTATTTCAGCACTGAGCCTGCGCTTGGCTGAAAGCTTAATTTAAGACTTCCTATGCCAAAATGTGTAAATGCAATCACAGTAAATTAAATTGCAGCAAACTCTCTTAGAATATCCAACTAGTGTTTCTAGCTGCAATTACACACACAGCTCAGGGCTTTGCACAGCTTGTTTCACTTAAGAATTTAAATAGTTCCATTGGTGGAAAACAATCTATCTCTAGTTTAACGGATGTGCATTGTTAGGATAGAATTATGAAATCATGGATGAAAGTAGAATTAGGGACTCTTGCCAACTGCATAAATGTATCTTCACCTAATGAGTGATTTACTACAGCACATTGTGTATAAGGTCACAAGTTGTTATTAAGCAGGACCACAGCGGTTCTTGTTGAGCATAAAGGTCTTCTTAGTGTTGTCTGACCATTCTCTGGTTTTCTGGCACATGCTGTTGGATTGTCACAACCAGTTTCCATGGCAATCTGCTTAAGTTGCTGTTATGATAGATAGGAGCTGCTGAGGCTGAGGGGTGTCTTCCATAATGACAACCCTTTCATTAACTCGTCTGTGTATTCTTGTGGTTGTGTCTTTGTTTACCCACGTATCAGCAGGTGCAATGTCTGTTAAATAGAGGCACATTCCCGGAAGGTAGATCTGATTGTGTTGGTTTATATTCTTTTGTGCTTGTGCATGTATGTGTGCATATGTGAGTGTGTCAGAGAGCAGATGGCTGCAGAAAAGCTTGTAAAATATGCAGGACCAGCTATCTCATCCTGATATCCCTGAACCTCTCGGTCTGCATGACTGTCTGAGAGGGGAACAGGACCCCTACAATCCTTTGTTGATCCAATGCAGCATTTTGTCTCAGGGCACATGTGCTTGCAGTATTCTGATATTTTTACCTAAAGGTAATTACAGAACTGTCAAGAACACAAAACTCACATAAAATACAGCGTCCACACAGCCAGACACTCAGGTATTTGTGTTTAGGTGGTCAGTGCTGCACAAAAAAGGTTTTGTGTGCTTTTCACACATTGTGTCTGTGTGTGAGCGTGTGGACTCTTTATCTTTAGCTTGCACTGCACCAGAGTAGCCATTAGTGGAGGCTAGATGGAGTAGACAAACAAAGACAGGAAAGAAGGTGATGGAGGAGGTGCATTGAGATTTTGACTAGAGATGGAGGGAGGGCAGAATCACCGTGGATGGATTTAAATGTATACAAAAGGATTTTGAATATGATGCAGAATTGGACCCGGAGCCAGTGAAGCTGCTGGAGGACGGGGGTGATGTGGTTTTAATCTGTTAAACCAAAAGTAAATCCATCTATCCATCCATTATCTTCTAGCTACGAGACAACAGTGCTAACCACCTAGCCACTGTGGAACCCCACAAACTAAAATATGTACCAAATGTTATGACAATCCTTTCAAATGCTGTCAAGTAATATTACTAGGGTTCATTCTTTGGAAAGCATAGATGTCTACAGCGAATGTAATGTTGAATCAGTCAAACAGATGGTGAGACAGTTAACTGAAAGCAAAAATTGTTAAACTAACGCTGACACTAGAGTAACAGTCAAAGAATAACCAAGTATCTCGACTTTATCATATAGGGATCATGAATGTATAACAAATTTCAAATAAATTTAGTTTTTATTTATATCGCGTCAATTCACAACATATGCCATTTCATAGCACTTCACATATTTTAAGCAAAGAGCAGAGAATCCAACAATCCAAAGTTGCCTTGGGATTCCCTCTTAGCAAGCAGTTGATGACAGTAGGAAGAAACCAGTCAGTTCTATTTATATAGTGTCAATTTGCAACATATCTCATTTCAAGGCATTTCACATAGTAAGGTCAAATATATATTTTAGAGAGAAACTCAAAATTCCAAAGATGCACTTTGCACAAGCTCTTTGGTGATGATAGGAAGAACAACAGCTGCTTTAACAGGAAGAGACTCCTGGCAGAACCAGGCTCAGGGATGGTCAGAGGTGGGTAGAGTAGTCAAAAATTGTATCCAAGTAAGAGTAACATTACTTCAAAATAAGATCACTCAAGTTCAAGTAAAAAGTAGTCATCCAAAAAATCACTTAAGTAACAGTAAACAATTATTTAGAGAAAAAACTACTCAAGTACTGAGTAACTGTCCATATATCCATGCTAATGCTATGCTAATGTTGTCGGACTCCGAAGCAAGATCAAACATCTCGAAAACGGCCCTTTTTTTCATTCCTTGTCTGCTACATGTGTAGAGTTTGTGCTGCTATGCCGCCAGAGTTCGTATGAGGTCATGTGACCACAGGGCGACATCTGGTGAAACGGAGTCACGTGATTATTGTTGCGTCATATGATTGGTGAAACACAGTCATGTGGTAGATCCACATGATTGTGTTTGCGCGAATAAACATTAGGTAAAGCATACCTAATGTGGGGCTGCACAGCAGCGTAGTGGTTAGCACTTTCGCCTTGCAGCGAGAAGATCCCGGTTCGAATCCCGGGGTGGGCCTGGGATCTTTCTGCATGGAGTTTGCATGTTCTCCCTGTGCATGCGTGGGTTTTCTCCGGGTACTCCAGCTTCCTCCCATAGTCCAAAAATATGCTGAGGTTAATTGATCACTCTAAATTGCCCGTAGGTGTGAATGGGAGTGTGATTGTTTGCCTGTGTGTGTGGCCCTGTGACGGACTGGCGACCTGTCCGGTGTGTCCCCTGCCTTCGGCCAAGTCAGCTGGGATAGGCTCCAGCACCCCCGCGACCCTAATGAGGATAAAGCGGTGTATAGAGGATGGATACCTAATGTGTTAAATGAAAAAGTAACAAGTCGAATGTAGCCCAGTGTAACGGAGTAACAGTAGTGTTTCTTCTTCACAAATCTGCTCAAGTAAAAGTAAAAAATATGGCAGAGTAAAACTACTCTCAGAAGTACACTTTTTTTTGAAAATTTACTGAAATAAATGTAACAGAGTAAATGTAACTCATTACTACCCACTTATGGGGATGGTGGCTATTTGCCTCAAGCAATTGGGGTGGGGATGCTGTTGAAGAATAGAATAGAATAGAATAGAACAGAATAGAATAGAATAGAATAGAATATGCTTTATTGTCATTATACAGTGTATAACGAGATTGGAGAGCATCTCCTTTTCAGTGCAAATAAATCTTAAAGATGCAAACAGTCTATTTACAAATATACAGTATAAATTACAGTGTGAATATAAATAGCAGAGTGAATGAGGCAGTGGTATACATTGCACATTTCACATTGTATTGTTGGCTGGGCATGAGACGTGAGAGTTCAGGGTGGTGATGGCTCTTGGAAAGAAGCTGTTTTTAAGTCTGTTTGTCCTCGCTGTAATACATCTGTAACGCCTTCCAGAGGGCAACAGATCAAAGAGTTGAGAACTGGGATGTGAACTGTCCTTGATGATGTTCTGAGGTCTGCTTAGGCACCGGGTGGAGTAGATGTCCATGAGGGAGGGGAGAGGACAGCCAACAATCCTCTGTGCTGCTTTGACTCTCCTCTGAAGCCTCGCTCTCTCTGCCTCAGTGCAGCTCCTGTACAAAGTGGAAACTCAGTATGTCAGCAGACTCTCTATGTGGAAGGCCAGCAGCAGCTTCCTGTCCAAGTTGTTCTCCCTGAGGACTCTCAGGAAGTGTAGCCGTTGCTGAGCCTTCTTTATGACAGCCGTGATGTTGTCTGTCCAGGAGAGGTCATAGGAGATCTAGACTCCCAGGTACTTGAATGTGTGGACTCTCTCCACGCACTAATGTAGAGGGGGAAGCGAGTTGGTTCCGGTCCTCCTGAAGTCCCTGATGATCTCCTTTGTCTTTGAGGTGTTTAGTCTCAGGTTGTTTACTGAACACCAGGTTGCGAGTTTCTGGACCTCCCCTCTGTAGGCTCTCTTCTCCCTTTGAAATCAGACCGATCACTGTTGTGTTGTCAGCAAATTTGACGATGATGTTGTTTCTGTTCAGCTGGGATAGGCTCCAGCACCCCCCGCGACTCTAGTGAGGATAAAGCGGTGTATAGAGGATGAATGGATGGATGGATGTTGTTTCTGTGGGCTGGTTTGCAGTCATAGGTGTAGAGACAGTACAGGAGGGGGCTCAGTACACAGTCCTGTGGTGTACAGGTGCTAACTGTGTGGGTGGAGTAAAGGTGGGGACCAAGTCTCACAGACTGTGGTCTGTTGGTTAAAAAGTCCTTAATCCAGGTGTGTGTGAGAGAGGGGAGGCCCACGGTATCCAGTTTGTTTATCAGGATGTCCAGTATGATTGTATTGAAAGCCAAGCTGTAATCCACACAGAGCATCCTGGCATAGCTCTGCGGTTGTTCCAAGTGGCTCAGCACAGTGAGCAGAGTTATAGCGATGGCGTCCTCTGTGGATCTGTTTGCTTGGTATGCGAACTGGTGAGAGTGGAGTGGGAGGGGAGACAGTCTTTGATGTGCCGGAGAAGCAGTCTCTCAAAGCACTTCATTATAAAGGGTGTGAGGGCAACAGGGCGGTAGTCATTGAGGCTGGTTGTGGGTGACACTTTTGGTACGGGGATGATTGTTGCAGATTTCAGGCAGGTGGGGATGACTGCTTGGGCCAGGGAGAGATTTAAAATCCTGCAGAAGATGCGAGACAGCTGGGGAGCACATGCTCTGAGTACCTTTCCAGCGACTCTGTCTGGACCAGCAGCCCGCCTTGGGTTCACTGCTGGGAGCACACGCCTCACATCGTACTCCTCCACAGTGAGTGGGAGGGGTGCTGGAGTCTGGTGGGGGTGGGGGCAGGGCTGGGGCAGATAAGTGTCACTACGATGATTCAAATCAAACAAAGAAGAAGTTGAGCTCCTCTGACAGCAACTCGCTCAGGTCTCCTGGTGTCGCATCACAGCCTCTGAAGTTGGTGATGCTCTGCAGACCCTGCCACACTTGCCGAGGTCTGTTGCTGGCGAGGTGGGACTTTATCCTCCTCTTATAGTCCGCTTTGGCTTCCTTTATTCCTTTTTTCAGGCCAGCTCGAGCCGCACTCTAGAGAGCTCTGTCACATGACCTGACAGCATCATCGCATCCAGGGTTTCTTGTTTGGAAAAATCTGAATGACTTTGTCCACAGACATAGTTCCCATACAGAACTTAATGTAGTCCAGTACTGTCCCTGTGAATGTTTCCAGGTCCTCGTGTTCAAAAAGGTCCCAGTCTGTGTGTTGGAAGCAGTCCTGTAGATTAAAGAGTGCATTCTCAGGCCAAGTTGTTACAGTCTTTGTGTTGGGCCTGGATGTGCGACTCAGTGGGGTGTATGCAGTGATGAGCAGCAGGGAGAGATGGTCTGACTGACCGAGGTGGCGGAGAAGTGTCGTTCTGTTGCCATGCGTGATGTTAGAATAGACATGATCTAGAGTGTTTTCCCCTCTGGTTGGACATTTGACATGCTGATGGAACTTCAGGAATACAGATTTTAAATTGGCCTTATTAAAGTCTCCAGCTATAATGTGAACACCATCGGGGTGGGCCCGCTGCTGTTCATTCATGGCGTTCAGCAGAAGAGAGAGCGCCATGCTAGCATTAGCATCCAGCGGAATGTAAATAGCAGTGATGATCACTACTGTTAGCTCTCTCGGGAGAAAAAAGGCCAGCATCTAACAGACATGTACTCAGTGTCAGGGGAGCAGTGTCTCTCTATAATCACGCTGTTGTTGCACCAATCATCCTGCACGTAGATAAAGAGTCCTCCATCTCTGGTTTTGCCAGAGTCCTCGGTCCGATCCCAGCAGTGCAGGGAGTGGCTGGCTAGCAGTTCGCTAGCATTGGGGATCTTCGGGTGAAGCCAGGTCTCTGTAACAATGAGAACACAGCTGCCTCGAACGTAGCGATTACCCGCTAGTTGTAATTCCAGGTCGTCCGTTTTCTGTGTGTGATGGATCTGGCATTGGTGAGGTACAGGTTCAGTAGAGGTGGCTTATGTGGATTGGTCTTTAGCTTCAGCAGAAGGCCAGACCTGCAGCCCTGCTTTTGCTTCCTCTCCCTCCTCTGCCTGCGCCAATGTGTTTTCCCAAGCCCGATAACAATCCATGGAGTGCCTGGCGGTCTCGCTATCTCATCTGGGACCTTGTGGTTATGATGAAAGTCTCTGGAAATAGCTATCTTGTGTTGATAACCGATGTCCACAAGGTCTTGGCGAGTGTATTGGTTGTACGTCGAAGTGAACACAAACAAACAAGAATAAAAAGCAAAAAGGAGCACTGAAAGGGGGAGCTGGGACCCAGGAGCCGGGAGCCGCTGTGTCCGAGCGCGTAACCATCTTAACAACAACTGCTTGTTGTTGTTGACTGTCACCTTCAGGGACATGAAACATTTACAACTTTACAACTTGACTTTGAATTTGCTCATGGAGACGTGTGACTACACCTGCTGCTAAAGAAATTGTAACTGGAGAAGATAAGTGTATGAAGCCCTGTTCGCACGGGATTAGTATTACCTGGGGACCTCTGGTGATTTGTAATAATTGTGGAGGAGGTCAGTGATCTTAATCCCGCGCGAATGCGCCATGTCAGTAATTTGTAATAATTAGGTAATTAAGTAATAATTCTCCCGTAAATTACCTGCCATATTTCGCCGACCACCGACGTCTTGGGATAATACTAGTCCCGTGCAAATCTGCATCTCGGTGATTAGGGGGTATTTTATTTGTTTGTTTTTCTTTATTGCGCGTCTTTTTCTACATCTTTCTCGGTTGAATTGTGGAGGCTGTGGTGGAAATTATTAACAGCATTTTAGGTGCAAATGCAAGAGTAGGCCGATACACAGCAGGCCTATGGACTATTCACAGAAACGACGAAATTAAATCCACAAGAAGAGGGAAATTTGGAAGGATATTGAGATGGATGACATGCGTAGCAGCATGCGTTAAGCATATCTTTCAACAGGCTGAATACAAATGCCCTGATGGCCCGTTATCCCGACAGCGCTGCCCGCTGTTCTCAAGTCACATTGCTGCTTTGACATGTTTACTGTTACCATGACGACTACGCACCACGTTAAAAGTGGTCATTTTAATGCGAAACACAAGCTTTCCGTGATCCTAACCAAGTGTTTTTTTCTGTCCAAACCTAACGTGACGCTATAACAAAAGCGTCGCTACAACATAGGCTTTTAATGTTTGTTTATTCGCGCAACCGGTGTTTGTATTTTTTTTTGCGAGTAGCGGTTGGACACTTTGCACATGGACATAATATGTCTATGATGGACATGACAACAGCGGATGTTGTGACCTGCACAGATTTGACATCATATCCGAGCTGTAATATCAGTAAATTTGAGTAAAATATAGACTTCGCTTATCCCGTGCATCAAGCAAAGAAAACAACTAAGGAGATTTTTGAAACTAGTAAAATCAAGTTGAAACATTCAACATATTATTAAAACCTGAAGGATAGTGGTGAACCATCATCTTTGAGGAATACATAAGCTCATAGATTATCATAGAAAATCAACAGTAGAGCTCACGGCTGTTTAACAGTGAAAGTAAGAGCATTTTCACATGCACAATGCGAAGGGAACTCAAATGACTGGGACTAAACAGCTGTGTAGCTCTAAGAAAACCACTGATCAGCAAGGCTAATCAGAAAAAAAATGTTTCAATTTGCTAGGTAGCATGAATATTGGACTCTGGAGTAATGGAAGAAGGTCATATGGTCCGATGAGTCCAGATTTATCCTGTCCCAAAATGATTTGCGCATCAGGGTAAGAAGAGTTGCAAATGAAGTGATGCACTCATCATGTCTACTGCCTACAAGCCTGTGGGGGTTAGGGTTATGATCTGGGGTTGGTCAGGTTCAGCAATGTTATGTTCCAAAAGAATGAGGTCAGCTGAATATACTGAATGAACAGGTCTTTCCATCATTGGAGTTTTTCTTCCCTGATGGCATAGGCATGTTCCAAGATGATAATGCCAGGATTCATGGGGCTCACATTGAGAATGAGTGGATCAGAGAGCATGATTTATCATTTTTATATGTGGATTGGTCTTCAGAGAGTCCAGACGTCAGCCCCACCGAGAATCTTTGGGATGTGCTAGAGAAGACTTTGCGCAGTGATCCGACTTTCCCATCATCAAAATAAGATCTTGGTAGAGAATTAATGCAACTCTGGTCAGGAATAAATGCTGTGACATTGCAGAAACTTATCGAAATGATGCCACAATGTGTGTCGTTCTCAGAGCTAAAGCCAGTCCAATGAAATATTAGAGTGCGCAATCTTTTTTTTGGACAGGCAGTGAATAATCTGTAGTTCATTTTTCTGCACTCTTTGAATGTTGAATGTGCTTGTAGTTTGTCACTTTATGATAAATTATGTGCTTCTTTGTGTGCCTTGGACATGAGTTTCAATTTGTACTTGTTAATTTGTGTGTACAACTGTAGTATTCCTCCTAAAAGTCGGTCTGAGAGAGCTGCAGCTCTGCCATGTTAACAGATGGCCTTCGACTTCCCAAACAGGCTGAACAGATCAACACTGTGTCCCAAGCAGCTCTGGCTGAGTCAGTCCCCACATGAATTCACTCTATCATAACACTCTGTCATCACATCTCACCCCAAACAGTCATCTTATCAAGGATTTCAAGTACAGAACAGCGTAATAGATACATACTGTACCTCGAACACAGCACTCACCTCTAAGATGGGTTTTGATATTTACTTCTATTTATACTGTCCCGTTTTTCAGTTAGATTGTGTTGGATATAAGTTGCATTGATTTTAAAACTGGTCACTTGCATATTTAAGAGCCAGTGGTACCAGGCAGAATAGTGGAACCCGGAAATGCAAGGGTTCTTTTTGGACACTTGTGTCTCTGCACTTGTGTAAGGCACTTGTGTAAGGGAAACTGACCAATGTGAAACCATACTGCTCGTCAGCTTTTGGAGATCAAATTAGGCTAACACACAAAATGTTTTTGGTCATTTATAAAACTTTGCATTGCAGATGCATTTGTCAGATTAGACTGATATAATTCACATTTAGTGCTTTTTTCTTTGCAAATACAAAACATAAATCAAGTAATATGTTCAATAACAAGTAATAAATGTTTTTAATTAAGCCTCTTTCAGACTTGTAATCCTTTCTATTACTCTGATAGTGTCTGAATATGTGGGTCTTATAACTACTAACTTTTGGCCTAACAGTGACAGTAATATTACAAAGTCAGACCAAGCAAAAATGATGAAAATAATTTATCTACACTACCGTTCAAAAGTTTGGAGTCACTTAGAAATGTTCTTATTTTTGAAAGAAAAGCATTTTTTCAATGAAGATAACATTAATCGATATTAAAGTCTAGACATTGGTAATGTGGTAAATGACTATTGTAGATGGAACTGGCTGATTTTTAATCTAGTATCTACATAGGGGTACAGAGGCTCATTTCCAGCAACCTTCACTTCTGTGTTCTAATGGTATGTTTTGCATCAGCTAATCATGTTGAAAAGCTATTTGATGATCAGAACACCCTTGTCCAATTATGTTAGCACAAGGTGTGAGTTTCCATGGACAACATGAAATTGTTTGGGTGACCCTAAACTTTTGAACTGTAGTGTATGTGTGAACAACCCGGTCTCACGGGGATTCGTGAAACTGTCACGTAAGTTTTAGTTTCGGTTTCGTGCGCACCAACACGATTTCGTCATGTTTTTCGTGCCGTTTCACGAATCCCCGTGAGATCGGGCTGGTGTGAATGACAGAATGACGTTGCCTGAAAGGGGCTTTAGAGACAATTGTCCTTATTTAAACTGAATGGAATAATCCAGTCCTGTGTTTAGCTCTGAAAGAGTTCCACTTCTGTTGTTGTTGTTTTTTTACCATCCTTTTTGACACTTTAAGAACCTCAAGTGCAGGTCAGACTCACAAATTTCCAACCTTTTGAACCTTTCACTGAATTCAGTTCAATTCAATTTTATTTATATAGTGCTAATTACAGTCAAATTGTTTCAAGACGCTTTACAGAACCCACATACCTGACCCCCAGAGCAAGCCCAAAGGCGACAGTGGAAAGGAAAATACCCTTTTACCAGGGAAAAAAACCTTGAGCTGAACCTGACTCTTTATGTGGGGGGACCCACCTGCCTGCTGGCCGGGCGGGTTGGGAGGGACAGAAGAGGTAGAGAAGTAGAGGTAGAGAGGAGTAGAGAGGGGTAGAGAGAGGTAGAGAGGGGGAGGGGAACAGGGAACATAAAACACACTATTAGATGCATGCATGATAAGACAGATGATACATACAAAGTAGAAGCTAACATTGAAACTGATTCATAGTTTACTGTTATGATGTACAGCTCTGGCAATAAATATACTACATATATAGCTGTTAGGAAACTCAAAAATATGTAGAAGAGCATATCAAGTAAAGTGAGGGTGATGCAGAGTTGGTTGATGGAAATGGGCAGCTGGAAGCAGTGGACTGGAGGAAAGTCAGCAGCAGCATCCCACAGTGGACATGATGAAGACTAGGCCAGTTGGTGGGACTGTAGTGTATTGAGAATATACTGTTAGAGTACTCTGCCCTCTTGTGGTCATGTTAGGCTACTGCCTGCTCTGTCACATGAGTTTTTACTTGTTGACGTCTGAGTAAAGTCCCAGTCTGCACGCGGAGTCCGGTATCCGTCTGACTTATTAAACCCACATCAATATATTACAGGGACAGCAACCGCAGACCTGAAGCATCTAGCTCTGGGATCATGGACACTCGGAGAAGAACACAGGGAGAAACTGAGTTAGTGCAATGCAATAGCAGTATATATATTCAATATAAAGGTAGATAGAGAAGATAGAGAAGGGCTCAGTGCATCAGGAGAGGTCCCCCAGCAGCCTAGGCGTATAGCAGCATAACTATGGGCAAAACTAAGGGACATCCAAGAGGAAGCCAGATGTGCCAATGAAGCCTCCAGCTGACCCCCTCTGGATCACCCGAGTCAGCCCTAAATATAAACCTTGTCAAAAAGGAAGGTTTTAAGCCTGGACTTAAAAATAGAGAGGGTGTCTGCCTCCCGAACCCAAACTGGGAGCTGGTTCCATAGGAGAGGCGCCTGATAACTGAAGGCTCTGCCTCCCATTCTACTTTTAGAAATTCTAGGAACAACAAGTAAGCCTGCAGTCTGAGAGCGAAGATTTCTGTTAGGATAATATGGTGCTACCAGGTCTTTAAGATATGATGGAGATCGGTTGTTAAGAGCTTTATATGTTAGAAGAAGGATTTTGAAATCTATTCTAGCTTTTACAGGAAGCCAATGAAGAGAAACCAGTATAGGAGAAATATGATCTCTCTTGCTGACTCCTATCAATACCCTGGCTGCAGCATTTTGGATCAACTGAAGATGTTTGAGATAGCTATTTGGACAACCTGATAAGGAATTACAATAGTCAAGCCTGGAAGTAACAAAAGCATGGACTAGTTTTTCTGCATCACTCTGAGACAGGATGTTCCTGAATTTTACAATATTTCTCAGGTGGAAAAATTAAGTCCTACAGATTTATGTGTGAGTTAAAGACATGTCCTGGTCAAAAATAACTCAGAGGTTCCTCATAGTAGTACTGAAGGCCAATGTAATGCCATCCAGAGTAATTATATGCTTTGAAAGCGAGTTTCTAAGATGTTTGTGGCCAAATACAATGACTTCAGTCTTGTCTGAATTTAGTAGTAGGAAATTACAGGTCATCCAGGTCTTTATATCCTTAAGACAGTCTTGCAGTCTAGCTAGCTGATTAGTTTCATTTGGCTTCATAGATAAACACAATTAAGTGTCGTCAGCGGAACAGTGGAAATTAATACAGTGCTTTCTAATAATATTACCTAAAGGAAGCGTGTATAATGTGAACAGTATTGGTCCTAAGACAGAACCCTGAGGGACTCCTTGATTGACCTTAGTACGCTCAGATGCCTCCCTGTTGACGTGCACGAACTGGAACCTGTCTGATAAGTAGGATTTAAACCAGTCCAGTGCTGTCCCTTTTATGCCAATACAATGTTCTTGTCGCTGTAATAGCAGTTTGTGGTCGATTGTATCAAATGCTGCACTAAGGTCCAACAAAACAAGTATAGAGACTAGTCCATTATCTGATGCTATGAGAAGGTCATTAGTAACTTTAACCAGAGCTACCAGAGCTTTTTCTGTGCCATGATGCATCCTGAAGCCTGACTGAAACTCTTCAAACAAGCTATTCCTTTGTCAATGTTCACATAATTGCTTTGCAACTGTTCTTTCCAGAATTTTAGAGAGAAATGGGAGGTTGGATATTGGTCTAAAGTTAGCTAAAACATCAGGATCAAGAGTGGGCTTTTGTAAAGGTGTGATTACAGCAACTTTAAAAGCCTGTGGTACATAGCCTGTTACTAGAGAGAGATTAGTCAGATCTAACATTGAAGAATGAATTAAACATAAAGCCTCTTTGAACAGTCTAGTTGGGATAGGATCTAAAAGACATGTCGATGGTTTGGATGTAGAAACTGTTGAAATTAGTTCAGAGAGATGTATAGGAGTGAAAGATTCTAAATATTCATCAGATCTTACAGCCAATTCTAAAGCATCTGCGACATTTGTAGGAAGGGCCAGATTAATTTTTTCTCCAATCATAACAATTTTATCTGTAAAGAAGCTCATGAAGTCATTACTGCTCAGAGCTATAGAAATACAAGGTTCAAAAGAGCTCTGACTCTTTGTCAGCCTGGCTACAGCGCTGAAGAGAAACCTGGGGTTGTTCTTGTTTTCCTCTGTTAAAGATGAATAATGTCTTGTCCTGGCATTACAAAGAGCTTTTTTTTAAATAAATTACTAGGCTATTTTTCCAAGCTACGGTACATAAACTTCTTCTAAATGAGTGGAATACCACTTCCTTTCCAGCTTTCGCGATGCCTGCTTTAAAGTCCGTAGCTGGGAATTATACCACAGAGCAGGCGCTCTCTGAGATAGAACTTTCCTTTTTACAGGTGCAACACTATCAAGTGTTGTACGCAGTGAGGCTGAAGCATTATTAACAAAATAATCCACTTCTGTGGGGGTAAAATTATAGTATTTGCCTTCTATTTTATTAGTAAATATTGCTGAATTAAATAGAGAGGGTATTAATTCCTTAAGTTTAGTTACCGAATTGTCAGACAGGCATCTACTGTAATGATATTTATTCTTAACTTCTATCCAATCTATTGTTGTAAATTGAAATGTTATCATAAAATGGTCAGAAAGAAGAGGGTTTTGGGGAAATACTGTTAACTCTTGGATCTCTATGCCATAAGTGAGAACGAGGTCAAGAGTATGATTAAAACTATGAGTTGGTCTATTTACATGTTGAGAAAAAGAAATTGAGTCTAATATTGAATTAAAAGCTGTCGTAAGACTGTCACTGTCAACATCAACATGAATGTTAAAGTCACCCACAATAATGACTTTATCTGAGCTGAGCACTAAATCAGATAAAAAGTCTGAGAATTGAGATAAAAACTCAGAGTCAGGAGCAGGAGGACGATACAAAACAAAAAATAAAACTGGTTTCTGAGCTTTCAAATCTGAATGAGAGTGACTGAGAGTAAGATGAAACATATGTAAATTATTTACTAAACTGTCACATTACGCAAGTCCCTGCATCTTATTCAGGTCAGTCAGATTTGGATTCAGTAAAAAACTAGGATGGAGTTTTAAATGTTGCTTGGCATATATAGTGTTTTTTTTCTGTTTGTAAACACCAGCTTACAGGTCTGCAGATAATTAAGCCAGCAGCTGATGTGAATAGTACGACTGCTGTATTTTTCATGTAGATTCATAAATCCTCATCACCTTGAAAGTCATTTCCTGTGTTGTGGTGTTAATCTTTGTTGTCAGTACACGGCCAGCAGTCAACAACGGGCCTGTTTCACGAAGCAGGTTCAAGAAACTCTGAGTTTCTTCCGCAACTCTGAGTTGATCTACTCTGAGATAGAAAACTCTGAGTTTTCGGTTTCACAACGACTGATTTGAGTTGGGTTAATTAACTCGGAGTAGTTTGACCCGGAGTTACGCGCGTGCACCGCAACTCTGAAAAGACAGCATCAATGGAACCCCAATTCGACGAGTCACCATGGAATCAGGGAAGCGAAAGGCTGCGTTTTTGAAATGGAAGTTTTTAACGCGCTCATATGGCGAGTTTGAACACGTTTTTAGAAAGAAGTGCAACACCGCTGCAGCTGCAAAAGAGAGGGAGACGGCGTGGAGAACGCTGCGGTCAATGCGTAAGTTTAAATGTTTAAATGTATTCCTTTGTAATCGTAATAATATTACAGGGACAGCACAATGTCATTAACAGAATATGATTTAAAATGAATTTAACCCATAAAGGTTCAGCAGCCCGCGGGCGGGTCATTTTGATATCTGCATAAGCATTTTTCGAAATAGAACAACACTGCCAACTCGATGATAGAAACATTATACACCGATGGAAAGCTTAGATTCTCATGAATCCGCCGATATAAACCGCTTTCAGATGTGATTACCACAACGGGTAATATAAACACATTTGTCCGACAAACAACGAATATCCATCCATCCATTCTCTATACACGGCTTTAACGTACACAGCGCGACTCACATTTGCGGGTTCATTATTACACACAGATAAAAATATTCCACAAAAAACGGCCATAATCCAACCTTGGACATCCAGACGAAACAAGCCAGTAAAGTATTTTGTCCAAAACATGTCTTGAAGTCGGTATATAATCCACGAATGGGTCGTTTTCGAGGAAATGCACCTCACGATGCGTGTCCAATATTCCCTGTATTTCTCGTCATATTTTTATTTACAAATAAAATATTAGTGATTTTTTGTACTGAAAATGGCTGGAATTGACTGTACCTTATAGGACTACCAGATCTCTACATCATTCACCTGCAATCCTGTGGAGAGTTCCACAGGATTGCAGGTGAATGATGCTCTGACAGGTTTATGTCCAGGAAAACCACAATGATGAGTTAAAGCCGTTTCAGGGCCAGGAACACTTTTCTGAATATCCTCCATACAGTTGCCTTACTCTGCATCTCCGACATTATATAAAAACTTTCATTTGCAAAGAACCGCAGCGCAACACACAATATCTGCTGGATGTGAGAGCATGACTGGTTAGTTATGTAAATGTAAGGACAGATTAGGTTGTTTATGTAGATTATGGACTTAAAACGATTCCGAAACAGTACCGCTCAAACAGATAATTGTCCGAAATGCTAGAACATTTGCTCGGTCTGATAACAATCTACCGACGAATATTTAATTATCGGCAGTAATGCTGCTCCTTTATCCACTGGATCGTTAATAAAAGCTATTCTACGCCAAAACTCGCTCGCTTACTGACTGAATGAATGAGGAAATGAAATGGCGTATGTGGCTGAAAGAGGGCGGAGACGGAGAGAAACTCAAGGTTTTCTCAGATAAACCTGCTTGCGACCAAGTTCAAGTCATAGAGTCTGTTACTGCGGTAACTGACCGAGAGTTTAAGTTACCCCTCTTTGTGAAACAGGCTCGAGTTACCCCTCTGTCTCAGGGTTAAGTTACCTCGCTTTGTGAAACGGAAAACTCGGAGTTTCCCTCATTTCAGGGTTAAGAAACTCAGAGTTTTCAATGAACCTGCTTCGTGAAACAGGCCCAACAACAACACAAGGGTCCCCCAGCACAATGACATCCAAAACATAAGTGTGGGAATAAGCAAAGCAGCTTGACATTCCATGAACAGCTTCTCTGCTTTGCGCACACACAAGGAAACACACAAGGCAGTCGGTGCCAATCCCTAGCTGTATCTGGGTCAAAGCTAACAGAGATTAATCTAACAGAAGTTTCACATGCCTGTCTTTCTTTTCTCTACTCTTCTGTTGTAGAAATGTGATTAATAACAGGAGGTCTTTAGGGAGAGGGAGAAGGAGGTAAGGGAATTTCGGAAGGGAGTGAGATTTAGAGGCAGGAAGGGAGAGACAGTGACATACCTTGGCAAGATGTCTGAGAGATGCAGCTCAGGGTTGTAAAAGTTTGATGCCACAGGGTGCAGGTAGTAGTTTTAAGTGACGTGTTAAATGTGATGAATCTTTCATAAGTTTTGGGGGTGAGCAGCAACTGGACGCTATGCCGGTGTGCCAGAGCGTGTATCGATAGCCTCAATTACATTAGTGCAACTCAGTCACATTATGTATTAATGATACTTTATTTCTTCAAATAAAATGAAAATGAAGTTGTTCCCAGCGCAAACGTAATGCACGTACATCACCGAATTCACTTCCTTGTTTATGGTTTGAAGATGCAGACGTGTGATAATGTCTCTCATTTACCAACAAAAATTACTGCTGAAGATCATGATAAACAATTAATTCACTGATGTTCTTCACCAAAGCGGAGCTAAACTGTTTTACAACCATGCAATATTGTGGTGGAATACAATGAAAAAGAAAAAAATCACCGATTGATACACACTTTTGTTTAAACATGAAACATATTAGAACAGCTGAAATGAGCGGACAACAGGCCAGACAAATCACTATGATGGAAACTGTAGCATCTAGATCCGTTAGAGCACTGAAAGAATGAGGTAAATTAGATTAATTACTCCACCAAAGAACACAAGAACACAGCGGAGTTATGTGACAATCAGCGTGTGTGAATCCTTCCTCTGTTACCCACATCACTCAGGGATTTGAATGAAATTTTCAGGGTCGGTCAGAAATGACACAAGGACCAAATGATTAGACTTCGGCAGTGATACTGCTTAAAGTTTGGATCAACGGATTTGTTAAGGATTCATAGCGGCACGGCGTCTGATAGCAGCACAGTAACCATGGCAACAAGTGAACGCTACCTCAGCGGCCTGGTGACGGTCACATGATTTTGATCCTCCAACAAATCTACCACACATGACACAAGGAACAACTGATTAAATTGTGGGGGTGTTTCTGAGTCCCATCAATTCCCGTCGCCCGCTACATATTTAGGTCACGTCATACTAAACCAGTATCTGGCTGCTGCTAATGTCCCACCATGGTGTGCCAACTTTTGAGGAAATGGATTGGAACGTTAAATAATTAATTTCGGAATAAATATTGTCAATTACAGTGTTGAAACATGTTCTACAAGCTGGAAAAAATGCAGCTTTTTAGCAAATGTCACTGTCTCCCGCAATTTCATCACAACAAATAAGCTTAAAATATCGCAACTTTTATCGCAATTTTTTAGAAAAGCTGCCGCGAATTCAGGCATTTTCGACCGCAACAATCACGAAAAACGGCCGCGAAATCCTGGAGGGACCGTTTATTGCACATAGTGTGTTAGTTTATGTGTGCAGTGGGGGAAATGGATTGTACAGCTTTGGGATAAAAACTGTTTTTCAGTTTGGAAGTTGGAGTTTTTATGTTTATGTACCTCTTACCTGAAGGAAGCGGAACAAACAGTCCATTTCCTAGGTGTACGGAGCCCCCGAAGGGAGATGGAGAAAAAAAACCCAGGAAGAATCCCGAGAAACTTTCTCGGGATCTTGCAATAACTTTTGCGAGATCTTGCAAAAATTCCTCTTCGGTAAAGTTGGAAAGATATTCATAGATTCGGACTTCCGGCATCAGTAACTCATGAGATATACATCGTTAAAAAATAACTGACGCCTCTTTCAAGGCATAAGCTGGACAATGTGCTACAAAGGCCAGTTTTATCAAAAGTCGCTGTCTTTCCAGCAGCAGAAATAACATTGGTGTCAATGCGGAGCCAGCTGTGCGACGAGTGCAGAGGGACCGTCTGCAAATTGCAAAATCTCTGCAACAGCGAAGAGAGACACTAAATAAATATTCAATAACTTAACTCTTATGCATTATGCAACTGACTTGTGCTGGTCATACTACAATTCTTGATTTGATAATAAATATGTTTTTTTCATAATTTTAAGGAATTTTTATTATTTCTTTATTATTATTCTGTTAGTAATGCAATTCAGTAATTTCACTCTTATGTACCAAGACGATCCCAGTGGCATGTAATCAGAGCTTTGATCAGCAGGAGAAAACCTCGGAGACAAAGAAAGCTGCCCTTGAAGCCCAGAATGCACTGCAAAATCCCTAGAGCCATCAACTGGCTCCTGCTGGTCATACTCTTGATTTGATATTGAATATGAAATCTGAATTTTAAAGAATTTTTATTATTTTATTATTATTTTAGTAGGAATAAAATTCAATAACTTCACTCTTATGTACCATAATGTCACCAAAATCACTGGAGCCATCAATTGGCTCCTGCTGGTCAGACTACAACTCTTGGTTTGACATTAAATATGCTTTTCATAATTTTAATGATTTGATTATTACTTTAATTATTGTTTTATTAATAATAAAATTCAGTAACTTCACTTTTATGTGCTGCAGAAAGATTACACTCTGTCTAACCATTAATTGGTTCCTGTTGATCATACTACAACTCTTGATTTGATATTTAACTATTTTTCATGATATTAAGGATTTTTTATTAGTAATGAAGTTGTTACATAGCTCAAATATTTTTTGTTGTAACAGAGAAATGTGCTCATCCATTTTTTTGGTAGATTTTGGAACATTAATAACTGAAAATATCAAAATTTTATTTTATTTGGGTTGTTTATTGCCATGTGAAGTTATGCACACTATTTAGTGTGCATGCCTGTTTGTGAAGTTTAAGGATTGTGAGTAAATTAGTTTTGATGGCACTTGTCTTGATGCATGTGGTACTATATTTTTAGATCCATAGTGCACCATCCAAATACATGATACTGAATCGCAATGGAACTTGGAATCCTCACCAAAGAGAGTATCAGATAACATCAATATACCAAACTAAACTGTTCTGATTGTCTCCTCAAGTACTGATGATTGGAAAGAAAGACAATAAGATGCCTTCTTACAAGGATGCAGCATTAATTGATTAATTTAAACCATAATATTAAACCGCTGATAATATTTTCCAAGTTAAGGAATGTATGGACAATATTTGGAAGAAAAAACCTGAAGGTATGATCAGCAGGACCCCACTGATGGTTGGATGGAGTTATTTTTTCTGCAGTCTATAAGAGTGAAGTGATTGAATTTTATTTACAATAAAAATTCCTTAAAATTCTGATTTTTTTTATTTTGTATCAAACCAAGAGTTGTAGTCTGACCAGCAGGAGCCAATTCATGGCTCCAATGACTTTGGTGACATTACAGTACATAAGAGTGAAGTTATTGAACATTTATTTAGTGTTTCTCTTCGCTGTTGCAGCGGTTTTGCAATTTGCAGACGGTCACTGTGCACACCTCCTACAGCTGGCTCCACATTGACACCAATGTTATTTCTGCTGCTGGAAAGACAGCGACTTTTGATAAAACTGACCTTGTAGCACATTGTCCAGCTTAAAACGATTTGAAAAAGGCGTCGGTTATGTTTTAACAACGTATATCTCATGAGTTACTGATGCTGGAAGTCCGAATCTGTGAATATCTTTCCAACTTTACCGAAGTGAAACTTTTGCAAGATCTCGCAAAAGTTATTGCAAGATCCCGAGAAACTTTTGCGAGATCCCGAGAAAGTTTCTCGGGATTCTTCCTGGGTTTTTTTTATCCATGTCTCTTCTGGGGTTCGGTACAGTTCTTTATTGCACATAGTACGTTAGTTTGCGTGTGCAGGGGAGTAAATAGATTGTACAGCTTTGGGATAAAAACAGTTTTTCAGTCTGGAAGTTAGATTTTTTATGTTTATGGACTGCTTACCTGAAGGAAGCGAAACAAACAGTCCATTTCCTAGGTGGGTGGGGTTGGTGGTGATACCTTGGGCCTTCCAGGGCCTTCCAGTCCAGGTCTGGAAGAGGACTTCCCACAATCCCCTGTGCTGTTTTCACCATCTGGGCGAAGTCCTTTCTGTCCTCAGCTGTGCAGCTGCCATACTACACTGTTGCACTGAGACAGAGGATGGTTTAGATCTGTAGATCGTAGTGTCTGCTGCTGTTCAAGTCCTAAGGCTGTACTTGTCCACAGCAGCCCTTCAGCTAGCAATTAGCCTGCTAACATGCATTAAAATACGTAATTTAGTAGTATCATCTTCACCCCAACTAAAAATCATGCTTTCGATGAAAGTTTAGTCTTTCATAGTGTTAGTCACATGTCTTGTGCTTGGTCCAGTTTAGGAAATATTGTAGTGTGGGTTAAATATCACATCATGAAGCTTGTCCTCCATTTTCTTGGGGTGGTGAGTCCCATCCAATGTCAAATAATGGTTGTTTGGCTGAAAAGGAGCGAGAGGTGTTAAGCAATACAATAAATGGCAAAGATATGTTGACTCAAAATTTATTTGTCAAACATCACATTTTCTGGTTGAATATGCATAATTCGGAATACTATTGAGCTGTATTGGAATGAACTTGTTGTGAGACATGACTCTGGGTACCATCTATGTCAATATCAGATTTCATAGCAATCCATCTAGTAGCTTTAGAAACATCTCACTGAAATCAAAAGTGTGATGGATCCAGAAAAGTAACAGGTCATTTTGGAATGTGGTAGTGAAAACAAAACCTGAACTGAAGAAGGAAACACGGACAATGAAATGAAACACTCGTTTTGAGTAAAGATGCAGAGTTACTAAAAAAAATGATGCTCTCGATAGTATGCAAAGTATATGTTCCATAAAAATGACATGGAAGTTGAGCTTTTGTTAGGCCTGTTCCTGAAGTTATAGATAGTTAAAAATGAAAAGCAGAAAAGAAACAGTGTAATAAGACTGATTGTGTAACACAATCAGATTGTGATATCAAAATGAATAAAGATAATAAGAGTGTAAGTTCATTCTTACGAACAGTTACACACATTAACGAAATCTAGACAGTATTTCTGATTAATGTTATCTTCATTGAAAACACTGCTTTTCTTTCAAAATAAGGACATTTACAAATGGACCCCAACTTTTGAAGGGTAGTATAATGTACAAAGGATCTTTTACAAATAAGCTGTCATTTATTAAAATATCTGCCTTCTTTCTCATTTCAAGTTTTCTTTTCAGTGTAGAATTTTATTTTCAGTGGCAAAATTAACTCCCACTTCATAAAATGTGAGCCTCACGTGGCAGTGAGTGAAAAGCCAGGGTTTACAAAAGTCAGAGGTATTGTCTGCACTGTGAATGACATCCATCAGAAGATAAAAACAGTGGTCAGAAACATGAAGCAAGTAGTTTAGGTGTCTTCTGCAACCTGGGCCACGTTCTTGGCCTTCAGCACCAGCATGGCTGCCGCGTTGGCCACTGCTTTGGCCAGATTCATGAGGATGTCCTGGAACCTCTCATCTGCTCATTCCTTTGTACCTTTACTTTTCCCCACAACTTTCTGCGACACCAGATGTTCAGATGCATTTGGAGGTCACTAATGAAATGATTGTAATCGTATTCTAAATAATGCCCAGTGTGTCATCCTCTATGCTCTCTCAGTGGTTCAATATATGTTATTTTCCGACTGTCAAGATTGAGGACATCTGCATTTGTGGTTAGAAATAGATTTGATGTGGGAGATGTCAAGCTGTCTTAAAATGCGTTCCCAATTTTCATGCTTGACAAGAAGGATTAGATTTTACAAAGTGAAGCAGTCAGGAGGATTTACTGCAGCTACTTTGCGTGGTTTATAGCTGTGTGGCAGAAGTGTAGACCAGACAGAGGAGAAATTATGGCATCTAATTGCAAGTCAGTGAACAAATTAAAAGCCTTTACTAAGATATTGAAAACACTGACTTCTTGGGTTTGTGTGTAGTTAGACAGAGATTGTGTTAACTTGTTGCTCTGGATGTAAACATGGATTCAAACTACAGCAGCCAAGGTTCCAAGACTGTGTCATTACGCTGTTAAGATTCCCATCGATTTGTATTTGTTTCTCTGTTCTCCCTGTTACTCCGCCCTCCACTCACTGTCCAATCGCTTGCCTTCACCATTCAGTACCCCATTTCAATTGGTCCATCCTACTCAAGTATGACTCAGAAAGGTGTGTCAGTCTACCATGTGAACCAGCACAATGTGTGTTAGTGTGTCTGCATTAAAGAGTGTGTGCTGTCGTGCACTGTCACTTTTGAATGATGTCATGTTTTCTTATTTCTTCACCTCTTTTCTTCTGGACTCCTCAATTTTGCTCTGCTGTTCATCCTTTCTCTCCCTCGTTTGGGTTTAAATCTTGTTTTTTTCATTGTATTTGTCTTTTTTCTTCTCCTGTATTTCTGTTTCTTTCTCTCATCTTTCATATTTAAGTGAGACAGCAGAGCATTCGGGAGCATCCATTAAATATAGTTTGTATTGTTTCACAGTAACTGTTTATCTTTTACAGTGTTTTTTTTTTTTTTTGACTCAGGTTTGCTGGTTCTAAAAATTGGACTCCCATATCTTGAGAATGAAGTCGACACAATTTTTCCTGGCAGACACTGAATCTCAAGGTTTACTACTGAACCATTCACCATGAAGGACAGGGACATAAAAGCAGCCACCGCAACCACCCAAACTACTGCTTCAGAATCGAAATTAAATGTTTCTCACTGGCATTTCATCATTTGCATCCAGATCTATAACCTTATACTGCAATGTTGCTGCTTTTACGTCCTGTGCCCTTCTCTTCCTCTCACAGTCATTCTCTTTGTCATCCAGATCCAAAACTTTAAGTCTATTTCAGTCCCCACATCTCATCCATTTACCCCTATCCACACCTGTTACCCTAATATTCCAATCAGCTGTGAAAAGTCTTGCAGAACTACTACATCCACAGAGTCTTGAGATACATTCCAGCGAAAGGCAGCAGCCATTGCGCCAATGAATCAACAGTCATAGCAGTGTCTGGTATCGTTTCAAGATTCATTGTTGGGCCTCCTTTTCATCAGACTAGCTGGCACAAACATCCTTTTCCACTCCACAACCAGTCTAGAACCCTCACATGATCACCAACATTCTGGACAGCTGTAGGTCCTCTGTGTTCCAGACCCACAATCCACATATCCAATTCAACCCAACCTGCCCTCACCAAACAGTCACAGGACACCATAGTGCTGTGCTGTAACTGTTTTTACTCATTGGTCCAACAACCAAGGACCCTTACTGTGTCTGTATTTCCCAAAAAATGACCGCCTCGGAAATGTATGCATTATGTTTTTTGAGCGTGGCCACGTCCAAAAGCAACTTCTAGGCTGATTCCTCAGCTCTCAATGTTCATCTCCAGCAAAGACGGTGGCGAGAGTGGAGAGTAAGTGTTCTTGGAGTGAAGCGTGAGTGAAATGGAGGGCAGAAGAGGAGAAAATGATGGCTCTTGGAGTTGTTTTTGGACAGGGAATGTCTTATGTATTCAAATTTTTCTAACTGTTTTTCTTCTTGTCTGTCAGACCCTGGGACAGATTTTCAGCAGGGATTTTAGATCTCCTTAAAATCAGTGAAGTCATTCAGTAAACCAGAATGTCCGCAGGATGTGGCTGTTATGGCTCAGTTAGGGTGCCGGTTTCGGTGTCTACAGGAAATATTTCAGGAGTGGACCATCTGTCTGGCCTCAGTTTTTTGGAGTCACTTATCATTGTTTTTTGTCTTGTACATACAGCTCTTTTTGCTGTGGAAGCAGCTGCTTTTTGACTTAATTACTGAAAAACCACAAACCAGACTTACTGTAAAATGTCTACATTTGTAAAATGTAGAAACTCATACTTTCCCTTAGTTTCAGCTCTACGTTCTCACTTAACCTCTAAAATGTGAGAAAAAGTAACATATGCAGTTAGTGTCAGATGCAGTGTGGCATTAAAAGACAACCTTTTGCCATCTCCTGGGATGAGTTATTTAAATGTCATACATAATACTAAGATAAATAATGTTTTCATCAACTCTGCAGCCCTTCTGCAAATAATATTTGCAGAAAAATACAGTCCTAACAGTGTGCAAAATTTTTGGCATCTACATCACCAGAAAAACCCAATATCATTCTGTAGCAGGACAATAAACACAAATGTACATTACCATTGAAAAGTTTGAGGTCACTTAGAAATGCCATTATTTTTTGAAAGAAAAGCAGTTTTTTTCGATGAAGATAGCAATAAATTCATCAGAAATACAGTCTAGACATAGTTAATGTGGTAAATGATTATTCTAGCTGGAAACAGATGATTTTTAATGGAATATCTGCATAGGGGTACAAACCCCATTTCCAGCAAACACCAAACGTGTGTTCTAATGGTACATTGTGTTTGCTAATGGTGTTGAAAGGCTAAATGATGACTTAGAAAACCCTTGTGCAATTATGTTAGCAAATTAATAAAAGTGTGAGGTTTGATGGAAACAAGAATTGGCTGGGTGACTGACATTTCATTCATTTGCATCCAGATCTATAACCTTTATGCTGCAATGTTGCTGCTTTTACGTCCTGTGCTCTTCTCTTCCTCTCACAGTCATTCTCTTTGTCATCCAGGATTCAAGCTTTAAAGTCTGTTTCAGTCCCCACATCTCATCCATAACCCCTGTCTACATCAGTCCACACCTCTTACCCTAACATTCCAATCAGCTGTAAAAGTCTTGCAGAACTACCACATCCACAGAGCCTTCAGACACCTTCAGAGGAGATCCAGCGAAGCAGCAGCCATTGCACCAATGAATCAAAGTCATAGCAGCATTTGGTATTTCTAAGTGACTCCAAACTTTTGAACAGTAGAAAGTATTAATGGATCATCTTTGCGACGTATGTCCCATTCAGCACAGCACATCTGGTGGACATTGGCAATAAAAGTATCAGAGGATAAAGTGCAAAACATTTTGAGCATCTGTTTAGTTGGGACCCAACAAGGACAACCTGGTTTGTCTTTGTGGTCACCTGCATTGAAAGAATAAGCATTTATTCCGTTTAGGTGCAAATAACAAAATACCATTTGCAGACTAACACCTGCATGTATTGCAGTTCTTTAAACAAAGACAATGAGATTTAAGTCCCACTGAGAAGATTGTCCTGAAGGTATATTAATTAACCACGGAAGTGGTGTCACATGCGAGGCTGGAAATGCAGCGAGCAGATGTTGTGACCTTCACAGAGAGGCTGGTCATGACCCCTCTTTGCATTTGCACTCATCCTTTCAAAATGATATCAAAGCTTAGAGAAGAGGCTACACCTGCCACATCAGTGAAGGACATGAGACTAAAAGGGCAGAGCGGAGACAGAGCTTGCCAAAGTGGGAGAATGGGGGCTAAATCATTTCCTCATTCTTCCTCTGAATATTTCACAACCTCGCTGAAAAAAATCATCCCATGTCAGCTTGACTGAAAGTCAGAGCAGCAAAAAAAAAAAAAACTCCATTTGTCATTGAGAGTAGCTTTCTTCTTTTCTCTGTGAAGGAGAAAAGAGCAGTGAAATAAGAGCAGGAGAGTCAGGGCAACCGGTGTAATTTGACTTCCTAAACTTTCACCTTTTCTTGTCTCACTTATTCACTTTCTGCTCCTCTAGAGACTACATATTTGAGTTTTAGCCAAAGGTTTCTGTCTCTTTTTCTTTTCATTCTTCTCCCTTATCCCCGTATCTCTTGTTCAGCCTTGGCCTCTCTTCACCCCCATAGTATTAACGGCGATGCTTACTTCCTTCCTCAGATTACTTTTTTCTGGGAAACTAAAGTTCGAAGTGGCAAACTAACTTAAGCTTTCACTTTTTTGTGCTGTGATTGAATGTGTTTCACTCTATAGGTAGGTGTCTGTAAATGGAACAGCAGATTTGACAGACTATTCAGAGAAAACCACAACTGCATCTTCTGCAGCATATTTAAATAAATGAGGGAGTGTAAGGATGAAGCAATACAGTAAGACCGCTGTTATGTGTGTGTCTGTCTGTCTCAGCTCACCATGCACCTGCAAACAGTAAGTAGAGCAGAGAAAATAATGTTTGATCTTCCAAAGATGATGGAGGATCTCATAAATATGAACTCCCAGTCAGGGAACCAAGCTGTTGCATCCCACCAGGGCAACATCTAACTGCTCCAATTCAAAGACATATGCCCAGACTTATCCAAGATGCTTTAAATCTGCTTTATCACTGTCTACTAAGCGGCCATCTGTTCAGCCACCCAAAAGTTAGTCTCATTTATAAAAAGCAGCTGACAAGATGAAGAAATGTTGGTGCAGAGACAATTGCAAGGTCCTGAGGCGTTAAAAAGCAAAGCAGGTGACAGAGTATGTCAGCCTTGTTTCAGAACATTTATTTGAAAAACCAGGCTATGCACAACCAGGAGCCACATTATTTCACTTTCAGGCACACACTTCTCTGTAGGTGTTCAGCAGTAGTCAGACTCCACCACTGGCTGCCCTGTGGTTCGCCTGTACCAGTGTTCTGGTTCATCTCCCCTGTAGTCAATATCAATAATTACCAGGCAGGCACAGTATTAACTCTCAGCAAAAATCACTCTGAACACAAATATGGAACAATTAACTCGAAGGCACTCAGCAGAGCGCAAACATCTGCCAACCTCAACAACTCTCCAACCTTGTTATTTACCTCAACAGCAGTGAAACAAAATAAATCAGGTCCACTTTCGGGAAGGTTGATGCTAGAGGAAAGGCCTAATTCCTTCATACTGTAAATCATTTGAAGTTCATTCAGCCTAGAGACATAGGTTCCCTGCTGCATTAAAATGTCAGAACCGTACTTAAATTGACTGATTAGTTCATGGTCACATTATGGGTTGTTAAAGATGCAAGACTAGCTGATCTTTATGAAACAAGTTCAATTAACTCAAGATATTTAGTTGAAGCAACTAGCCACATAGGCAGTGGTTACAGAGAGACTTGTTTCCTATTTACATTTTCAAAGTTTACAGAAATTCTCCTTAATGCAACATTGAGAACTTCCTTTGCTGTTGAAGCCAGAGTCAGTACAAGGACAATCTGTGAGGCTGCTGATGAATACAGTGAGATAAATGATAGTTCTATGAATGGAGTGACTGAATCCAACATTTGCCATTATTAGAACTGTTTGATTATTATGAAATGAAACATCCATAACGTCATAAACATTTATCATGCATATGCTCAACAAGTTTCCACTACGTCAGTTTCACAAACTACATTAAATAAGAATCTTTTAGGGTTTTAACTCTCTAAACAATGCATTCTGGGAAGTCTGCTTATATGCTGGTTTTATGTTGTATAAAACTAATTTAATAAGTTTAGTGAAGTCAATTTATTCAATGTTCCTTATTTAACTACTATTTTCAAGTCAATGTCCCAAGTCATAGGAATTTCTGTTTTTCAGTTGGTCTGAAACTAAAAATTTGACATTTTAAGCTAGCGAACAAGGAATCACCAAAACTCATACATTTAAATAATTAAACTAGAAAGATTCAGTTCATTTGAATACATATTTATGGTGTTTACAATAAATAATTACCATGAGAGCATCTTCCTGTTTGCACTGTCAGTACCAGCAGCACAGTATTAACTCTCCATGATTATCTTAATAAATTGTTTGTTTGGCCAGTACAACAACAAACAAAAACACTGACAGGCATCATTCCATTCTACTATTTCTAGCTTCTATTTTTACGTATTTATTTTGTTTTGCCTTTTGTTGATAGACACAGTAGAGAGGCAGACAGGAAAGCAGGGAGAAGACATTCAATAAAGGGCTGGGAGCTGGAATCAAACCCAGGTTGATGCATCTATGAGTCACTCGCTCAACCAGTTGAGCTCTCTGTACGCCCTTTAACTCCTATTTTTCACACAAACAGTGCTCACACTAGTTAATTCCAGTCACTACATTTGTTCAGTGTACCTGCACTTAAATTCCGAGTTTCTTGCACAGAACTTTTACATTAAAAACCTCAAAGAGTTCAGACAGCATATCCTCTCCCTTTTGACAGTTACTTAATTTGAAGCATTAGCAGAAGTGTTAAATTTCACTTTCACTAAATGAATACTGGATCAAAGAATGTTTTGTTAAGGTAACTGATGAATGAAAATAGTATTTCTGCTGCGGAGGAGGAGCTGTTGCAGATTGATGTGTTTGACCACATCACCTTATAATATGGGTAATTTTATTCACCACAGTATATTTGATGTAGCCTTTATTTTGTTTGAATATATGATTTTTTTTTTTTGAATAATGGTCGTGATTTATTTGAATTGTTCTTGTTTTTATTTAGATAGAAACATAAATAATATTAATGTGGTGTCTGCAGGTCAGCCAGTGCTGGTTTTCGACTGCGACTGCTATTAATACACAACTGAAATGCGAATATATATTCTATTTACGTGAAATCCTTTACTGCAGTTGCTGAACACATCACAGAATGCATTACGGATATTCTCTGCTCCACATTTGTAATAACTCTGCACCTGGTAGGGTTTATCTCAAGAGATAAATTTCAATCCCAAAAGATGCAAATATATATTTAACATCAGGTATGGGTGGCTAAATTTACTCTGTTAATCGGCTCTGCTTGCTCAGCTCTCCTGTCCTTATTCCCTGATTTATGAGTGGTTCAATAGGGAACCCACTTGGCACAAACCACGCGTTGAACACACACATACAGTATACACACACCTGGGAATCAGCTGCTGCAACAGCAGCACACCTGTGCTAACTGGGCAGATAGGGAGTGCTCACAGCACTCAAAGGACTTTTAACTTTGTGTGTGTGCGTGATTCCCTTTCCCTTGTCTGACCTCTAGTCTCTCCTTCACTGATGGAGTGATATGTGATCGATGGTGCGAGCTTCCTCTCTCCTCCTCATCCAAACTTCCAAACCATCCATCCATTCTTTATGGAAGGCAGGGAAGAGGCGAGGAACCAAGT
Organism: Acanthochromis polyacanthus; assembly: GCF_021347895.1. Classification (NCBI taxonomy): domain Eukaryota; kingdom Metazoa; phylum Chordata; class Actinopteri; family Pomacentridae; genus Acanthochromis; species Acanthochromis polyacanthus. Next base: position 21,115,984 of record NC_067131.1, on the reverse strand, counting down.
GATGGATGAGTATGGAAAACTTTCCCACTGTGTTATGTTCTTCTCCTGAGAGGAGGGGAGTGAAAGAGATGAAGAGAGGCTAAGTCACATGATGACCAGAGAGATGAAGGGAGACGTGGCCACATCTCCAGACTGAAATATCCTGATAGCAGCCTCCTCCATGGAACCACTGACAAACACTGAGCAATGCTATTTATATCTCATCATGCTCGCTGAGAGGGGAGTTAATTTAAGTAACTGTTGATTTGATTAGTCATGACTGCAGCCCAATGCATAGGCATGCTTGGCTGGACTTTCCCTTTCTCTCTGACCATTATCCGACCTACCTTGTGTAATCTCTTCACATCTCTTTACATTCTCTCACATTCCTAATGCGAGCCAACCATCATGAGTGACTTCATTATTTCTATCATGTTCCACTAACAACTATTCTTTCAGAGAGGTTTCCGTGACTCCAGTCCTCAATATTTGCAGGTGCACTGTACGGTTTCCCAGTATATTTCTTGATGTCTCACTTTTTGAATGCCACCCTTCCCTTCCTCCTCCTCCTCCTCCTCCACCTCCACTACCACCACCTCCTTACCCCCGCTCCTTGTACCCCCAACCTCCCACCATTTCCCACTTCCAACAGAAGCTCAGAGTAAGCCCTACTACTCCGATTACTCCCCACTCGCCTGCTCATCCACAAGATGTGCACCAGTCACTACCTGGACCTGTTCATCACCATTGTAATAGGCCTCAACGTCATCACCATGTCCATGGAGCACTACCAGCAACCTCAGGTCAGGAGTGGGTTGGGGGGGGGGGGGGGGGGCTTTGCTTCAAATATCAATACCTGGTGCCTCAAGGTACCTCTGAAAACAGACTTGGCTTGAATATTCTTAGAGTTTGTCTTCAGCCAGCACTGGTCAGTCATTACAAATGCATATCAGCAGCTACACAGATTTCAGAGTTAAATTGCCTTGTATGATATATAATAATGTACAACATGGTGTCTTGGAGTCAAAGGCATTTTAATCTTGCCGCAAATAAAATTTAGGAGAAAAACTTGAATTCTACGAAACATTTTAGAATGTTCTGGAATGAGAATGAACAAATTTAAATGAATATTGGCTCATTTTCATGCCACAAAAACTGAAAATTAGCTGTTTAAGCCTTCATTCTAAAATATATATGACTCTGCATTGGCCATTTAAAATGAACACCATTGGAATATTAGTTTAATCTTCCTGGAACACCAACTTTATAGCTGCAGGAGAGCTCAAGAGACAGTGTCAGTTATACAAGCTGTTCCAACAATAATAAAATACTACTACTACTAATAAAAGTAACCTTTAAAAACTGTCGTATTAGATTTTTAAACAAGGAGGGGAGAGGGATCAGAAAATCACAATGAGAAAAGAAATGAAAGCTTGATACAAATTTTAAAAGCCTGGTGAGAAAGCCAGTGGTGAACTATAAAAGGGAGGTCGAAACAATAAATAAAAGATCATTGCACAGTCACCGAAATAGAGAAATGCTTTAAACTGTAGAATTTGAAGATATCCTGGGGTACCACAAATCTCAGCCATCTGGTTCACTCAAAAGGTAATTATATGTATCCTAAGTATCCCTGAGGTCTAGTACGGATACTTAGGATTTATAGCCCAAATTGTAATCGCCATAAGGCGGCTATGACATCTGGAATTTTTCCTTTAATCATTTTGAAATATTTCATATCACTTTATGTATCATATTGTTGGCCACCTGCTTGCTCAGAACCTTGAGGTGGAGGTGGGAAAAAAGGTGGTTGAGGGAAGTTTTATTTAGCAAGAGAAAAACCATGCAAGGGTGTTGCAGTGCAGATAAGGAGCTAGTAATGTAGACTGGACGGCAGCTGGATGCTAATAACATAGAAAGGCTATTAGGTGGGTAGTAAATGCTATACAGTTAGATTTGTTGGTTGAGCTTCTGCTCTCAAGGAATCTGAGCAGCGGTTTATATTTTGCCAAGTGAACTAATAGGAGTGAGAGATTGTGTGATGCATGAATGAAGCAGTTTATGACAGTCCGCTAATACTAGAGAAGGTGATCTGGCACAATAGAAAGTCTTTGGGTTGAATAGAAGGTCTTTTGGTGTAGAACAAGGATTTGCCTAAAGAAATGTCTTTAGATTAAAGAAGTGTTTGAAAGAAGGTTTCCCAGTAGACGGCAAAGTCATTTGACAGAAACCAGACTATCTCGATACAAGAGTAAATGTTTTTTGTAATATTTTCATTAGAAGAGAGCGTTGCTTGATCAAGTAGAACTTTATTTAGTGGGACATAAGATTGCTAAATTGCATTTAATGTCGATTAAGAATGTTGTTTGGTGAAATAGAAGGAAGAATAGAAGGAAGATTGTTGAGTAGAAGAGAATGGAATTACAGTCTTTGTAGGATAGAATAGAGTGTCTTTAGTTGGACAGCATGTTGGTTGGAAGAATGACAAGTATTTTGTCATAACAGGAGGATATTCGATATGATAGAAGACTGCTTTATACTACAGAATGTCATTGAATTGATTTCAGTATCTAGGTAGAATCAGAGAATTGCTAAAATAGAATGTCATTACATGGAAAAGAAGGATGTTTTGCAGGTGAAATGACTTTGATTGAAATACAAAATTGTTAGACAAAGATTTACTGTAGGTAGTCTAGAACTTTGTTTGGTAGAACAGATTGTCTTCAGTTGGGTAGAATGTTTGAGAAGTATTTCGGCAGAACATGTGGTTACTTGTGGGATAGAAGGTTGTTTAGTAGAATAGAAGGTTGTTGAAGAGAGTGCAATCTCTGTAGGTAAAATAAGAAGTTTAGTAAAAGTAAATGCCTTTGGATAGGATTGAAATATGTTTGGTAGATGGAATGACTTCAGTTGAAATAGAAGAATGTTTGGTAGCACAGAATGTCTCTCAGTAGAATAGAAGATTGTTAGGTGGAAGGGAAGTACTTTATAGATGAATTGTTGGGGGTTACAATAGAAGGATATTAGGTAACATATAATGTCTTTCAGTAGAATAGAGGGTCTGTGCTTAGCATAAAGTTTCATAGATTGTTGGGCAGAAAGGAAGACAGCGGAATAAAGAGCTGCACTGCAAACTGGACCCAAACGCTGGTCGCTGCATTACCAGTGGTAAATTCTCACCAGTGAGAATTTAGTGAAATCCGTGCTGACCACCAGTTCCCTAGTCCCACGTCTCTTAGCTAAAGGTCAGTTTTTACATGCAGATGGGCACTGTGAGTGTCCCTCAGGCAAAAATGGACACTTTGATTCTAATGGCATTTTCAATAGAGAATTAGGGAGGAAAGAGTGGAGGGTGATGTGAATGATCTATTAATGGAATGGCTAATTCTGGCGAAAAGGGCAGTGCTTTCAAAATGTACTCTTTGGTATTTTATGCAAGGACTGTAAGCTGTTTACCTACAGAAAACAAAAATATCCACCATAATAAGCCATTTAGTGCAATCAAGTCAGGTCAAAAGTGTTTTCCTGTTAAAATATGAAAAAAAAATAGCAAGGAGGTTTTCTGTGCAGTTTCAGCACATTTTCATAAATGACTGTTGATGAAAGCCATGGCTCATTATGGTAGAGCAGCAGAAAATTTAATGCTGGGTTTACAGACTTGTTAAGATTGATGCTTGTGCAGTTTATGAATCTTTAACATTTTATAATTTCTCTCTCAGGAACTGGATGAGGCTCTGAAGATCTGTAACTACATCTTCACTTTCATTTTTGTTCTGGAGTCTGTCTTCAAGCTGGTGGCCTTTGGATTCCGACGCTTCTTCAAAGACAAGTCAGTATTTAAATCACTGCTGTTGTCTCCAAAGGGACGTTATGACCTTTTCCGAACATCTCTGACACAAATCAAATGAAGATCCCGAATAAACAGTTACTTCCCAGTTTAGGGTTCAGACAGTTCAGTGAATGCGATATTCTGATGTAGACTGGTAGTTCAAAGCACCGTTCTTTAACCTCTGAGTCATGCGGAAAATCTGAGGCAACGTTCAGAGTTGCTTAAATGAGCTTTTCGTAGGTGCTCCAGTGAATGGTGCTCGGTGAGGCCTGTATGAATACAAACAGTCTAGTTAAACACCTATAAAACACAACAGCCTTAGATGATTTCATAGCTTTGAAATCCCTGGCTTCCTCCTGAAAACCACACAATAATGCACAAACACAATCACAACAGAACAAATGTGTACTAGCACACATCAGCATATGCATGACTACACACACTGACACACACACCTCATTGGAGGCATCATGTTTTGGACAAGAACTGACCACCTAGGATTTCTGCTCATTTTCTTTGTCAGAGTAGACCATTATCCTTTTTGAGTTTGGCAGCTGTCCAGTTTTTGATATCAGCTCAGTACACACTCATTTACTCTTACACACAGGTACACACAAACAGGTTGGCATGACATTTAGCCAAAACGGCCATGACTAATTTAAGATCTCACAGAATTGTAGCTTGACTTTTCCATGTCGATGCATACAACATGAGTATTTATACAAAAAATATAGAGAAACGCTAAACCTCCAACTCAGACAGATAAAGAAACCCTTGGCCCTTGTTTTCATGGATGAGAAACAATGGAAACGGACAAACCAGATCACTGCGACCACCCACCACCATCTTCACTTTTATGTGTTCATTTTGTTCCAGACATTTTGCTCAGTCCACATTTATTGCACAGCAAGTAGAAAATACAGTCTTGTTTCAACATTTTGATCTCAACTCAGGTTACACTAACTGGCAATGTAAGTAGCCTGATGTCTTTATAGCAAGCTATAATGAAATTAGACCTTTGCAACGTTCGAAATCTGCTTTAAAAAAATCTGCGCACTCTCAGACACTGTCATCTAGAAAATAATCCCTCTCAAAATTTCTGTTTATATGATTAATTATCCATGTAAGACATGTAACATTTTTGCTGGATTTTGGACCATTAAAATGATACTTAATCCAAAACTATACATTGAGTGTCACGTAGGCATGAAGATTAAAAAAAGTTTTTTAGCTGGCATCCTCACAAAGTACTGCTGGCACCTTGGATTTTGGTATACCTACATTGAATTCCAGTGTCAGAGCAGAAAAAGGCTTTCAAAATGACCATAAGAAATACTCAGACCACTTTTGTAGCACAGCTCCATCCATACAATCAGTATATTTCAAATAGGTGAAAGACTGCAAACTTTTCTCCGTAATATTTTACATGCCTGCAGGAAAAAATTGAAGTTCAGTGAAATACACTTCTTAGATTTCTTACCAAGACTTAGCTGAGAAGATCAAAATCCTAGTTCTGCTGAGGATGAAGTGATAAGATACTAGAACTAGGAGATGGTTAGCTTGGCTTAGCATAAAAGCTAGAAAAAAACAAATTGTTTACCATAGCTCTCAAAGATACAAGGTCACTAATTAGCATACTGTATCTTATGGATAACCAGTCCAGGCTTTAGGAAGTCACTCTACCCAGCCAAGAAGTGGTCTGACCCCCCATAACACTTTTGTTGTTACACAAACACAGAATAATGTATTCATTAGTGAGCTTTGGAAGTGGCAGAATTTGTTTGTGGCCCAAATGTGACTTAATACTTAAGAGAGAGACATAACAATGGCCATTTGGAGGTCACGTGACCACAACCAAGATGGCAGCTTAGTGAGAGAACCCTGTCAAACTTTGCACAAATGTATCTATAACTCCTTAATTATACTGCCAACTTTTAAAATTTAGTATCAGCGATGGGATGTCTAATCCGCAAGTAACCAAACAGTGTGACATTTTCACTCGGACGCGCAAGACAATCTCCAAAACAACTTTAATGAGCTCACCAAGTGACCAGGAGACTAGCCAAATGGCTAATACAGCTGCAATTCTAAATGAGCTAAAGGCACTTCGGTCAGACTTTGGAAACAAGTTGGATAGCATTGACACTCATCTGACCGTTATGGCCCGGACATTGAATACATTAGAAAGCACAGTTGCAGACGTTAAACGGGATGTCTCATCCAACGCAACACGCATCGAGGAAAGCTGAATGCTGCATCCATAAAGTTGAAGAAGTGCTTGAGAAGTCTCGGGCTGCCTTCAACTCTGCCTCCAAAGGCATTGCTTATCTTGAAAATAAGACTGACGACCTGAAAAACAGGAGCAGAAGAAAGAATCTACGACTGTTCGGTATACGAGAGGGAGCTGAGGGGCAAAAGTCACTCTTTGACTTCATTAAGGACATATTACCACAATGGCTGGTACACCCCTTACACATCATTCACGCTGGAGCAGGTGCACCGCACACTGGTGTCAGGGAAGCCAACCAAAGTAGAGCGGTTCTCATCCGTTTCCTCAAGTTTCAGGAGAAAGAGTTTGTCTATCTGGAATCAAGGCGGCAGGACATCACACACGATGGAGTCAAGATTTTATTTGTACAGGATCTCTCTGCAGAAATGGTCCAGATTCACCATGAATTCAACTCTGTCACCAAGCTGTTTGTCAACATTAAGGTTTTCCGTGGATTCCACCACAACCCCTGCCATCTTAGAGTGCTACATAAGGGGAAGATCCACCTCTTCTCTACACCACAAGAGGCTGAAGAATTCTGCAACAGCATCCAGCAGCTGGAGTGAACACAACAGATGTGTGGGCCAGTGAACGGGATGCTGCAAAGCTGGAGCCATCTTCACTGCCGCGGCACACTGAACTCTTACAGAAAAATAACTGATCGGTTTCAGATCACCACAATGTTCAATATAATTTAAAAACAGATTAAAGTGAGCTGTTTTTTTTATCTGTTTACATGTTCAGTAATGTTCACCTTACAAATGATAGTGAATGTTATAATATCTGTATATATAAAATGCTATAAACCTGAAGGGAGAAACACTAAGAGTTTTAAGTGCACAAGTTATTTTGATTTGAATCTAGGTCAAATCACGTTGACTAGTTGTTCCTCAAGAGTTGTGGACCAACGTTCCCCAGGGAATAAATTATGGGGAAAGGGAATGCATTTCAGATGGAGAAATGCTGGAATGTTGGGGCTAGGTTCTGTCTGTCTTCCTACGATAGGGGAGGGACAAAGTGGGTTTAGACTTGCACCTTTGTGTGATGATACGCGACAAACAGGTTGCCGTAGTCGTGCCAGTGACGTCATCAGTGTGTTTACACAGGAACAACGCAGGTGTACCGTTGTGTGTTACCTGCTAATAAATGGCAAGATAAATGCCGAAGTGAGTCGACCTAGTTCTCATCTTTCCTACAACAGTGACTATTCATGACATGGTGTCAGAAGTGGCCGACAGGACGGCTACACAGTGTGAATAATGGCAAAGTTCGGAGCACCAGAGCCTTTTGACCTCACCCGCCCTGCTGAACGGCCGATGTGGCGCCGGCGATTCGACCGCTTCCAAGTGGCGTCAAAGCTGGATAAAGACAGCAGTGAAGTGCAGGTGAACATGCTTCTCTACGCTTTGGGAAAGGAGGCAGAGGCCATTTACGACTCTTTCGTGTACGACCGAGCTGACGAAGAAGAGGAGGGAGCCGCCGGGCATTCTCCAGAGCTCGACTACTAAAAGGTAATGGAGAAATTCAGCGACCACTTCGTGCCCAAAAGGAACGTTATTCACGACAGGGCGTGCTTCCACATGAGAGTACAGAGGCCCGGTGAGTCTGTCGAGGCTTTTGTCAGAGGACTGTATGAGTTGGCACAGTATTGTGAGTTCAAAGGGACAAAAGACGAACAAATCAGAGACAGGATTGTTATTGGCATATCCGACAATGAAGTCTCTCAAAAGTTGCAACTCGAGCCGGACCTCTCGCTCGAAAGAGCTATCCAAGTAGCACGCCAGAGTGAACAAATTAAGCAGCAGAACGTGAGCCTGCACGCAGATTGTGCAGTGGATGCAGCGAGACAAGAAAGGCGGCAGTTTCGTGGTAAAAGGAGTGACAATGGCGGACAACAGCGGCAGAAGCAGGAGCATGGTGAGCATAAAAACTCTGTTGCATGTTCTCGCTGTGCTAGACCACATGGAAAAAAACAACCCTGCCCAGCTAAGAATAAGAGGTGCCGAAAGTATACCAAAATGGGACATTTCGAAGCAGCCTGTCAAACAAAAATGCTGAAAGAAGTGGCAGTAGTCTCTGACAACCATCAGAGGGGGACGGGGACATGTTTTTCCTTGGCGCAGTGACTGAAACTAAGCCAGCTGTAATCAAGCAGCCAGACACTGACGATGAGTGGCTCGTGGAGCTGCCTGTAAATGACAGCATAGTCGAATTTAAAATCGACACAGGCGCTGACATCACTGTAATGTCACAGACTGCATTTAACAGACTGCACCAGAGCCCAAGATTGGTCCCAACAAGGAAAATACCACCAGTCACCAGTCCTGGAGGTAAAGTACAATGTATTGGCAAGTTCCTGGCCAAAACTCAGTTTAAAGGACAGAACTACCGCTACTGGGTCACCGTCATAAAGGGCCCGTATGCTCACAACCTATTAGGAGGGACTGTTGCCAAGAGGATGGGGTTGGTCAAGCGCATTAATGGCGTCAACACAAACATGTTAGCCGACGTGTTTGGGGACATCGGTTTGCTAAAGTGTGATCCTGTGAAAATTGAACTGAAGGCAGGTGCCGAGCCCTACATTCTGACTGCGCCACGACGCATCCATTCCCTCTCCTGTAAAAGTGGGACAGAACTGAAGCGTATACTTGCCATGGGGATAATAGAGGAGGTCACGGAGCCCACCGATTGGTGTGCCCCAATCGTTCCAGTGGAAAAGAAGAACCGAGACAAACTGAGGGTTTGCGTCAATCTCAAACACTTCAACAAAGCTGTGAAACGTGAGCATTACATCCTGCCAACTCTTGAAGATATTGCCCCAAAACTGGCCGGAGCAAAAGTGTTTTCCACCTTGGACGCTTCCTGTGGATTTTGGCAAATCCTTTGGATGCAACCAGCCAAAAGCTGACAACAGTCATAACCTCGACTGGCAGATTCTGCTTCCGAAGCCTGCCATTCGGAAGTACCTCAGCTCCAGAAATCTTCCAAAGACAAATATCAACACTGCTGAAGGTCATGAGAGAGTTGTCGTGGTGATGGACGACATACTCGTGTTTGGAGAAAGTAAAGAGGAGCACGACAAGCGACTGAACGCTGTTCTGAGGACTGTGAAAGACAGCGGCCTGAAACTGAACAAAGCAAAGTGCTATTTTGCTCAGTCAGAGATAAGATACTTCGGTCACATCATCAGTGCTGAGGGCATGAAACCTGACCCTGCTAAAGTGAAAGCTATCACAGACATGCCAAGTCCGACCAACTTGGAGGAGCTTCGCCAAGTCCTGGGTCTCATCAACTACGTTGGGAGGTTCCTGCCTGACCTCTCTACGAAACTGCACCCAATCACTTGCCTGTTGAGGAGAGAAAGCCAGTGGATATGGAGTGACGTGCAAGAACAGACATTTGCTGCTGTTAAAGCCATGCTGGTGTCAGCCCCAGCTCTCGCTTATTACGACACAAACAGGAAGACTGTCATCAGCGCCGACGCAAGCAGCTTTGGCTTAGGAGCAGCACTGTTGCAAGAACAGAAGGACGGCTTAAAGCCAGTGGCATTCTGCTCCTGCACGCTGTCAGATGCAGAGAAGAGATATTCTCAAATCGAAAAAGGGTGTCTGGCAGGCTTGTGGGCGTGCGAGCGGTTTGCACGTTATGTGCAGGGCATGGATGGCTTCCGCCTGCAGACGGCTCACAACCACTGGTGCCGCTCATAAACATATGACTTGGACAAAGCACCTCCAAGGTGCCAGAGACTCTTGATGCGACTCTTAAGGTTTCACGTGGTGGCCGAGCACATTCCAGGGAAACAGCTGGTCGTCGCCTATGCTCTCTCCCGGAGCCTGCTGACTGACGTGAGAGATGAGAGCACAGATCAGGAGGTACAAGCATATCTCGAGTCTGTCATAGCAAATGCACCTGTCTCATCACAAAAACTCTGTGAAATTCGCACAGCCACACAGCATGACACAGACCTGCAGAGGATCGTGCATTTCATCAGGTACGGGTGGCCGCCAAAGTCAACGCTGTCACCATCCCTGCATGGATTCTACACTGCAAGAGCACATTTCTCTGAGACTGATGGCCTAGGCTATCCAAGACCGGCTGGTCATCCCTTCTTCACTAAGGGTAAATGTGTTAAAACTGTTGCACGAGGGACACCAAGGACTGACACAGTGCCGTGCACGTGCCAAGATGTCTGTGTGGTGGCCGCGCATCGGTGCTGAGGTCATACAGACAGTATCCACATGTGAATTCTGCATCGAAAACAAACCTGCTCACAGACATGAGCCCTTCCTGACCACACCCCTGCCGGAGGGCCCCTGGCAGCGTATTGCTGCTGATTTGTGTGAGTCAGGAAAGGAGGATTATCTCATCGTGACAGACTACTATTCTTGGGACATTGAAATCACTCACCTGTCTACAACATCAAGCCGTCAAGTCATTAACTGGCTCAAGAGTATGTTCGTGAGGTGGGGCATTCCCTTGGAACTAGTGAGTGATAACGGCACTCAGTCCACGTCCGCAGAGTTTCAAGACTTCAGCCGAGAGTATGGGTTCGTACACACAACATCTAGCCCCCATTACTCCCAGGCTAACGGCGCTGGGAGCGTGCCGTACAGACTGCAAAACACATCTTAAAGCAACCTGACCCACATCTTGCTGCGACAGGGGCAAACCCAGCTTCGGTTATGACTGGGAGAGAAATCCGAACAACACTTCCTGTGCTGGAGAACAAGCTGCGATCTGCTCCTGTGGACCGACAGCAAGTCCAGCAGAAAGACATCCAGACCAAGTCTGCTTACCAGTTCTTCCATGATCGTCGTCATTCTGCGCTGTCTCTCCCTGCTCTAAACCTTGGCAGGACGTCAAGGTAAAACTGGATGGAGAGAAGGGGTGGAAGACATCTGCTAGAGTCATCGGGAGGTGCCACGATCTTACATGGTGGAGACAGACGACGGAGCTGTAATGCATCACAACCGGAGACATCTGCAGGCCGTTCCACAGTCTGCTGACCCACCAGACCAGCAGTCGCAGCCACCTGGATCTCCTGTGCAGCAGCCCAAAAGCCCTAGACCTGTGGTCCGTACTGGCCTCAGGAACCAGGTTGCTGATCAGACACAGTCAGCTTCAGCTGCAGTGTACGCCACAGAGCTCATCTCCACGCAGTGTTGTGCAGGTGACTTCCAGAGGTCGTGAGGTCAGAGTTCCTCTCAGATATAGAGACACTTAAAAGACTCAGACCTGTTCAACTTCACACTAAGTTCAGTTCATCAGTTGTGTAAGAGATAATTTGAGTACAGGATAATTACCTCCACCAGGAGGTTATGTAATCATCGAGTTTGTCTGTTTGTCTGTTAACAGCATAACTCAAAAAGTTATGACGGATTTTCACCAAATTTTTACAGAATTCTTGTCATGACTTTTGAGTTATGCTGTTAACAGACAAAAAACAGACAGACAAAACAGATGGCCTGGCGGAGGTCTGCGCTCTCCGAGTGCTTTTCTAGTTTACTTGTTTTAATCTGACAGTCTAAGGAATTATATGGTTAAATTTGAGATTCATGTTACATATTATTTATAGTATTCCTGAAGTAATGAGATTACTCTTGAGTAAAAGAAAATGAAATCCTAAACTAAAGGTCACATCCCTGTTGGTGTAATACAGTACCCATCTAAGGACTTATATGACTGTTCTGCAACCCTGATAGGATAGATAAATATCGAAGTGAGTCGACCTAGTCTCATCTTTCCTATAACAGCGACTATTCATGACACTTTGTTTGTTTGTTTGTCTTTGCTATCTGTTTTCTCTTCTTTTCGTTTTTCCTTTATTTTCAATTTTATGGTTCCTCACAATACCATAACATTGCCTCAGTGCCAAGACTATTCATGGATACAGCAAAACAAAACTAATATGGAAGTTATAGTGTCAAGCTGGAATGTCAGGGGAATAGAAAGCTGACGAAAACTGAAACAGATAATAAACAGAATAAAGCATCTGAAATCTAAGATAGTCTTTTACAAGAATCCCACATAGTAGCCTCAGAAATTACAACATTGACCAAAAGGTGCCGGTCAGGTGCATCATGCTTCATTTAAAACTCATGCAAGTGGGGCCATAACTCTCATACATAGATCCATGCCATTTCAAGTTACAAAAATTATCCAAGATCCATTTGGGAGGTTATTCATAATATCTGGGGATATTTTATCACAAAAAATTAATCTCATAAATGTGTATGGTCCAAATGAGGACAATCCACTCTTTTTTGAAAGACTTTTTTTACCGTAGCCAACTTGGAGGGATTCAATATCACTGAGGAGACTTTAACTGTGCCCTTGACCCGGAGCTGGACAGATCAACCCAAGCAGACAGAACTCAAATGCGAACCAGGAAAACACTGACCAGTTATATGAAATACCTAAAATTGATTGAAATCTGGAGGACACAGAACCCAAAAGACAGGGAATACTCTTGCTGTTCAAGCTCATACAAAACCCATTCACGCATTGATTACATTTTAATTTCATCTGAATTATTGACTAAAGTTAAAAAATGTTGGTACAGTAGTGTCGTAATTAGTGATCACGCAACGGCATCTATGGAGATCGATCTGGGTAGGATTAAGCAGCTTTCAAGATGGAGATTACAAGTTAAATTTTTAAAAGATCCAACTTTTGTTAAATATGTAATTATTGATAATTATTTTGAACTAAACACAGATGAAACCACGGCGTGCACCAGGTGGGAAGCATTCAAAGCCAACATAAAGGGAGAAATTATCCACTATACAAGCTCCAAGACCAAACAGCTGAACCAGGAACTGCAAACATTAAAAAATCAAATTTTAAAAAAATGAGACCGAAATATACAATAATTCTGATCCTGCAAAATTGCATAATTTGTCAATCATGAGAGCTAAATATGATAGACTGTCTTCAGATAGAGTAGCTAGAAGTTTAATGTGGACTAAACAGACATATTATGACCAAGGAGAAAAAGCAGGTAAATTAATCGCTTGGAGAATAAAAAAAATAAAAGCAGAAACAACAATCAACAGTATAAAATCAACAACTGGTAACCTGACTACAGAGCCATAGGAGATAAGCAATAATTTTCACAATTTCCACGAGACACTGTATAAATCAGAATATACAGAAAAAGAAGAACTAACTCAATTCATTGAACAATTACAATTTCAGAAAATAACAGAGGAAGAGAAAAATGAACTGGATAGCCCATTAACAGTAACAGAACTCTGCAGCTATCGGAGACCTCAACAGTGGTAAAGCTCCAGGTCCTGATGGACTACCAATAGAGTTCTATAAAACATTTCAAAGACAACTTGTTAAACCCCTTCTTGATGTGTTTACAGAATCTTTTAATAAAGGGATCCTTCCAGACACACCAAGATTAGCTTTAATAACTGTTTTATTAAAACCAAACAAAACCCCGACTGAATGCTCATTATACCGGCCAATCAGCTTAATGGGATGTGACACAAAAATACTTTGCAAAGCATTCAAAAGAAGATTAGAGAAGTATCTCTCTCATTTGATTAAAAATGACCAAGAAGGCTTCATACAAAAAAGACAGGGATACCATAACATTAGAAGGGTCTAGAACATACTCCATGAGAGGCGTGATGCAGCTGACGTGGCAATGTTATCAGTAGATGCTTCCCAAGCATTTGACCGAATAGAATGGAACTCTCTTTTTTATACACTTCCCAAATATGGATATGGTTCCGGGGGTGAGGGAAGGAAGACAGAGCAGGCGAGGAAATCCAAGGGCCAGGGGAGAGAGACAGTGTCCAGATAGAGGTGTGCGCTCGACGGGGAACCGCAGGCAATGACCCAGCAAGGCGTAGTGGGGAGAGCCAGGCTTTATACTCTGCTGATTATTGATTTGGAGCAGCTGCGCTCCTGTGCAGCTGCATGTAGTCAGGCCAAGCGCAGCACAGGAGAGGGAGGGGCCATGACAGAAAGAAGTGTAGAAAATAATGGACCTTTATCAAGATGAGATTCTTCTTTCTTTTGAAGCCTTATGTCAGAAATATCAACTTCCAAAAAAACACTTTTTTAAATACTTGCAGTTAAAAAGTTACATGTTATCAAGTAATAAACTAACAATACGTTCACCACCATTATCAGAACTGGAGGAAATAATTAGCTGTCTCAGCTAAAATCCCGGGCACTTATTCTAAATGTTTAAATGAAAAAGGCACTCTATTTCATTGTTTATGGGAATGTAAACATAATAAAAAATTCTGGAAAGATGTCCTAAAATGTCTATCAGAAACGTTTCAAATCAATGTACCCCTAAGTGCTAAACTACGCATACTTGGAATTTACCCTTAGGACTTTCCATTAACATCACAACACACAATAATGCTGGACTTTGGACTCCTGCATGCCAGGAGAGCCATTACACTCTGTTGGAAAAGCATGGACGCTCCTACACTGAGAATGTGGACAAAGGAACTGCTGAGTTGCATTGGATTACAACGATTGACATATGTAACCAAGATCAAAGGAAAAGACTTCAATAAACTTTGGGAACCATACATGGCCACGTTGACACAGGGCAACATAAGACCTGCTTAAAATAATGTATTTCCTTATCTGGCACTGTATTTAGTGAAGTTTACTTTTATGGACTTGTATTTTATATGTTCCATTTTGATTCAAATCATTTACTTACTTAATTTATAATTCCTCATTTATATTTTTATTTAATTACTTAACTGTTATTTACTTACTGATTTTTATTTCATTTTTATTTTGTTTGTTTTATGATAATTTTTTGTTACGAATAATATGAGTTACGATAGTGCTATGTGTGGGTTTTTGCATATATGTGTTCTGTTGTTAATTCACAAAGGATAAGGATCAACTTTATTGATCCCACAGTGGGGAAAGTTCACCGTTACAGCAGCTCCAGAGAAAAAGTATAAAGTCAGCACAAAAAATAAATAGAAAAGAGAAAGACACAGTGCAGATTACATTATATACAGATGATTTTTTAAGCACCATGTGACAGGAGGATAACTGATAAAGATATTGTAGTAAACAGTGGCCATCTAATTCTTTGCGGTATGTCACTTCTTCTGCTTACTAAACAGAAGAAGAGCAAATTGAAGAGCAATTGTTAAAGTTTTAAAGTAATTAGCTCACACAAATAATAACCTTGGAAATCTGAAAAAAGTGCATGATAAATTCACTTAAATCCAAAGTTTATGTTTAACTTTTTCGAGATGTTTCAAGCCAGCACATCAGGCCCTTCACTGTACTGTAACATGTCAGCTACAATGACATTAGCTGATCATGATCTCTCTAGAGTAGGACCTTCTGTGCACTTTTAAGTCCAAAAGAAGTCACAAGGTATTTGCTTTGAAGTCAAAATTGACTTTCAAGTGTTCTTGATTTTGTCAAGTGCAGTCAGATCTGTGACTTAATTCTGATTCAAGCCCCAGTCATATGGCTCGAGTTCACACTTCTGTGCTGCAGGAAATGACTCACAAAGAAGAAATGGATGATTTGTTTTGATCCGTTTTCACAGCCAGTCCCATTTGTCAGAGGTTTCAGTGCAAAGAAGTGATCGAAGTTGGTGTTAAGGACTGATGAGTGTGTGTGTGTATGTGTGTAGGTGGAACCAGCTGGATCTGGCCATTGTGCTGCTGTCCATCATGGGCATCACTCTGGAGGAGATTGAGGTCAACGCTTCACTGCCCATCAACCCCACCATCATCCGCATCATGAGAGTCCTGAGGATCGCACGAGGTATCTTATCCTTTGCCCGTCCTGCCACTGATACATCACGCTGTCAGACATGAACGGGCTGCTGTCTCATTCACGGTGCTGCACTTTTAAGACGCTCTGTAAAACAACCACATCTCTGGGACTCCCCTCTTTCTCATTTTTGCATGACAGAGCTTAGCAGGGTACGGGCAGAGTGTGAGCTGACCAGATGGCACAGAGAAACACAGTCAGCTGACAAACACAGCATTATGAGAAAAATACAGGGAGAGAGGAACAAGGTGAGGAAAGATATTCAAGGGTGGGGGAAGAGCCAAGACACATTATGACAGTAAGTGAATTAAGCTGGAAGAAGCTGGGGCTACATATGGAGGGAGGGGAAAGAGAGAACACTAGAGAAATCACTGGAGGGGGCCAAGATGAATAACATCTGACCTGCAAATTAGATTCTACAAAGACAGAAAGAAGAGAAGCAACTGATGTTAGAGTGAAAAAAAAAGTTGAGGTGAAATGAATGATAAAGGAATCAATGGAGAGGAAAGATATGTAGGTGGGTGAGAGAGAGCAGATACTGTATTTAGAGAGAGAATAATGCTTGGAAAGGAAGGGTAGAGAGGGTTGAGCATTAAGAAGGTTGAGTTAAAGGCTGGATTTAGCAGGAACGAGGACGATCACGAGGAAAGCTATACTGTCCATGTGCTTGGGGCTGATTACTGTCTAAGTAATAAGGATAAGAGAAGGCTGGAGTGACGGAAACAGGAGGAGAGCTGGGTGAAAGAGGAGATAATAAAGGCAGAGGGAAGCTGTCTGTTTTGTCTGGTTACTGAATGGTGTAATAAAGGATTAGGCTATGGGCGTCGGAGTATATACTATCATACAGCAGAGATGGCCCAGATGCTGTTCTGGTAATATATGTGTCCAGGCCGTGTATTTGACACTATAATTTGCATGGGTCCAGTATTTCTATCAGCATCAATGTGATCTCCCATTCAGACAGAATGTAGATTTGATTTAGCTGTACTGCTAGTTCAAAAAAGGCAGAAAAACATCACATTTGTCTTTTCTGAATTTCACTTGATCTACATGGGTGTTCTTGCAGTGGGAACATGCATGAATACACGGGGCATCTTAAAATGGCTCATAGGTTCCTACAGTGGAAAACTGTCTAATAACTGGGAGATTGTGAGAAGCTCATGATGCCCTTTTTGTGCTTTTAACTGTGCAAAAAAAAAAAAAGTAACAGGTGGAAAATGTTCATTATTCCAAGAAAACCTCCCTGTTAGCTCAGAATGTGGAATTAGCAATTAGCTCTAGAGA
Organism: Acanthochromis polyacanthus; assembly: GCF_021347895.1. Taxonomy (NCBI): domain Eukaryota; kingdom Metazoa; phylum Chordata; class Actinopteri; family Pomacentridae; genus Acanthochromis; species Acanthochromis polyacanthus. The sequence continues at coordinate 21,098,837 of NC_067131.1, read as the reverse complement.
TCAGGCCAGAACCATGAACTTATTGAAGATGGTGGATTGTTTTGCTTTGAAAGTGTAAGAATAATCATGGGTTTCAAAGTGAGACGGTTCAACCGCTGTTGTATTTGAGGCTGATAAATGAAGAGTTCAAAGGTTTGTCACTCTCTCTGCTTTACTAATCAGTTTGACATATTTAGAGTTTCATTGGCAGCAGACATATGTCTTTCAATGGAAAATGAATCATCTACAACCTTATAATTATTCAAAGAAAAGTGTCAATGCTGTTTCTCATGTCCAAGCTAACAGATGCCGTGTGGTTAAAACCAAAAATTGCATACATATTCTCCTCTTAGCAGTAGTGGTGTGCAATTCTGCAAGATTTAATAGAAGTAAATACCGCCGGGAAGATCCTTGCCCGCATCCTGCTCAACCGCCTCAACGCACACTTGGAACGCGATCTGCTCCCCAAGAGCCAGTGTGGATTTCGTGCGGGACGCAGTACTGTGGACATGATCTTCGCAGCCCGCCAACTACGTGTCAGGAGCACAACGTCGGACTGTACACCACCTTCGTGGACCTGACAAAAGCCTTTGACACTGTCTGCCGTGAGGGGCTGTAGAGGATCATGGCCAAGTTTGGATGCCCCAGCAAGTTAATTGCGATGGTCCAGCAGATTCACGATGGCATGAGAAAGCTGAGGACCGCTCTGTCTGGCGATCCACTGTAAATACTAGTTTGTCCAACGCTGAGCAGAGACGCATCATTAGCATAGTGCAGAGACGGCAGCGTATACAAGATAGTCTGAACTCTCAACACGGTTCAGCCCCACTTATCCCTTGCCCCCACTGCAGACTTTCCGTGCAATGATTGGCTTAATCAGCCATCTCCGCACACATGCCACCCCTCATGTATCATGAAGAAGTCAAGGTCATCTTCGCCTGCGAAGGACAAACAACAAACCCAGAGCAATCTTGCCGATACCAATACTCAACACTAACTTTTTCAGTAGTAACAATGGTACGACAGACATTGTCAGTTGGTCATACCTATCTGGTTCTACCTGGTTACAGGCGAAACCCCTCACTTGCTGAACATTTTCTTATCACAGATGTTCCCTAAACCCCTCACAGTGCAGGCTATGGTAGATCCTGCTCAGTGGCTGCAGTGCTTAGACAGGTGTGAGAGCAAAAATTACTTTGAAAGAGTGAGATGAAGTGTTCTCATTCATGTCTGTCAAAGATGAAAGTGATTGATTTTGTCCACAGTTGTTGATTTTTAATTTTAAAGGCCACAGTCAGTCGTTTTCTTGTAGTGGATAGAAGCTAAAATCATAATTGTGATTAATGATTTTTTAATTTTGTAGCCCGGCTACCGTGCTAGCTTTTGAAACTGGTTCATCGATTCAGCATCTTCCTGCCTGCAGTCTGATCAGCCGGTGTGTCAGTAGGACTTCTCCCTCTCTGCCTCCTCCTTTATCAGTTTTGGTTGAAGAACGAACAGACTGACATAGCCACGGAAGAAATTAAAGTTTACTTTCCACCACTATGATGTATGATGGAGCTGCTGAGTCTGGTTGCTTGTTTGTCTGACACCGCTGAGTCACATGATGGTACAACATCCAATCACAAGAGAGGGGAGGAGCAAAGTGCTGCTCCTCAGACAGGAGGAGCTCTGACAGCCAGCCGGGTCGCCTCTTTGATGAATCCACAGCAGTGCAGACATACAGCACAGAAACTAAAAAGTATTGCCCTCATTAAACTGGTATCATTCAATATCAATACCAACATTGATATCGCTATTATCAATATTTGGATCGATACGCCCACCACTACTAAGCAGTAGCTTTATCCATTTCTCTTAAATATGTCCACACATGTAATACTTAAAGCCAAACATTTATCTCATTCAGAATTCCCACAGTCCCATTTTAACAAGGATTCTATTTAATGCTGTCTTGTAAGAAAATGTGACTGTCTGGATTATTAACACTTTATACATAATTATAGGATGTGTCTAATATTACAATCTATATTGGAAAATTTCAGAATAGTGAGATAAACTTCATATCCTATATACAGTGGGTACGGAAAGTATTCAGACCCCTTGAAATTTTTCACTCTCTGTGTCATTGCAGCCATTTGCCAAAATCAAAAAAGTTCATTTTATTTCTCATTAATGTACACTCAGCTCCCCATCTTGACAGAAAAAAAACAGAAATGTAGAAATTTTACAAATTTATTAAAAAGAAAAACTGAAATATCACATGCTCATAAGTATTCAGACCCTGTGCTCAGTATTGAGTAGAAGCATCCTTTTCAGCTAGCACAGCCATGAGTCTTCTTGGGAATGACGCAACAAGTTTTTCACACCTGGATTTGGGGATCCTCTGCCATTCTTCCTTGCAGATCCTCTCCAGTTCTGTCAGGTTGGATGGTGAACATTGATGGACAGCCATTTTGAGGTCTCTCCAGAGATGCTCAATTGGGTTTAGGTCAGGGCTCTGGCTGGGCCAGTCAAGAACGGTCACAGAGTTGTTCTGAAGCCACTCCTTTCTTATTTTAGCTGTGTGCTTAGGGTCATTGTCCTGTTGAAAGGTGAACCTTCAGCCCAGTCTGAGGTCCTGAGCACTCTGGAAGAAGTTTTCCTCCAGGATATCTCTGTACTTGGCCACATTCATCTTTCCTTCAATTGCAACCAGTCGTCCTTTCCCTGCAGCTGAAAAACACCCCCACAACATGATGCTCCCACCACCATGTTTCACTGTAGGGATTGTATTGGGCAGGTGATGGGCAGTGACTGGTTTTCTCCACACATACCGCTTAGAATTAACACCAAAAAGTTCTTGGTCTCATCAGACCAGAGAATCTTATTTCTCATAGTCTGGGAGTCCTTCATGTGTTTTTTGGCAAACTCTATGCGGGCTTTCATGTGTCTTGCACTGAGGAGAGGCTTCCATCGGGCCACTCTGCTATAAAGCCCTGACTGGTGGAGGGCTGCAGCGATAGTTGACTTTGTGGAACTTTCTCCTATCTCCCGACTGCATCTCTGGAGCTCAGCCACAGTGATCTTTGGGTTCTTCTTTACCTCTCTCACCAAGGCTCTTCTCCTACCATTGCTCAGTTTGGCCGGACGGCCAGGTCTAGGAAGAGTTGTGGTGGTCCCAAACTTCTTCCATTTGAGGATTATGGAGGCCACTGTGCTCTTAGGAACCTTGAGTGCTGCAGAAATTATTTTGTAACCTTGGCCAGATCTGTGCCTTGCCACAATTCTGTCTCTGAGCTCCTTGGGCAGTTCCTTCGAACTCATGATTCTCATTTGCTCTGACATGCACTGTGAGCAGTAAGGTCTTATATAGACAGGTGTGTGCCTTTCCTAATCAAGTCCAATCAGTTTAATTAAACACAGCTGGACTCCAATAAAGGAGCAGAACCATCTCAAGGAGGATCAGAAGAAATGGACAGCATGTGAGTTAAATATGAATGTGCTGCAAAGGGTCTGAATACTTATGACCATGTGATATTTCAGTTTTTCTTTTTAATAAATTTGCAAAAATTTCTACATTTGTTTTTTCCTGTCAAGATGAATCCGTGTATGGTTCGCTCATTTGTTTTTCTGTTTCAAAATAAAATCTAAAAAACCAGTAAACCACGTTGTTTTTTTGTTTTTCAGTTTTTAAAACCTAAATGTAGAAACGTATTATTTAACTAATGGAAAAACCAGTGTTGGACTTTTGCTCTAGCTTTTTAACCCGAAATACAAAATACGGCTGTTGTTTTAGTTTGTTGCAACACCGGAAGTCGCTGAGGAAAAACTGTTAAGAGCTGGTCCGGATAGTGAACACATCTAGAATGGCTTTCATGGAACTTTTCCAATTTTATTCTCTTTGAGAGTGACAAAACCCACTCAGAAATCATGGAGTTCACATTGCTCTATATTAAAGAGATTATATTATATTATATTATATTATTATCAGGAGGTTCTGCATGGAGAACAATTTAAGACGCAGTCATGTGCCAGCTGCAGATTTTGAGAGAGCTGTCATTTGTTCCATATTAACGACATATGTTAATTTCAGTGCCATACTTTATTAACTGTAGAAAGTTATGTTTCACTTTTGTGTGTTTTACAGACAGGCCCGACGTATGGATGAAAGTTTTTGTCATCTATTGGTGCTGCTGTTCCAGTTTAACTGGTGATAGTTTCAGTCTCCAGATGTTTCGTAGCAGATTTGACCAGACCAGACCTGGCTGTGTGTGAAATTAAGATACGAGATAAAGAAGAGCTCGCCGATAAACGTCGGCATCACTGCTGAATAAAGTCAATATCCATGTAAATATCACCTACAGACATTACAAGGAAATGTACTGGTGAAATAAAAAACACGTATTTTTATGAATGGTGAGAGGAAACAATGGAATCCAGAAATAAAATTAGAGACATTTCTTTTTACCGTCTATAGGTGATGTTTACATGGATATAGACTTTATTAGGTAGGCTAATGATGCCGATGTTTTTCGGGGAAGTTTTCTTTGTCTAGTGTGTTTATTTGACGCACAACCAGGTCTGGTCGGGACAAACCTGCAACGAAACATCTGTAGACGGAAACTATCACGAGCTAACTTGATCGTCAGTTAAACTGCAACAGCGGTCGGAATCGCCAGAGTTCTTGACATTTTAATACGTAAAAATACTTACTTGGACCATTAAAGCAATTTTGTTCACACTGTGATCATGAGTTCTCAGAGTGATGCGTCGACTCGCTCTAAATAAGACAAACATGTCTTGTTTTCACAGTACGTGGTGCGGAGTTTCACAGAGAAGTGAAGTCAAGTCGCCACGAATTCTCCCTTTGACTTCCGGTTCTGCCGGCAGCTTCTAAATGGGAAAATACTTTTTTTGTTCGTTTAAACCTTAAAATTTGTAAAAACGAAGCGTTTTTTTCTTTCTCTGCTTTTCGTTTTTCGAATTTCATTTTAAAATGAAAAAACAAAAAATAAACCGATTATTTGTTTTTTCTCATTTTATTTTGAAACGGAAAAACGAATGAGCGAACCATACACGGATTAAGATGGGGTGCTGAGTGTACATTAATGAGAAATAAAATGAACTTTTTTGATTTTGGCAAATGGCTGCAATGACACAGAGAGTGAAAAATTTCAAGGGGTCTGAATATTTTCCGTACCCACTGTACCTTGACTTCTATATTTAGTTCACAAGTTAAAAACACATTACTAAAGAAAATCTGTAAAAAATAAATAAATGGGGCTATGCTTGCATTTATGTGATGTCATAAAACTTTATGAATCAACAAGGATAATAACTAAGAAGATTACACCAAGATTCGAGAAGGTGAAATTTTATAGCTAAATCAATTTATTCCAGTAGAAACGCTGGATCCACACACACACAGGCAGAGTTAACCACTGCAAATGCTGGACAGAGTTTAAGATTTGATTAACTTCAACACAAGCCCTTTTAGCAATGCTGTCTTATTAGCTGTATTTCATTATTCGCTTCTGTTTGACTGCTTGTAAAGTGCTAAACAGAATAGCACTACTCGAAGACAGTTATGAGATGAGTCAGAGATGCATTTTTTAAAGTGAACTGTGTGACGTTATAGTCCTTAGTCCTTATAGATGAGCTAACAAGCAAACAAGTGTGTTGCTTTCCCTCATCAGTAACTTTAAATTTTAATCAAGTGGTGTCCAATATTGCAGCCCGGTCTCACGTAAATTAATCTATGGTTTCGTGCACACCAACACGATTTCCTCATGTTTTTCGTGCTGCATACAATGAAATTCAAACCAATGTATTTCAAGCGGAGGATATTTCGTGCCACTCAGAATGTATTTCAAACGGATGTGCTACAACTGGAAAAACTACTGCAACGACGGGTTTGATATTATTTTCATATCTGAATCTTAATCACACCCAGTGGTGTAGTCTACGTGATACGCAGGTATACGCCATATGCCCACTATAAATTTTCCAAATTTCTGTATACCCACTTAAAAATGCGCAAAGATACGTATACCCAGGGGTGTAAACACGCAGGTACAGTGCCTTGTGAAAGTATTCGGCCCCCTTGAACTTTTCAACCTTTCGCCATATTTCAGGTTTCAAACATAAAGATATAAAATTTTAATTTTTTGTCAAGAATCAACAACAATTGGGACACAATCGTGAAGTGGAATGAAATTTATTGCATATTTTATACTTTTTTAACAAATAAAAAACTGAAAAGTGGGGTGTGCAACATTATTCGGCCCCTTTACTTTCAGTGCAGCAAACTCACTCCAGAAGTTCAGTGAGGATCTCTGAATGATCCAATGTTGTCATAAATGTCTGATGATGATAAATAGAATCCACCTGTGTGTAATCAAGTCTCCGTATAAATGCACCTGCTCTGTGATAGTCTCAGGGTTCTGTTTAAAGTGCAGAGAGCATCATGAAGACCAAGGAACACACCAGGCAGGTCCGAGATACTGTTGTGGAGAAGCTTAAAGCCGGATTTGGATACAAAAAGATTTCCCAAGCTTTAAACATCTCAAGGAGCACTGTGCAAGCAATCATATTGAAATGGAAGGAGTATCAGACCACTGCAAATCTACCAAGACCCGGCCGTCCCTCTAAACTTTCACCTGGAACAAGGAGAAGACTGATCAGAGATGCAGCCAAGAGGCCCATGATCACTCTGGATGAACTGCAGAGATCTACAGCTGAGGTGGGAGAGTCTGTCCATAGGACAACAATCAGTCGTACACTGCACAAATCTGGCCTTTATGGAAGAGTGGCAAGAAGAAAGCCATTTCTCAAAGATATCCATAAAAAGTCTTGTTTAAAGTTTGCCACAAGCCACCTGGGAGACACACCAAACATGTGGAAGAAGGTGCTCTGGTCAGATGAAACCAAAATCGAACTTTCTGGCCACAATGCAAAACGATATGTTTGGCATTAAAGCAACACAGCTCATCACCCTGAACACACCATCCCCACTGTCAAACATGGTGGTGGCAGCCTCATGGTTTGGGCCTGCTTTTCTTCAGCAGGGACAGGGAAGATGGTTAAAATTGATGGGAAGATGAGTGGAGCCAAATACAGGAGCATTCTGGAAGAAAACCTGTTGGAGTCTGCAAAAGACCTGAGACTGGGACGGAGATTTATCTTCCAACAGGACAATGATCCAAAACATAAAGCCAAATCTACAATGGAATGGTTCACAAATAAACATATCCAGGTGTTAGAATGGCCAAGTCAAAGTCCAGACCTGAATCCAATCGAGAATCTGTGGGCAGAGCTGAATTCAATTCAATTCAATTCAATTTTATTTATATAGCGTCAATTACAGTCAAATCGTCTCAAGACGCTTTACAGAACCCATATGCCTGACCCCCAGAGCAAGCCCAAAGGCGACAGTGGCAAGGAAAAACACCCTTTTAACAGGGAAGAAACCTTGAGCAGAACCCGGCTCTATATAGGGGGGACCCATCTGCCTGCTGGCCGGGCGGGTTGAGAGGGACAGAGGAGGGCAAGGGGGAAGGATGGGAGAAGAGGGAGGGGTGGGAAAGCAAGGAAAACACAACACACATTTGGATACATGTATGACAGGATATGTGACACAGACAAGGTATAAGCTAACATTGAAAACTGACTCATAGTTTACTCTGATGATGTACGGCTCTGACATTAAACATACTCCATATATAACTAGCAGTAAAATTCAAACAGTATGTAAGTTAGCATAACAAGCATAGTGAAGGCGATGCAGAGCTGACTGGTGGAAAGGGGGAGTTGGAAGCGGAGGGCTGGAGGAAGGTCAGCAGCAGCATCCCACAGTGGACATGATGGAGACTGGACCAGCTGGTGGAACATCAACCGCAGATCTGAAGCATCCAGCTCTGGGACCAGGGACACTCGGAGAAATAACACAGGGGGAAACAGAGTGAATGTACTGCAATAACGGTATACATATTAAATGTAAAGGTAGATAGAGAAGGGCTCAGTGCGTCAAGAAAAGTCCCCCAGCAGCCTATAGGCCTATAGCAGCATGACTAGAGGCAGAACGAAGGGACATCCAAGAGGGAGTCAGCTGTGCAATGAAGACACAAGCCGAACCCCTGTGGGTCACCCAGTCAGCCCTAACTATAAGATTTGTCAAAAAGGAACGTTTTAAGCCTGGTCTTAAAAATAGAGAGGGTGTCTGCCTCCCGAACCCAAACTGGGAGCAGGTTCCACAGGAGAGGCGTCTGATAACTGAAGGCTCTGCCTCCCATTCTGCTTTTAGAAATTCTAGGAACAGCAAGTAAGCCTGCAGTTTGAGAGCGAAGAGTTCTACTAGGATAATAAGGTACTATCAGATCTTTAAGATATGATGGAGATTGGTTATTAAGAGCTTTATATGTCAGAAGAAGGATTTTAAAATCTATTCTGGATTTAACAGGAAGCCAGTGAAGAGAAGCAAGTATAGGGGAAATATGATCTCTTTTGCTAACTCCTGTCAGTACTCTCGCAGCAGCGTTTTGGATCAACTGTAGATGTTTGAGAGAGCTATTTGGACAACCCGATAATATGGAATTACAATAGTCAAGCCTGGAAGTAACAAAAGCATGAACTAATTTCTCTGCATCACTCTGAGACAGAATGTTCCTGATTTTTACAATATTACGCAGGTGAAAAAAGGAAGTCCTACAGACTTGCTTTATGTGCGAGTTAAAGGACATGTCCTGGTCAAAAATAACTCCAAGATTCCTCACAGTAGTACTGGAGGCCAACGTGATGCCATCCAGAGTAACTGTTTGCTTTGAAAGTGAGTTTCTAAGATGTTTGGGGCCAAATACAATGACTTCAGTTTTGTCTGAATTTAGCAGTCGGAAGTTAAAAGTCATCCAGGTTTTAATGTGCTTAAGACAATCTTGCAGTCTAGCTAACTGATCAGTTTCATCTGGCTTCATAGATAAATACAATTGTGTGTCATCTGCATAACAATGGAAGTTAATACAATGCTTCCTAATAATATTGCCTTAAGGAAGCATGTATAATGTGAAAAGTATCGGTCCTAAGACAGAACCCTGAGGAACTCCATGATTAACTTTAGTATGCTCAGAAGAGTTATTGTTGACATGCACAAACTGGAACCTATCTGATAAGTAGGATTTAAACCAGTCCAGTGCTGTCCCTTTAATGCCAATTGAATGTTCTAGACGCTGTAATAAAATTTTGTGGTCGATTGTGTCAAACGCTGCACTAAGATCTAACAAAACAAGTATAGAGACTAGTCCATTATCTGATGCTATGAGAAGGTCATTAGTAACTTTCACCAGAGCTGTTTCTGTGCTATGATGCACTCTAAAGCCTGACTGAAACATTTCAAACAAATTATTCCTTTGTAAGTGTTCACATAATTGATTTGCAACTGTTCTTTCCAGAATTTTAGAGAGAAATGGTAGGTTGGATATTGGTCTATAGTTAGCTAACACATCTGGATCTAAAGTGGGCTTTTTAAGCAAAGGTTTGATGACAGCAACCTTAAAAGCCTGTGGTACATAGCCTGTTACTAGAGAGAGATTAATCAGATCTAACATTGAAGAATTAATTAAAGGTAAAGGTAAAATCTCCTTGAAGAGTCTAGTTGGGATAGGATCTAAAAGACATGTTGATGGTTTGGCTGTAGAAACTGTTGAAATTAGTTCAGAGAGACATATAGGAGTGAAGAATTCTAAAGATTCATCAGGTCTAACGGCCAATTCAAAAGCTAAAGACAGCTGTTCACAAACGCTATCCATCCAACCTCACTGAGCTCGAGCTCTTTTGCAAGGAAGAATGGGCAAGAATTTCAGTCTCTCGATGTGCAAAACTGATAGAGATATACCCCAAGCAACTTGCAGCTGTAATTGCAGCAAAAGGTGGCGCTACAAGGTATTAATGCAAGGGGGCCGAATAATATTGCACGCCCCACTTTTCAGGTTTTTATTTGTTAAAAAAGTTTAAAATATCCAATAAATTTTGTTCCACTTCACGATTGTGTCCCACTTGTTGTTGATTCTTGACAAAAATTTAAAATTTTATATCTTTATGTTTGAAGCCTGAAATGTGGCGAAAGGTTGAAAAGTTCAAGGGGGCCGAATACTTTCACAAGGCACTGTATATGCCTTATACCCACTAGAAAAGGTCCTGAATTTCCATATAACCACTTAAAAATGCGCAAACATATGTATCAGTATGTTTTTTGACATAACGTTCGCTTTCCCGTTCATAAATTCGTCTTCTCTGTGTCAGGAAGCGGTGAAGCTGGCTGGGACGGGGGAAGGTGTCTGGCTGAGAACAGGACTCACTAAAGGCCGACCACGGTCCGGATCTGGACCCAGACGCCGTCTATACGGGTGTAAATTTGACAGGTCGCTTCTATTTTACCGGTGCAGCTTTCCGGTGTTTATCATTGGTCTGTCAGCTCAGAAACGCACAGACCAATTATGTACGAGTTCAGGCATCCCACGTGACGCTACTCAGCCAATGACGTCGCTGAATTGCATCGCCGCTCTGCCTTCAAAAACCAGTTGAGAGATGAGCGACAAAGAGGACAGTAGTGATGGAAGTTCGGCACTTTACAGAGAGCTTTTGGCACGGCTTCCAAAGAAAAGCCGGACTTTTCGGCTCCCAATTTATTATTGCTTGTAGCCTCATATTTAGCCTAACCAGGCAAATATGAATCATTTGTGTTTTGACAAACACTTTTTCATTCAGTGTTTTTATGAGAAGTCTTATAATTGACTCATTTTGTGTTAGGAATGGGGGGGTGTGGAGAACCCAGGCGCAGACATCACAGACAGAACACTGGGCATAGTTAAAAGAATTTATTAACAAAATCAAAAAACCTTTACAAACTGAAAGCGAGACTGGAGTGGACAAAAAACTAGACAGAGGCAAAACAGCAAGACTAAAGAGGTACTTACTTAAGGAGAACAAATGACTAACGCAAGAGCAAACTAGAGTCCAGAGACGAGACACCATGAGACAGGTGGGTGGAGGGGGTCAGGATGGAGGGCGAAAAAACAATGAGTCCATATCAGTCTTGGGCCCCTAAGGCACACAAAAGTCCAAAACAAAAACAAAAACAGCGTCCCAAGCCAGTCCAACAACCTCAAAAGAAAAACAAAGTCACTGGTAAGTCCAAAACCAAAAAACAAAATATGTCCCAAGAGGAAATCGCTCTGGGGACCGCCGGAGACTGCAGCGAAACCACTCTGGAGGCCGGCAGCGAAACCACTCTGGAGGCCGGCAGCGAAAGCGGCGGCTAATGAGGCGAGGACCCTCTGGCGGCCGGGCTGGAGGCTGGCGGCGGTGGATGAGATGAGGACCCTCTGGCAGCTGGGCTGGAGGCCAGCTGTGAATTTTTTGCACAAAAACAAATGAACAAAACTCTGCACATGAACCCACAGAACCAGAACAGAAACAGAACCAAACTCAGTATTCAAACAGTATAAATGTCCTCAGTGTAGGTTGACATTCAGAAAAATCAGAAGCCCGAGCTCGGATGGGCTGATACCATTTCTTCTTTCAGTGAATATCTGCCGTGTTTTTGAGAAGATTCTCTCAGATGGAAGAAGTTGTCTCTCCTCCATCACCTTCACCAGGTGGGGCAGACTGAGGCCTTGTCCTGCCTCCAGCTCAGTGGGTCGTCTGCTGGTTGGATGAGGGGTTCCTCTACATATGATCCTCCATTACCACATCAGCTGTAGGATTTCTCCTTGCAGCATCTCCTGTAGCTCTTCCATCAAAGAGCCTCCACACAGCAGAAGTTTGAGATTCCTCCTCCACTTTGTCCTCTAATGGTGGAGGTGTCAGGCTGCTGCTGCTGCTCTTATTCTCTGAAGTGTCTCATCAACAGCTCTGTTGTCACTGAAGGCAAGCTTCTTTAATCTAGGATCCAGTAACATGTTTTCTGCGAGGACAGTGTTAAACTCCATACTCCATTAAATATGTTAGGAGTCAGCTTTTCAGATTCACTACAAAGCATCGACTCTTAGAGTTGTATCTTTTGCACATTATATATCAGTGGAGAACAGACTGTGGTCACATGCTGAACAAAGGTATAACAAAATGAAAAAGAACAGAGTAAAAGAGATGTCAATCAAGCTCCATCTGTACACAGATAACTCAGAGAGGAGGTTTCGCTAGAAAACTGGTGTAGTCACCTGGGTGTGTCGGACCAATTTACTGTTAGCTATGCACAGAAAAGTGGGATTATTGTGATGCTATAAGCCGTTTTTAAAGAAGGCATTACAAAAAAGCACAATGGCAGACTCACATTGTCATTGTGTTCCAAGGCCTTCAATCTGAACCAGCTTAAATGGGATTCACTTTTCATTAATTTGATCATTTTCACTGGTGCTTTTCATACTGTGGCTGTTGAAATATCTTGTGTGAAGGCCCACTGGTTGGACACCCACTCGTGCTCCATGCTGCTACATTCACTTTACATCAGAAGTATTTGTAATCGGGTTTAATTACCTTGAACAATGAGCATTGGCAGATGTGAGGCATCTGTGTTTCCAAGTTATAATTAGAACTTCGATGTTGACTTGAATGCTATTAAGGGGAAAGCTGATTATTACAGGAACTTCTATATGATATGAATGAGCTGGTTAATGATTTGGCACAGTCTCTGAAAAAGGCAGCAGTTTTCCATGAAGTCAAATTGCTCATTTCATGGAATCTGCAAGTGTTTTCTATATGACCAGTCACTTACCCTACTTTGGTGATTCATATTATTTACAAGTGGACTGAACTGCTTCCATGGAAAGATATGAGCGCAGTATGGGATTGTCAATGAACCATTAGATTCATATGTAAATACATATATATTTTATGCTAGAATATAAAGCACGTTGTGTTCCTGAAAATGGGGAAGAATTTCAAGGAACAAAGTATTCAATTTAGTTTTATATACACCATACCGTTCAAAAGTATGGGGTTAACTTAGAAATGTCCTTATTTTTGGAAGCGAAGCTGTTTTTGCAATGAAGATAAGATTAGTCAGGCTGCTCCGGCAGTAAGGTGTCACCCTGTGACGAGATGACAGCAGACAGGTTGATCTGACGCTGCCTTCACTGCAGCGCCGGTCTTTATCGTGCATCATGACGAGATGAGCTGCAGATGTACCGGTGCAGATCATCTCATTCATGCCGACCACCTGCAGTGGCCGAGACAACATGCACACATTCGTGAAAAAAAAATTTCACAGGGTTTCCATTCTTGATGTAGATTTCAGATTGTGTTGTTAGCAAAGCTTCAGTGACCAACTACAGAGGTGTTTCTCTAGTCTTTCAGCTGGTTTGTTTGGCCATGTTTTTCGCAATTACACTTTACTCACCCAGGACAAATGAGGGTTCTTTTCTTGCGGTGTTCCTTCAGTATTTTGTGTCTATCTCTACTTTTCCGTGTCAAGGAAAAGGTACCAATGGAGGTGCATTGGTACCTCCATTGGTACCTCGTCTCCATATCAGTGATCTTCAAAAATCATGAGGCTGCAACCTCAATCATGCCATCTGAAAGCAAAATGTTGTTTAAAATCTGTGACTATGCTAGCCGAGAATAATTAGACTGTGAGGAAAAGACAGGATGGCACCAGGCCCTGTTCTGTTCTGTTCTGTTCTGTTCTGTAAGACTGAAAAATCTTAATATTGGTGAGGCAATCTTTCATTTGCTGTGTTTGTAAACTTGTGTCCCCACAGTATTGAAGCTCTTGAAGATGGCAGTGGGGATGAGAGCTTTGCTGGACACTGTTATGCAAGCCCTGCCTCAGGTAAACAGTCAACACTGCTAAACAACATCCGCCACTCAATTCTCTTTCCTTCCTCATCTATGTTTTTCTCCATGGATTTCACATCCTAACAAGTCCCACAGGAGCTGTCCCTAAAAATACACCCCAGAAGCATTTTGTTTTTGCTACATATTCTTCTGTTTCAGGGTGTCGTCTTTTCCCATGAGTTTTTTTTTCACTCAGCTCTAGAGATTGGGATGTGAATGTAGCTTGAGGTTTTGTTATGTACAGTGGTGGGTGGATGATGGAGTTGGTAAATTAGAGCAACTTCTTCCGTAGTTTGGATTTAGTGAAAAATAAAATACAATGCTGTATGTTCTCAGCATTCTTTGGTACCACCTCTGATGATTTCATTCCGAGCGACACAGAGAATAAGTCCAGATTCATTTCCACCCTAGCTCGTCATAAATGTTCATGTTAAATATAATGATATAGGGGGTGGTGGGGGTGTGAGCAGATTGCTTCATGCTGAATAGCAATGACAGGAGCAGACCCTAAAGCTTTTTTTTTTTTTTTTACCTAAACCCGCCTCTGTATCAAAGCTGTAAATCCTTATTATCCCTTTCGTGTTTGTCCATAATCAGCAGCACCCCTTTGTGCTTTGCTTCTATCTTTGCTGCTGTGTGTCATGGAATGTATTTAAAAATGGACAATATGTCACCACTTCTTCAGACTGTGCGAAAGTGAGGTGGAAATGGGCATCATTTGCAACTAGAGTCTGCAAATTCACTATACGATTGAGACGTGCTAATTTAATTTCCAAATGTGAACACAGACCTCTCATTCACTTCTGATTATCTTGGATCTTTAATAGTTTTCAATTTAAAATTGACGAGTATATAGCTAGCTCGGCATATATGCCTTTGGCTTGGATTGCATCTGACTTAAGTATTGGGGGTCAGAAAGAAGAATACATTGACTATAAAAGTTTATGTAGTTTTGAAGTTTGACAAGTGAAGCCAGTAAAGAAGGGACTTAAACCTGCATTCTTTCAAAAAGTCAACAGGGGCCGAGCCTTCTGGTTCAATTCATCAATCCATCCATTATCTATACACCGTTTAATCCTCATTAGGATCATGGAGACACTGGAGTCTATCCCATCTGACTTAGGGTGAAGGCAGGGGACACCCCTGACAAGCAGTCTATCACAGGGCTACATATAAAGACACAATCACACTCACACCTGCAGACAATTTAAAGTTATCAGTTAACCTTAGCATGTTTTTGGACTGTGGAAGGAATCCAGAGTACGCGGAGAAAACTCACGCATGCACAGGGAGAACTCGCAAACTCCACAGAAGGATCCCAGGAAGGCCAGGACCCAAACCGGGGATCTTCTAGCTGCAAGGCGAAAGTGCTAACCACCAAGCTACTGTGCAGCCCTAGTTTAATTCAGTTCTGCTCAAATGAGTTTTATACTATATAGTTGCAACTTACTACATATGTCATCTCATGGCACTTCATGTCATTCGGTGAAGACCTTCCAAAATCACGAAACAAAACCCAAGGAATTGAAACTTCTCCCTTTGAACAAGCTATTTGCTAACAGTGAGGAGGGTCATTCCAGGTGAAATGACCAGATATTCCTTGAGGGTGTTGCTGCACCATTTTCAAATTCGTCTTAAATTTGCATGCCATTAGATAGTCACAAAAGTACTTTCTACGCAAAATTGTAATAGCTCAAATAGTTTCTGAGTTGTGGGGGTCTGAAGTTTTCAGAATTTGGGCTATAAAAAGCTTCGCCATGGTTTTTTGCATCTTTAAGTGGTTAATTCTCAGTCTCTAGACATACCAGAGAGCTGTGAGTTGGTAAACAAGGCCTCTGCGTGTAGCTAGTGCCCCACAAACATCCCCAGGTGTTTCCCTACACTGTGCAGGCCATGGGGGCTTGCTAAAAATGCTAAAAATTAAGAAAAACCTACTTGCGAGTGGGGTTTGGGACCTTAAAAGTACTAGAAATACTGTACAGAAGTGTTCTAACACCCCTGGGTTCCATTCTACACGAGCTTGTGTGATAACTTAGCAAACTGGAGCTTTCTAAGCACCTCAGTTTGGAAAATATGAGCTACCAAATTTGGATGAAATTTTTAATGACTATTTTTGGTGGCACCAGAGACCCGAAATTTTTCTACAAGACAGTTCCATCTGTCTTCTATCACTGTACAAAAAAGCAGCAGGGTTATATTTGTAGTTACTGAGATATTCTTACTCAAAATGGCATGGGTAATGTCAAAATCGTTTTTTGCTTTTCAGTACTTTAAATTGGGATACAAGTATTAGTAGTCATTCCAATGGTAGTATTATGCATGTTTTGTTCTTTTTGAAATGTTAGTTGTTAAAATAGCCTATACCTAAGTTCTAACTTAGGTATAGTTTATTTTGTTTGTAGGTAGCAAAATATTATGTGTCATGTTTGCTTGTAACATGACATTGTACAATTAGATTTAACATGTTAAATCCCACTGCACTGATACTGTAAAATTCAACATTATTGTTGTTATTTTTAAATTAATCAACCATGAACTACTACAGAGCTCCCTGAATTCAAGTTAGTACATGTAATTTGTATGTGTATGTTATAATTACATGTATGCATTCCAAATGGGTGTCAACATATCATGATATCTACAGGTATGGCTCTAAACTAAACCTTGTGACACAAAAAGGGCATTACACTTTTTGAAGGTATTTAAAAATAACAACAAAAATAAAACCTACTCGCGAGTAGGTTTTTCTTCATTTTTAGCATTTTTAGCAAGCCCCCATGGCCTGCACAGTGTAGGGAAACACCTGGGGATGTTTGTGGGGCACTGGCTACATGCAGAGGCCTTGTTTACCAACTCACAGCTCTCTGGTATGTCTAGAGGCTGAGAATAAACTACTTAAAGATGAAAAAAAAAAAAAACCCTGGCGAAGCTTTTTATTGCCCAAATTCTGAATATTTCAGACCCCCACAACTCAGAAACTATTTGAGCTACAGGCCTACAATTTTGGGTAGAAAGTACTTTTGTAACTATCTAGTGACATGCAAATTTAGGACTAATTTGAAAATGGTGTGGTAACCACCATCTGGTGAAACCACACGGAATGACCCAGGATGAAAGTATCTCCCCTTTAACAGGAAGAAACCTGCAGCAGACTCTTGCTTCTGACTTGATTTTTTGCTCAGCAAATATTTTATTAACAAGTTTACGATCTAAATTACTTCTTTGAAGTCGTTTTCAAGACAGTGTGATGTTCATTTTGTAGATATGACCCCATTTAGCATAAATTAGACGATACATGGCATTATGTTTTAGAGTGTCACTAAATTGTGACGGAAGTGTCCAAACATATGTGTCCTCAGTTAGATCAACCGTGCACTAGTTTTGTCTGCTTTCAAAATAGCAAGATGGCGATGGAAAAATGCCAAGCTTGTGGCTTCAAAACCAACAGGCGACAACTATCTTTATATATAGTCTGTGGGCAGGAGGAACAGCTAAACACCAACCCCAGTCACTACTGTGCAGAGTCTGGATGCCGGACATGCTAATGTGTGCAGCTTACATTACAGCAGACAGATGTGCTATTAACTTCATTTCTACCATTTTTGCTTTTGTGTGTCTAATTTTAAAGGATTAAATGAGGGTGACCCCAAACTTTGAATGGTATTTTGTATACATTACTACTAAATAAAAAGCAACCCACAGATTTAATAAATATTTCCATTAACATATGTGTGGTAAAGGCGGGATCGAATCTCAGACATGTAATCATCATCATCTGTGGCAGAATGATGATTCTGATGAGTATTCCTCTGATGCAGTTTCCATTTTAAATATTGCTTTGAATCCCACACTATTAACTGGTGTTATCGAGCAGAGCCAAACTCCAAAAAACAGACAAGGACCATTTCTGCAATAAAATTTGTCAATTCCAATAAAGATGTAAGGAAGTTGTTTAATTCTCTGAGAGAATGGCACGTCTTTGCTAAGAACAGAGAGAGATTGTGGATCCAGGTGCATTGAGGTACCTGTGGAATGATGCGGGTGGCCTTTGAAATAGAATATTATTATTGAGTCACAAAAAATAAAAATTTTGTGTTAAATAAAATGGTTAACTAAAATGTTATGAGTGCCCACCAAAGCAGTCTCATGCCCTGAATGTGCCCACCCCCAACAAACTTCTATACTCTCCCCTGAGGTCTTCATCATGACCCTCCATTTATTTTTTCCCGAGAATGAGCTGTGTGTTGTCCTTCCATATTGGTTTATTTTGCCTGTGATTTCTCTCCTCTGACTAATCCCTCTGTCCTCTATTTGTCTCTCTGCAGGTGGGCAATCTGGGTCTCCTCTTCATGCTCCTCTTCTTTATATTTGCAGCATTGGGAGTGGAGCTGTTTGGTGACATAAGTAAGAGCACATGCACTTTGCAAACAGACACTTGAGACAGTAAAGACTCTCACTCGAACACCCTGCGCAGGTCATGCACTCAGTGCATGGCTATGCACTGAGTGTTTAATTCTTCCCTCAGTGGGTTTAATCTATATGATGTTAATTGCTTTCTAGGATCCTTTGTTGAAATACCATATTGATCTCACTAATTGTGTCTCGTAGTGTCACAGTAATTATCCTCTCACCGCAGAGCCCTGGGAAAAGCTACGGAAGTTGCTATCTATCGAATTTCATGTCTCCTTTTTAGCTCTCTTTTGGCTATTCCTCCCCCTTTATGTCCTGCCTGCTTCTTGTCATCTCCACAGTTTGCGATGAGGTCCACCAGTGTGAGGGTCTGGGGCGATATGCTACATTTAGGAACTTTGGAATGGCATTTCTGCTGCTCTTCAGAGTTGCCACCGGAGACAACTGGAACGGCATAATGAAGGTGAAACTCACACTGCAGCTCCAAAACTCACACACACACTTCACATTTATTCATTTATTAATCAGTGCTGACAGTCAGTTTCCCTGCAAATCATATTAAAATCACAAGATAAATTGAATGATTTGCACTTAATCTAATGTAAATGCAGTGCCTGCATTAGTGGTGTGACCTTTATGTAGTGAGGAAGAAAATAACAGTGTGGAGGTCATGACTTCACCTACCACCTCCCTGGCCTTTTGTGCCATGCTGATACTATCCAGAAGAAATGCAGAAATTAATTAGTTTCAAAAAAACCCAGAGTGGAATATTTGCTCTAGATTTGTAGCTTTTGTTTTTCCAAGTACTAAACAATTAAGCTCCTTTAGTTCTTATTTTATCTTGGCTTATTTACATTGTCAGCATCAGTATGCTAACGCAGCAGCCATGTTCACTACCTCAGTTTAGTTTGGTGTTGGTTTCATTTACTAATTATAACTAAAGAGGTATTTGGTCTGGACAGACACGTTGGGTCCACATTTAGTTGAGTTCCTCTCCGAGTATTTGTTGCAGTGATCAAAAAACTGCACTACTTCACATTTCCAATAGTTGTAGTTGCTTGTTTATGCAATGAAGTGTCATAATAAAAAAATAATTTTGTATCTACATCAAATCTAATTATAGGTCTTGCACCCATCTCTACACATGTAACACAATTCTATAAAACATAATTTCACAATTCAGAAAACAAAATTTCCTTGACGTAAAGGGTAATACCAAAGAAAACTGCAACTATCCTGATCTTTCAACATTTGATCTGAAAATGTGTGAAAATGTGTCAAACATGCGGCCCACAGGCCAAAACCAGTCCACCAGAGAGTCTAATCCGGCCAGCTGGAAGGCTTTGTAAAGTGTAAAAATTACAGAGAAGTCATTAACTGCAAATTGTAAATTTCTAAAACTATAAATTTAAACTAATTTCTAGACCTTGACAAGTTGTTTTGATCATAAAGTACAATACTATATTGCTCATTGTTCTTTTGTCATTTTGTGTCTCATTTTTGTAATAGTTTGTCTTGTTTTTGTTGCTTTGTTTTTTTGTCTGACTTTTGTCATTTTGATCATAAAGTACAATAATGTATCACTGAGTTCGTGATGACTGTGACTAAATGTTTTGTGTCTTTATAGATCCACTGTGATCTAAGTTGTAATGTGTAAATGATAAACTGAGGTATAATGTTGTTGAAATTAAATGTATTTTGCTTAAGAAATTTCAGGTTGTTCATAATGTTTTGTAAAAAAAAATTCCTTAAATTTGAATATTTTCAGAGCCTAAACTACTTGTCAAAAGTTTGAATACATCTTTTCATTCAATGTTTTTTATTTAATTATTTTGTACGTTGTAGAAAACGACTGAAGACATCAAAACTATAAAAGAATATATATGGAATTATGTTGTAAATAAAAAATGTTAATCTTGAGTATATATCTAAAACTGTAGAAAAAAATAAACAATAAAAAGCATTGAATGAGAAGGTATGTCTAAACCTTTGACTGATAGTGTCCTGTTTTGCACTAAAACAAAGGAAAAATTTAAAGTTATCGATTACTATGCTCTGATTTTACTGGTCCGGCCTGCTTGAGATCAAATTGGGTTGAATGTGGCCACTGAATTAAAATCAGTTTTACACCCTTTGCCCAGACTAATAACACAGTATGTACGCCAGCTCTCATAATGATCAATATAAAAGCTTAAAAGTAAAGGTAGCGGAATTGTCTTGAAAATAGCTGAGAGCTCAATGGGTTGAGTAAAGTTTTAAAATTTTGCCCAGATTGTGTTGTTTGATGAAAAGTGATAAACGTTATCACAAAATGAGTATGATTGATTAATCATACTCATTTTTACGACTACACATGCATGCATGTATAATCAAGGTAAGTAAATTAAAATATTTCTCCTATCTTGACTGAATACTGCTTAAGTGCTGCTCAAGCTTTTGTCGATATGCTCATGTAGAGTTTTCATGTTTTCTTCCAGGACACATTGAGGGACTGTGCAACCGGGACCACTACCTGCTACAACACTGTGGTTTCTCCCATCTACTTTGTCTCCTTCGTCTTGACCGCTCAATTTGTTCTGGTCAATGTGGTCATTGCAGTCCTGATGAAACACCTGGAGGAGAGCAACAAGGAAGCCAAGGAAGAGGCAGAGCTGGAAGCAGAGTTAGAACTGGAGCTCCAGATGGACGGAGGGGACATGGCAGCCAGGTCACCCCAGCTCAACCCTCTGGCACTGGGCTTGGACAGGTCGAGTTCTGGAGGTTCCCCCTGGAGGTCCATTGGAGGAGGGGACATGGAGCAGGAAAGGGAAGGTCCTATGGACTCACCCACTGCTGATATAACCAGAGACTCTGTAAACATCAGAACAGAACCCTCCTCATGCCTGGAGCCCCAGTTGGAGGTAAGGTGTTTTTTGCCACTGCTATGGTATGTGTGTGCATTAGACATGGCAAGTGTGTTTTTGGTTATGATATTGATGCCAGTCCCCTTACATGTGATGTTATATCAGTATCAGAGCACCTTGATCACTTTGTTGTCTTGGAGTATGTATTATTCAACATTCACATTATTGTGCCTGTTCAGAAAATGTCAAGGTCAGATTATTCGATTCTCATTGATCCAAGCAGCATCCTGTATGACGTGATAGATATGATGAGGTCACTTCATGCTGTGGTCCAGGCTGTGAGACCAGTCAGATGACCCCTACATCTCTGTTCACTAGTTCTGACTCCAGTCCAACCCATTAATTAATTCTCGGGCTCGTGCTGAGGAATGCTGAGCATGCCGAATGGTATCTAAAATAATGGATTTCTTGCGTTTCCTGCTCTTTACTGTCTTGATTTAATAACTGTAGTCCATGTGTAAATAAACTAAGGCAGACATGTCTATACTAGGTGGTATTCACTAGACAGTCTCAACCCGGTCTCACGGGGATTCGTGAAACTGTCACGTAAGTTTTAGTTTCGGTTTCGTGCGCACCAACACGATTTCGTCATGTTTTTCGTGCCGCTCACCACGAAATGTTTTTCGCTGTGGTAATCACATCTGAAAGTGGTTTATACCGGCGGATTCATGACGATCTAAGCTGTCCATTGGCGTATACTGCTTGTGTGATCGCGTTTGCGGCCGCCGGCCGCCGGACATTCTTGAAATTCCTATGCAAATTGGTAAGTGTACCACCGGCTTATGGTTAGGTTATGGTTAGGGTTATGGTTAGGGTTATGTTTAGGGACGATGTCATGCAAAATATAGCGTTGGATTCGCCACGGTTTTACATTAAAAATATAATATACACATTCTTTTGAAATACGTTCTGAGTGGCACGAAAAGTCCGCCGTTTAAAATACATTGGTGCGCATTTCGTGGTGAGCGGCACGAAAAACATGACGAAATCGTGTTGGTGCACACGAAACCGAAACTAAAACTTACGTGACAGTTTCACGAATCCCCGTGAGATCGGGCTGACAGTCTGGCATCATTTCAAAAATATATGTGGATGCATTTACGTGAAATATATCCAAAATCAGGGTCACAGTTGTAAGCATACGCTTGGACACAAACCTCTAGACTAAAATACTTGTAAAAAAAATATATAAAAATCACTGTTAAATGTGTTTTCTCTACCACTCATGTACTACACAGCAGTTTTCAGTGCATATTCTCTTCACTTTTCAGACACGTTTGAAAGCGTGTGTGGGTTGTTAAGTCAAAAACGTACACAGAAAATATATCTTTATGCAAATGTATTATTCTGTGGGGCCTATACTGACCCATATTAGAATGGTTTACAGTTTGTGTGCATTCATGACTGCGTGTGTGTATGTGTGTCTGTGTGTATGTATTTGTGTTGCGCTGGTCCCTGTAGAGGACATGCCAGTCATAGACAGGTCACAGTGGCATGGGAAAGCTGGACCACAGGGCCTTGCTGTTCACTTCAACAGCTATTTCCAGACAGCAGGGAACTTTTTGGGATAGGAAATAGAGGTCTCACTATCGTTATGTTTCCCCTTTAAGATGTTATCCATCTTCCTCTGCTGTTGTCAATTCCCTCTGTTGCCCTGTGGAAGATCGGCTCTGCTGCAGTGTTGTAGCGCCCCCTTCTGGGTTTAAATGGTAACATGTGAGCTTGTGAAGGATGCTGATGTAGAAAAAGTGTTGTGCGGTATATTGTTTTGCTGCACACTGCTTCAATGTCTTAATGGGTCATTTTAGTGAAACTGATCCACGTTTGGTGGAGAATGTAGTTCTCCTGCTTGGATGTGTTTATTCTGCCATTTATGTTTGTATCTGTTTGTTTCTTCTTGATCGACTGTGTTTTTTCCTTCCTTTCTTTCTTTATGATCCATTCTTCTCTCCACATCTTTTCATGTTTCTCTGTGTGGACTTCCGCCTTTCTTCTCCCCTTATCTTTGTCTTTTTTTCCCTCCCCTTCTTTTCCTTTTTTCTCCATTTCTGCATCTGCTCTCTCTTTTCTCTCTGCATTATCCAAGTTTGTCCAGCGGAGAGCGCTGTTTGACTCGGTCTCCCTGGTCATCCAAGGTTCAATGGAGGGGGAGTTGAGTTTGATGGACAACCTGTCTGGTTCTATCTGCCACTACTACGCACTGCCCCCCAAGCCCAGCAAGCACAGGACCGACAAGAAGGTCAATAATCACCAGAAACTCTACAAAATGACTCACTTCCTTCATTTCATCCACTGGTTCTTATTTCTCTGCAACATGCAGGGCTGCACAAGTAATCCATAGGAGAATAAACTGAAATACAGAAGTTGCTAATGAAGATTTTGATTCTCTTATTATCAGAAATCAGTATATTGTAAATATATACACTACCAGGCAAAAGTTTGGACTCACCCCTAATTTTTCTGTGATTGGTTCATATTACCTAAATTATGAGCGCAATTTAGCCGTGTTTCATTTCTAATCACAGTAGAACTATCGATAAAACACTGAAAACAAAATTGAAGCATTTAGCATATAATACTGTTAATAAACTGTCTAAATCCATGACTCATCAAAATAGCATCTGTTAGCTTTGATAACTGCTTGACAAATTCGAGGCGTTCTTGCAATCAGTGACATGAGAGAATGACTTGAAATTTCCTCCCATGCTTCTGCCAACATCTCATGAAGGTTTTCAGCACTGGGGATTGCTTGTTCTTGACGTTTCTGTCCAGTTCATCCCATGCAAGTTCGATGGGGTTAAGGTCAGGGGATTGAGCTGGCCAAGTCATAATCCTTAGCCCTTAGCCTCCCCTCCTCTTCTTTCTTGGCCAAATACCTCTGACACAGTTTGGAGGTGTGCTTCAGATGGTTGTCTTGTTGTAGTGTGAATGGCTGTCCCACTAAACGCAGCCCAGAAGGAATGGCATGCCTCTGTAAGATACTGTGGTATCCATGCTGATTCAGAATTCCTGTGACTTTGTGCAGATCACCAGTCTGTCCCCCTGTAAAACAGCCCCAGACCATCACACTACCTCCACCATGCTTTACTGTGGGAACAACACACGCAGGAGTCAAGCGTTCTCCAACCCTACATCGAATGTACTTGCGCTGTTTTGATCCAAACATTTCAAACTTTGACTCATCTGTAAACAGAACTGTTTTTCATTCTTCTACAGTCCAGTTTCTATGTTCTTTTGCCCACTGAAGTCTCTTTTCTGAATGTTCTGCTTTCTTAGCAGTGGTTTCCTGGCAGCTACCCTGCCTTTCAGACCAGATTCCCGCAGCCCACGCCGCATAGTATCCACTGACACATTATTGCTCCTGGTTGAGTTTAGCTGAACTCTTATTTCTGAGGCTGTCTTTTGTCTATTTCGAAGACTGGTGACCCTGATGAACTTATCTTCAGCTTTAGACATGACTCCGCTTCTACCAGAATGAAATCTGCCTCCATGTGAACCTGTTTCTCTTCATATCTCTTTAATGTTTTTGCAACTTCACTTTGTGAGACTTTAACTTTCTGAGCAATTTGTCTTGTAGAATAGCCTTCTTTTTTCAAAACCTGAATTTCAATCCTTTTTTCTTTGCTTAACTGAGGTTTTCTGGCCATTATTGTGCTACTTCAGATTTACATAAGTTTCAAATTAGGTAAAGACATTCTTCTTTCCAGAAATTGTCAGTCTTTTATATCAACTCAAAAAGGTAACACAAAATATTTGTGAACAAAGTAAAGAACTGTGAATCAAGGTGTGAAAAACATTCTATTGGGACGGCATAGTTATTACAGGGGACATGCAACCCTTTGTATAGATATTTTAAGTGTTTTAACCAAACAAAAGATAGGGTAATGTTGCTACCTAAACCTTCTGGTAATGCTTTCATCAATAAATGCTTTGAAATATCCCTACTTGAGTGCAATACTTGATTACATTTTGTTCATAGCATAATCATGAATGTTCTTGCAATAATTAGAAATAAGAAATTGATAAAGTTAGCCCTTAATTGGGCTGTTTTGACAGAAATATGGGAAAATTAGGGGCGAGTCTAAACTTTTGCCTGGTAGTGTAAATACATGTGCTTCTAATGCAGTTTTACACACAGGTTTTCGTAAAACAAGTAATAATGACTTTAAAGAATACATATTTTTAATTCTCATTTTTTATGACTTTGAGCTTTACAAGCTAAGTTCCATTCACCTCCATTGTTGGGAGACGTCTCAGAGGTAGGGAAGAGTAAATCAAACCTACTGCATGATTGCATATAATGACAGCAGTGTTTAATGACCTGGGATTCGGACCTCACCAGATGTCACAAGACAAATTTCGGGTGTAAGGTAATTACTGGAGAGAAGGAGAAAAACAAAACTCTGGTAATCAATAGTTTTCTCTACTGTTAATCTTTTCTCTCATGGCATACTGTACTGTAGCGTTACTGTTAATAAGGCCTCGTCAACTATTCACATCATTCTTTGAGTGAACAGTTTAAAAGCTCATGAACATAAAATTTGCAATAAAATGTCATAAGGTACTTTTCCACTGCAGGAACTCTGGCCAGGCATGAGGTGGTGGAAATATTTATAGGAACGACCCCCAAAACAGCCCTTTTAGCCTCTGTGATTTGATTGTATGTCAGATCCAACATCTGTACACCAAATACTAGTTACTGGACATAACCTCAGCTATTTGAGTATGAAATAAATACAATATTGGAGGTTTGCTTTGTTAGCCCACATGATGAATTTGACATTGCTGATAGCGATCTTACAGATGAGAGGACTGCTTCTCGATGAAGACATCAAGACAATTATTTGTCTTCTTCTTAACCATTCAGCGTATAAAACACAACCTGCAGAGTTGTGTTTCAAGGGCTGCTCTGAAATACCAAAGCTTAATTAAGAACATGATGGAGTGATGTAATGATCGGTGTACATTTGTTTGTTTGTCTGCCTGTGCGCAACATTACACAAAAACAGACAAACAGATTTGTATGAAATTTTCAGGGAAGGTCAAAATGACACAAGGACCAACTGGTTACATTTTAGCCATGATGCAGCTTATAGTCTGGATCCACAGATTTATTTAAGATTTCTGTAGCATTGTGAGATAGCACCACAGCGTCACTGCAGCCATGACAAGTAAATACTCCGTCAGCTGCCTGCTGACAATCACATAATTGCGATCTTAATACAGGACTTATCTGTCAGAAAATGATACAATGACTGAGCAGCCTTGGCGGAGTACTGCGCTCTCTAAGTGCTTTTGTTCTTAAGTATTGTTTTCTTCCCCAATAACAGTCCTGAATAAGGGGCAGTTCGTGTGGTTGAGAAACACACAAAAGCTCAGGCAAGTTCCTGCAGTGGATAATAGCTCGCAGGTTCCTGTCAGAAGAGGTCACAAGTAAACAAGTTTCAGAAACATTGAAATCTTTTTTCTAGAGAAAGAAAATGATTGTTTCAATATGCTGAACAGATCCTTTAAAAGAGACAGGTCACCCCTCAAGCATGCAGGTGAGCTATTGAAACATGATTTGCAATTATAAACAGTTGAAATAATCTAATCAGTAACTGGCAGACTTTACGCTTTTTTTTGAAGTTGGTATGAATAAAAATAAAACTTTATAACTCAGCACCAGACCGATCTCTTACAGCCTGACACACTTTTTTTTTAGACAACATAATCTTTGGCCTATAAAGTCGGCAGTTGTGCAAACTAAAGTACATACTGTCTGGGAGAGCTTAGTTTCATAATTCAGTAAAAAAGCATGCAATGCAATGTTTGTTAATATCCTGCAGCCCTACAGCCATTGCCATTTTAGTGCTGGCATTCCCCCCACATTGGATATTTTTCCCTTTCTAACCAGCCCTGTCAACACAGTGCAATGTGTCATATCCCGCCTCAGTTATGATCTCGATCTCATTCCCTCACTCACTTGTACTCATTCATGCTTGGCAGGTTTTTGGTCTGGTTCAGCAGCCTCAGTGACATGGTTTAGTTTGCTTTCCTTCCCTTACACAATAATTTACTGTCAGTGTTTTTGTGTCTGTCGGTGGGTGTGACATGTTGTGAGTTTATATCGATAATTTAAGGCACAGAAAAGTGATACCCTACCTGAGGCATTTATCGACCCTGTTGCACACATGTCTGAAGAGAAACAACTCAGTCAAAAAGCTATGGATCACTGAGTCACTGAATAATGCATCTGGGTGCCTCTTTTTCTCATTTGAAGGCAAATTTGACACAATTACATTAGCATTACAAAATCACATCCTCTAAAAGCTCTAAAAGGGTTTGAGATGTCAGGATTAGATGCCACAGGCCAACTTTCTCCCTCTGATGCGTTAGAGTTGTTTTACATTGTGCTTAAACCCCTGTTCCTCTCTGCACGGATGGCCCATTTGTCTGTCAGACAGCATTTCACTTGTTAAAACAGTGTAAGGCCAAACATGTATTTGCTGTGTAGTAGCTCCTCCTGCAGGAGCCAGAAATGTTGAAGGCTTAAAAAGGCTGAAGAAAAAAACTCTAGATCTGTAGCATTAAGTAAAGCAACTGAAAAATAACGAGTATTTTCAATTCTGGTAATTTATCAGTTTAAGCACTTGAATGTGCTTTTAATGATTAGGAACCACAAATTAATTGGTGTACATTACAATGCGTGTAATGTGAATTAATCACTCTTCTGTCAACTTGTTTCTGTCAATCTGAGTGTGTGTGATTTTCTCATTTACATCAGTTTATTGTTCAGAATCATGTGGCTGTATATTTTCCTGTGTCCAGTCCCTGTCACAGTATGGATGTCAGTAAATACAGTGATACCAAGACAGATTATAAAGTCTAAACATGAGAAAAATGTCATCATATGTTCTCCAGACTATTCTTACTTTATCTTTGTCCCTTGTTTTTCTCTGCTAAACTTGCAGTTCATATATGTATGTATTTCTCTGTTAGCCACAGGTCTTATCTCTCTGTAACATCCTTCTTTGTGTCTTGCATCGAGTGCGCATTTGTTTTCTCTGCTCACCATTGGTTATCTCTTCCTGCCTAGATCCCTCTAGCGGAGATGGAAGCTCTGTCTCTGGCCTCTGAGAAATCCTGGTCCTTAGCTCTGACAGACGACTCGGCCCCCGACGATTTTAACCCCCTCTTTCTAACCAGTCTGGAATGCAATGTACTGACAGTTCCTCTTTTTCTCTTGCTCCATCCCTCTTCCTCCTCCTCTCCTCTGCAGTAGCTTGTACAGTCTCCTTCTTGGGGCCCTTTCAAAGCCACTTGCCCCCTCCCCCCACTACACTCTCACACTCGAGTAAAACCAGCTTTGATTGGCAAGGGATGCTACATTTGATACGGCTCATTTGCATCTGTAGCCAAATCTTGAAACCATTATTTAAAGCCACTGTGTGCAGAATTTAGATGTTCCTGTTGTGCCTTTCAAATCTTTGAAAATATTTGCTGTGTTTGGTCAATGGAATAACTTAAAACTGAAATACTCATCAATCATGCTTCCATACTATATTTTGTGCACATTTTAAAGTATCTCATTGGAAAGAAGTTAATGAAATTGGCAACCCCCCCCAAACAAACTTCCCACTTTGTCTAAAGCTTCCACACTCACTGTAGGTGAATCTGTCTTGTGAAGCAGGAGTCAGCACTATTAATAGGTTCAACACCTTTTCTGAATGATCTGTGTCAAACATTTAACACAGATGACTGATCAGCTGTTTTCACTTTATTTCTGCATCTAGACTCAAGAAACATGACAGCATACAACATAAGATAACACAAGACCCTGACAACACCACATGGCCTCGTTTATTTGCTCCAAGGGGTTATTGGAAATAACCCTAATTCACATTTTAATTTTTTTGTTGTTGTTGTTGTTGTTTGCCCTTCGTATTGTCTTGACAGTTATATGGAGGCACAGTCAATGAAACATTGCTCCACAATGCTACTATTGGTCAAAAACTTTGGCCTTTAGTTTCTATTTAATTTAAATTTTGTCTAAATGCAAGCATGAAACTCCACATACATCGCCAGTCAGAAGTTTTAGAACACCTCAGTTTTTCCATTTTTATATTGGAAATCATGCGTGTTAGCATCTTATTGTACTCTGAAATGAAAGCATAGAGCAAATAAACAAATGAAGTTTGAAAAATATCAATGTAAAAACCAAATGTATTCTAAACTTTTGACTCATCGAAGTAGCCACCTTTGGCAGATATGAACATACTCATGGCATTCTTTCCACAATAGAAATCAAATATTCTTCAGAAAGTTCTTTCCATCTCTGTTGCAGACGTTCCCATAAATGTGTGGCACTTGTAGATTGCTTTGCTTTTACTCTTCTGTCCAGTTCATCCCAAACCAGCTCCATAGGGTTTAAGTCTGGAGGCTGTGCTGGCCACTCCATGTTTTCAAGCTTACCATTTTGAAATTTTTTTCTACAGTAGTTCTGGCATAGCTTGGACTTGGATGTTTTGGGTCATTATCTTGCAGTAGGATGAACCCCTGAACAACTAGGCGCATACCAGAGGGTACTGCATGGCACTGCAGAATGCTGTGCCATGTGGTTCATGGTACCTCTCACTCTGTACAAGCCACTGACCATGGTTCCAGCAAAACAGCCCCAGACCATCACACTTCCTCCTCCATGTTTGACAGTTGATGTCACACACTGAAGAACCATCCTTTCTCCTACTCAACGGCATACAGAAACCCCATATGATGAACTAAAGATCTCAAATTTTGGATCATCAGTCCATAATACCTTCTTCCAATCTTCAGTAGTCCATTGGCAGTGTTTCATGGCTGAGGCAAGCTTCATTTTCTTATTCGGACATTTTAGCAATGGCATTCTTGCTGCAACTCCAAGTCTTCTCTTCACAGTTTAAACCGAGACTTGCTTACCACGACCACTATTAAGCTGTGCCTGAAGCTGTTATCTTGTGAGCCGCCTATCACGCAAGCTGCTGACCCTCAGAAACTTGTCATCGGATTTTGTTGTGGCTTTGGGTCTTTCAGACTTCTTCCTGTCAGAGTTTCCCCTAGTTTCTAAGTGCCTTTTGATGGTGAAGAAAACTATGCTAACACCTTGACTTTCTTTTCAATTTTTTGTAGGAAAGACCTTAACTGTGATGATGGTCCATCTCTTTTAATCACATTATTTTTAAAGCAATACTTTCTGCAGTACAATGCTGTTCAAATAATGCTCTCAATGATGTATTCCAACACTACTTTTATGCAGACAGAGGGGGTTGAAAGTAATCAAGAAAAGTTGGGACACCTGTTGGTAGCACCAACTTCCATTGCTGCAGACCAGCTTTAAGTTGCTTACCCATTTCTTGTTCCATTAAAAAGGCTTTTTTGTATATTTTGTATATTATTTTTCAGTTTTGGGTAACCTTTTTTTTTCAACCTCTGGCAGTTCACCGCTTACCTTTGTACCATTTAAAGCTATTCATTGGACTTGAGCTACCTAAAATTCAATTTTTTAAAAAAATGCAAAACTTTGAGTGTTCCATAGCTTTTGACCAGTAGTGTATATGAAGAGTAATAGGTCAACAATATATGAGTAATTAATGAATAATTAGTCACAAAAAAGTTTTGCCTTTGGACCAAATGTATTTTGAAAAAGCAAAAATAATGGACAATGTATTTTAAATGCTACATAACTGTACCTGTACAGAACTTCTGTCCTAACTTTTACAATTTTAGGAAACTACAGACCAATAAAATAAGATGTACAAAGTATATTTTAACGTATATATACATCTAAAATACATGTCTGCTTGGATGGCATAGGTGAATTCACATCAAACTGATACCCTTCAGCCACTGTTGAGGAATAAATGTGTAAGTGTGCACACCATTGCAAGAGTATTTACTTCATGACTTGTGGAAAATAAATCATAACATCTGGTTTATATGATCATGGTAGTGCAGTAATGCACTTTGAAATGTTTTTATATTGGAAATATTAGCCTTGCTGGAAGGAAAGAAAGTGTTCGACATCATGACACCACCTGATCCATTATTTTCTCTCACCGAGACACATTGTCATGGACTGTAGCTTATGTATGCATCTTCGCCAGAATTAATCTATACATTCCACTTTGATATCCCATCCCACAAGGCTCTGTCATTAAATTGAAGATGAATTGAATGTCATCAGGATGTTAGGGTATAATTAACCACCAGGTTGGCTCATTAATAACCCTGTGGCTCCCCCAGATAGGGTCACAGTAACCTTGGCTCATTCTGCATACCCACGCCATTGATATCATCAGAGCAGAGAACGCCGGCCAACACAGTGCTGTCAATTGGATTGTGCTGGGACTAATATGAAGAAAACAGAAAGGAGTGAAGAGGTAGCGGAGTGCAAGTGGCACTGAAAGACTCTGGTGAATTTAACCATGTGCCCACCAAGTTTTTCTGATCTTTCTCATTCCACCTTTCCAGCCTGGTGTGTTGTTATTTTCCAGTCCAGTCTAGTCCAGTCCACTCCAGTCCACTAGAGTAGTGCACCTCCTCACTTGCCAGTTTGCAGTTTTCTCTCCTTTGTCTCTACGCCTTTTTTTTCTCCTCAATCTCGCCTCTCTCTGTAATCTCTTTCTCTGTTATTTTCCCTCCTCCTTTTCCTCAGTTTCCTTTTTCCTTTGTGCTTTACGTGTGAGTCTACGTCTTTTCTCACAGTCCTTTCCTATCAGTCTCCTTCTGTGTTCGTACTGTCCTTTGTCCTCTGGTTGTCGTAGTTCTCAGTCTACTCCAAGCTGTTGTGTGACCCAGTGGCTCTGTGACTGAATGTAAACTGGTTCTGTAATGGCTCAGACTGCAGGACACTGCCCTAGCTGACATACAATCACAGTTTACGTAAAGTTACATGACCGAGGGGGTAAAAGCAGACACAAGACGCAGAATGTCTTATGCTTTAAAAAAGAATTGGAAAAGTTTCTGTGATCTGTGACAGCTCTGAGCCAGTCAACTCCAATGTGGAAAGATTGTGTCTGTTTTCTGTGTATGCTGATGATCACTGCCTCTTTGTTCACATTGTCTTAGACAGATAACTTGCCTTAGAGTGTGAGAGTGCTTGAGTTGAAGATGAGCCCCAGCCCTCATTAATCCAGTGGTACTCTGACTCTCTTCTCTTGTTTCCTTGCCCGAGCAGCATGGTCCAGGTGGATTGCTGGAGGACAACCTGCTGAGCGTCAGAAAGCCTGCGGTGGGGCGCACACACTCCCTGCCCAACGACAGCTACATGTTCCTGTCCCCATTTGGCTCTACATCTCCAGCTCCAGCACAGCTTCTAGCACAGTCACAGGGGCCCCAGCACATACTGGGCACCCACAGGGCCCAATCAGGTAATGAAGTATCCATCTATCCATTATTTGTACATCCTCATTAGGGTCATGGAGGGCTGGAGTCTATCCCAGCTGACTTAAGGCGATGGCAGGGGATACCCTGGACAGGTCACCAGTCTATCACAGGGCTACATATTACACTCACACTCACGCAGTCACACTCACATTTAGAATTACGGGTTATCCTGGGCATTTTTTTTGGACTGTGGGAGGAAGCCAGAGTACCTGGAGAAAACCCACGCAAACTCCATGCAGAAAGATCCTGAGAACGCCGGGATACAAACCAAGAATTGTCTAGCTGCAAGGTGAAACCACCAAACCTGTAGTAAAGGATATGTAACTTTTAACTAAATGCCTCAGTAAGTTGCATCCTGGTAACCCTATTTATTTAGTTTTATTCTGAAATTCGTGACATTTCATTAAATTAGGGTAGCCTTGATTTTTAATGTAGTATGATATGATAAGCCTGTATTTATCCTGCAGCAGGGAAATTTGCATTAATTGAGGCCTTCTGTATCATATGGCATTCAAAATTAAGGCCTCCCATTTCTGTCTTAATTTATTGAGAATTCCAGATTAAAACAGGTTGACGTGAGCTCAGGAAGTTAAAGGCCTATTTCCTCTGTTAGAAACACATAGGGGTGGACAATCACGCATATTTAAAAGCAGAACCTCATTTATGCAAAGCAACAAGGAGTTGTGGCAACTATGGATCACATGTGGTCCTGAACTGAAAAGGTAGTCGATGCAGACTAAAAGTTGAACACTGCCGCTTTATTCGGAAGCTAAATGGCCTTGCTCTTTTTGCCCCCCCCCCCCCCCCCCCCCCCCCCATATACACACGTGGACAAAATTGTTGGTACCCCTCAGTTAAAGAAGGAAAAACCCACAATTCTCACTGAAATCACTTGAAACTCACAAAAGTAACAATAAATAAAAATTTATTGAAAATTAAATAATCAAAATCAGCCATCACTTTTGAATTGTTGATTAACATAATTATTAAAAAAAAACAAACTAATGAAATAGGGCTGGACAAAAATGATGGTACCCATAACTTAATATTTTGTTGCACAACCTTTTGAGGCAATCACTGCAATTAAACGATTTCTGTATTTGTCAATGAGCGTTCTGCAGCTGTCAACAGGTATTTTGGCCCACTCCTCATGAGCAAACAGCTCCAGTTGTCTCAGGTTTGATGGGTGTCTTCTCCAAATGGCATGTTTCAGCTCCTTCCACATATGTTCAATGGGACTCAGATCTGGGCTCATAGAAGGCCACTTTAGAATAGTCCAACGCTTTTCTCTCAGCCATTCTTGGGTGTTTTTGGCTGTGTGTTTTGGATCGTTGTCCTGTTGGAAGACCCATGACCTGCGACTGAGACCAAGCTTTCTGACACTAGGCAGCACATTTCTCTCCAGAATGCCTTGATAGTCTTCAGATTTCATCGTACCTTGCACACTTTCAAGACACCCTGTGCCAGATGCAGCAAAGCAGCCCCAAAACATTACTGAGCCTCCTCCATGTTTCACCGTAGGGACAGTGTTCTTTTCTTCGTATGCTTGCTTTTTGAGTCTATGAACATAGAGTTGATGTGCCTTACCAAAAAGCTCCAGTTTGGTCTCATCTGTCCAAAGGACATTCTCCCAGAAGCTTTGTGGCTCGTCAACATGCATTTTTGCAAATTCCAGTCTCGCTTTTTTATGAGTTTTTTTCAGCAGTGGTGTCCTCCTTGGTCGTCTCCCATGAAGTCCACTTTGGCTCAAACAACGACGAATGGTGCGATCTGACACTGATGTACCTTGGCCTTGGAGTTCACCTTTAATTTCTTTGGAGGTTGCTCTGGGCTCTTTGGATACAATTCGAACCATCCGTCTCTTCAATTTGTCATCAATTTTCCTCTTGCGGCCACGTCCAGGGAGGTTGGCTACTGTCCCGTGGGTCTTGAACTTCTGAATAATATGAGCCACTGTTGTCACAGGAACTTCAAGCTGTTTAGAGATGGTCTTATAGCCTTTACCTTTAAGATGTTTGTCTACAATTTTTTTTCGGATGTCCTGGGACAATTCTCTCCTTCGCTTTCTGTTGTCCATGTTCAGTGTGGTACACACCTTTTCACCAAACAGCAGGGTGACTACTTGTCTCCCTTTAAATAGGCAGACTGACTGATTATGAGTTTGGAAACACCTGTGATGTCAATTAAATGACACACCTGAGTTAATCATGTCACTCTGGTCAAATAGTTTTCAATCTTTTATAGAGGTACCATCATTTTTGTCCAGGCCTGTTTCATTAGTTTGTTTTTTTAAATATGTTAATCAACAATTCAAAAGTAATGGCTGTTTTTGATTATTTAATTTTCAATAAATTTTTATTTATTGTTACTTTTGTGAGTTTCAAGTGATTTCAGTGAGAATTGTGGGTTTTTCCTTCTTTAACTGAGGGGTACCAACAATTTTGTCCACGTGTGTACACATATATGTATACATATATATATATATATATGTATATATATATATATATCTATGGGGCAAAGTGGTCGGCCGCTACTCGAAAAAAAAATACCTTCATTGCCGCTGTGTGGGACTTTATTGCCGTCACTGCCAAAGTGAGGTG
The DNA here is from genome assembly GCF_021347895.1 of Acanthochromis polyacanthus. NCBI lineage: Eukaryota > Metazoa > Chordata > Actinopteri > Pomacentridae > Acanthochromis > Acanthochromis polyacanthus. Next base: position 21,063,736 of record NC_067131.1, on the reverse strand, counting down.
TGGACTTTCTTGCCGCCACCGCTGAGCCCTGCCGATGTACGGGCTTTATCGACCGTCACAGCTGAACCTAGCCACGGACATCGCTGCTGAGGCGAGTGGAGAACGTCACGGCCAGCCACCGAGCCGCCAGCTGTTGAGCCGAGTGGAGAACGTCACGGCCAGCCGCCGAGCCGAGAACGTGGCAGCCAGCCGCCAGCTGCTGAGCCGAGGGACTGACATCGTTGATAACCGCCGAGAAGGAAGGTGGAGGTTTCTTCAGTGTTGCTGTGTCAGGTTCTGGACCATGTTTCTTCGTTCTTCATCATCGACAGTCACAGTAAGGAGACAGTGAATCGCCATTTTGACACTGGTGAGTGAGAACGGCATTATTCTCAGTGCCGTCAACGTGTCTCCATTGCATCGCACTCAAGCGTCATTCAGGCCTGCAACGAGGGTTTTGGGGTTCCATTTATTGCCGGCTTTTGTGTTATTTTGTTGTGTGGGCCCACACGTTGTGTTAATAGAGGACATTTGTTGTGTTTAAGGTTTGAATATACTTGGACTGACCGTCTAGTTAATTTTGTTACTTTTGCAAAGATTTGTAAGGACAGTAAACGGGTTACAGGAACGTAATTTTACCCTCAGAGGGGGTTAAGAAGTTTGAAGGGAATTGAGAGCTTGTTGTTGATTGTGTTGAGTTTTGGACTTTAAAGGCAGGCTCCTCCATTTCCTTTTGGAAAACAAGGTTTCCTAATACACTCAAAGGTGTTAAATTTAAGTTCATTTTATTATTTATTCTTATTTAATTTTCTCTAACAAGCCTATGTATTTATTGACGTTGTCAATAAATACCTTAAAATTCATATTTTCCTGTGATTGATTCTTAGTTAATGTCAGAGGGTTTTTAACTGTCAAAAGATTAAAACAATGCTACACTTTAGTACCTGAATTCCATGGTTTCGAATAGAAAAGCACACTAACATTAGGCTAAACCATCAGGCATATTACTTTAAGGAGTATTCCATGAACCAATTAACCATTAGGTTTAAGCTAAAGAACCTGGGGTGCTGTATCTTAAACTAGTGATACATATAAAGCGCTACATTAGGTTCATGGAAAGCTTGTGGTTCAGGTTAAAATGATCAACAGTAAACATGTCAAAGCAGCAATGTGACTTGAGAACAGCGGGCAGTGTTGTGGGATAAAGGGCCGTCAGAGCGTTTGGATTCAGCCTGTTGAAAGATATGCTTAACGCATGCTGCTACGCATGTCATCCATCTCAATATCCTTCCAAATTTCCCTCTTCTGGTGGATCTAATTTTGCCATTTCTGTGAATGCTCTATAAACCTGTTGTGTATCGCCCTACTCCTGCATTCGCTCCTGAAATGTTGTCAGTAAGGGCCCTGTCACACTCTAGCGTATAGAGCCAGCGTCTGAGGAACGTATCGAATATTTCGAAAAATTGTTTATACGCACAACTTTTCAGCATATGCGGTCGATTTTCGGTTAATGACCGTTAGAGTAACGTAAGCGTAGCGTACCGTCAGCGTATGATTAGCGTATGAGTAGCGTACGCATAGTGTATGTCAGCGCATGTGAGCGTATGTGATGTGATGTGTATTTGAGTTGGACGTATACCGACGTATGAGTAACGTATATCAGCGTACCTCCGACGTATGAGAAACGTATGCGGAACGTCAGCCACACGTATGATGAGCGTACACAGCTGGTGATGTTGGGACCAACCCTGTCCAGCAGTTTATCATACATTTCTGGAGGCATGCGTAGGAAGTTCCTGAAGGCTCTCTGATCTTCATTTCTCAATCAGCCATAAGCTGGTCATAAAGGCCAAATTGACGCCACCTTCCAGTCCAAGGTTTCACCCAGATTGTACGTCTCATTCTACGCCTTCTTCTTCTGTGTCTAGCATACTCAACTGCCAACTGTAACAAATGTTGGTGATGTTGCAGCACAGCAACCTCCATCTCTGAACTGCTGGTACAAACTGATACAGATTTGGAAATGTGAGACTTTATATACCCCACATACGCTGGAAATACGCATGTAATACGCATGGGATAAGTTGGCTGTAAGCTCAGAACACATTAAGCATAAGTTGAGTACGTTAGACTGTCGTTAGAACTACCATCATAACGCTAGCCATTCGTTAGACACACGTCAGACACACGGTCATTATACGCTCCTCTAACGCTAGGTTTCCTGACCCACTGAATTTCAACGTATGAGAAGCATACTCGACGTATGTGTAACGTACCTTCAGCGTACCTCTAGCGTGTTCAGCGTATGAGGAACGTATGAGGAGCGTAAAATTCATACGTCGGCATACGCTGAAAATTTTTGTGCATGTTCAAAAAAATTTTTGGCCGTCAGCGTACATCAGCGTAGACCGACGTACCCCGGCGTACTAGATACATATTCCAGCGTACCCCTAGAGTGTTTCAGCGTATGTCGGCGTATTCCCAAAAAGTCCATACGTTCCTGAGACGCTGGCTCTATACGCTAGAGTGTGACAGGGCCTTAATTTCCACCGCAGCCTCCATAATTAAACCGAGAAAGAAGTAGGAAAAGACGTGCAATAAAAAACAACAACTTAAACACCCCCCAATCACTGAGATGCAGATTTGCACAGTACTAGTATTATGCCAGGACGTCAGTGTTCGACGAAATATGGTAGGTAATTTGCGGGGGAATTATAACTTTACCAATTACCGACATGGCGCATTCGCACGGGATTAAGATCACCGACCTCCTCGGCAATTATTGCAAATCACCAGAGGTCCCTAGGTAATACTAATCCCGTGCCAATAGGGCTTTAGTTTGACTTTCTTGTGTTAGCTGGCTCAACAAATCCTAAACCCCAAGCAGAGATAACGACTATCACAGCAGTAGTTATCAACTTTCTCTACTAACAAGGATTTCTGACACACATAAAAAGGGGGCTTCAAATGTCATGTGACTCTTCTCCCACAAAATGGACCAATCATGTGCTACCTACTTAATAATAATAAATTAGATTTATATAACACTTTTCATGGCATTCAAAACGCTTCACAACGGATCCATTATTCATTCACACATTATCACTCTGATGGTGGAAAGTGACATTTGTAGCTAAGCTGCCCTGGGGCAGACTGACGGAAGCGTGGCTCCCGATCCGCGCCTACGGCCCCTCTGATCACCACCAATATTCACCCACCAGTGTGCAAGGCAGGTAAAGTGTCTTGCTCAAGGACACAACAGCACATGACTAGGCAAGAGCAGGAATCAAACCGCCAGCCCTTCAATCATTGGACGACCCGCTCTACTACCTGAGCACAGCCGCCCCACAGCCGCCCCTACTTCAGTTGAGAGGAACAGGTTGCTATAATGACGAACTAACAAAACCTAAAAATGATTATGATAAAAAGTGGTGTGATTACAAATGATGCAAGAGAAAAATGCTGGTAAGAAACTGTTAATCTTGTAAGTGTACTTATTTTATCACTTGTTCAGTGCATTTTCAATGGAGCTGCCTATTTCTAACATGACAGCTGCACGTTAGAGCTCTTAAACTCAAAATTTCGTGCATTTAAACATGATAATCAGCTAATGCATTTTCAGATGACCCTGTCACATATTGAAAACTACATGGAATCTTCAGTTTTTGTCCAAATCGAACTAAAATTATTGTTATTGATTGGATATTCTCTCTACCAAATATTAATGAGTTTTTTTATCTGATGATAGATTTTTGATAAGCTGCAGTACCAGCAGAGTAAAACAGATGAAGCAGCAGATCAAACCAAACATAACCACATATTGATGCATTTTTTATATTACAGACTGAATCCCTATAGGTTCTTGTGGCGACACAATACGTACAATTTGTGCTACTGTAACTGCCCGGCTTTTGTTAGGTTGGATTACTCTACAGGTTTATAACATATTCCCTAAGTTCAGAATCTTCATCACTGATAGAGGAAACAAATACTTGAAAATGGGGCACTTCTTGCAGACAAATCCCAAATTCTGAACAGAGCCTCCTCTGAAGCAGGTTGTCCATGTAGCATCAGTTACCATGGTGTCTGGAGAGCCACCTTTGTGATAATGCTAACTTTAGGCCCAACGCACCTGCTAATCCATTAATCTCTTTGTGGTTTAGTCCTCTGGTGTAACCATGTAGTTGTTATTCACCTGTCAGTGCTTTGCTTTGTGTGCAGGCTCCAGTGGTTCAGTTCGTTCACAACCTGAGGACTTTTCCCAGCAGCTGACTGTTCCCACAGACCTCTTCAGACCCATCAGCCCCCACAGCCACTCAGATTCAGAGAGTATACCATGGCAACCCCCTTCCAGACGCAAACAGACATTCAGCCGCACGCTCCGCAGACAGGTAACTAGACCTGTGTAAGGTTTCTCTCCACTCCAAAATCACTTTTTGGAGGTGGTCCTGTCATATTGTGACTGTATGTGATGATAAATTTGTTTAATGCAACACATCTCAAACCATGTGTAAAACTCATTCACCTGGAAGATTCTGTTCATACCAGCCACTGCAGAAATATTTTTTTATTCATTAAAGCACTTTCCAGTGAGACAAGGAGCTGATGTTCAAAACAGCTGCTGAAGTATTTAAGAGCCACTTTTTGTGCTTTGACTTATGAATTACAACAAAGAATTAGGACTATATATATATGTGTGTGTGTGTGTGTGTGTGTGTGTGTGTGTATATATACACACACACACACACACATACATTGCCTATCCAAAAAAGAATTGCCACTTGGATTTAACTAAGCACACAGCTAAGAGTCTTTAATTGGATAATTACTGCAGTGATGAATTTGTTTCAGCTGCAACAACTTATTTAACCCTAGCTGATGCAGTGAGTAGCTTCTCACTTCGACAACCATGTTGGAACATGGTTATGTATCCTGTGGTCGAGGAAAGGTTGTTAATCTGTTTCAGATAGGGTCAAGTCATTGGGCTGCTTCAAGCAAAGAAAACAAATATGGAGATGTCTGAAAATACTAAAATTGGGTTCAGAACTGGCCAACACCTTATTAAAACCTGTAAAGATCACTATCTTCATCATCATCTTCAAGGAAGAAATGTGGTCGGAACAAACTCATTGATGATCGTAGGAAATCAAGAGTAGAACTCACGGCTACGTTTAATGGTGAAAGGAAGAGCAAACTCAAAGGCCATGCTTTAAGAAAGTCATCAGTGAGGCTAATCAGGAAAAAAGGCTTTAGTTTGCTAGGTAGCATAAAGATTTGACTCTAGAGCAATGAAAGAAGGTCATGTGGTCTGATGAGTCCAGATTTACCCTGTTCCAGAGTGATGGGTGCATCAAGGTAAGAAGAGACACGGATGAAGTAATGCACTTGTCATGTCTACAACCCTGTAGGAGTTAGGGTTATGATTATTTTTTTATTTATTTATTTGTTATCCGTTATTAATCCCACGAGGGGAAATTCTGAGGGTCAGCCGCAGTACAGCGCCCCTGGAGCACACACATTCACCCATTCACACACCCATTCACACACACATTCACACACTGATGGCGGGAGCTGCCATGCAAGGCGCTAACCACGCCCCATCAAGAGTGTCTTGCTCAGGGACACCTCAACATGAGCACGACGGGTCGGGGATCCGCAACCCTCTGGTTGCGAGACGGCCACTCTCCCCACTGAGCTATGCCGCCCCAATAATGATCTGGGATTGGTCAGGTTCAGCAATATTATGTTCTCAAAGAATGAGGTCAGCTGACTGTCTGAATATACTGAATGATCAGGTCTTTCCATCAACTGAGTTTTTCTTCCTTGATGGTGTATGAGCATAGTCCAAGATGGCAATGCTGGGATTCATGGGGCTCACACTGAGAATGAGTGGTTCAGTGAGCATGACACATCATTTTCACACATGGATTGGCCTCCACAGAGTCCATACCTCGTCCCCATTGAAAAATCTTTGGTATGTTCTGGATTTTGCAGCAGTTCGACTCTCCTATCATCATTACAAGATCTTGGCAGAAAATTAGTGCAACTCTGGACAGAAATAAATGCTGTGACATTGCAGAAGCTTATCGAAATGATGCCACAGCGAATGAGTGCCATACTCACTCACTGCTAAAGGCAGTCCAAAAAAATATTAGAGTATGACTTTTTTTGATGGGCAGTGTACATGCGTATGTATTTATATGTGTTGCTGTTTCTTCCTTTATACTTAGACCTATATCTCTTTAATTTTAAATTCAGTGGCACAGCTTTGAACAATCATCATTCACATACAAGAAACTGTGATGGAGGGTGGAGTCATATTTTTGGAGGTGCGGCATACAGTATTTCCTGTATTAACTATTAACAGTACAGCTAGTACTGCTGAATTCAATCCACATATTGTGAATAATAACTAGGAGTTGAGTCACATTTTTGAAGAGCAGCAGAAATTAGGTAATGCAGATATGAAATAAAGGAATAGTTTGGTAGTTTGGCTTTCAGGGAAAAATACTTTTTTTTTACTTTTTTTTTTTTTTTTTACTATTTTTTCATATATTACTTTTTCCAAAGTTAGTTAAAAAAATGATGCCTCTTCAGAACTGTTGGATCAACAGTTGGCTTAAATTAGCATAAAGAATAGGGTAAGCATAAGGATTCTGTCCAAAAGTAACAACATGTGCCTACCAGCATCTGACACACATTTTTGGTTTTAAGTTAAGCTAACTAACTGCAACAGCAGATATGTGAGTGGTATCAATCCTCTAATCTACTATCAGAGTGGCAGAACACAGCAGATTTTGAAGCAGCGGCTGGCAACCTTGTGACACCCACACCACAGAGCAAATCAAATTAAAACTAATGTTAATGAGACAAGAATTAAAGAGTTAGTTAATCTACACTACCAATCAAAAGTTTGGACACACCTTCTCATTTAATGCTTTTTATTTATTTGTATTATTTTCTACATTGTACATTAATACTGAAGATTAATACTTTATTGTTTATAACATAATTCCATATGTATTCTTTTAACATTTGAATGTCTTCAGTATTAATCTACAATATGTAAAATAATGAAATACACACGTGGACAAAATTGTTGGTACCCCTCAGTTAAAGAAGGAAAAACCCACAATTCTCACTGAAATCACTTGAAACTCACAAAAGTAACAATAAATAAAAATTTATTGAAAATTAAATAATCAAAATCAGCCATCACTTTTGAATTGTTGATTAACATAATTATTTAAAAAAACAAACTAATGAAATAGGGCTGGACAAAAATGACTTAATATTTTGTTGCACAACCTTTTGAGGCAATCACTGCAATTAAACGATTTCTGTATTTGTCAATGAGCGTTCTGCAGCTGTCAACAGGTATTTTGGCCCACTCCTCATGAGCAAACAGCTCCAGTTGTCTCAGGTTTGATGGGTGTCTTCTCCAAATGGCATGTGTCAGCTCCTTCCACATATGTTCAATGGGATTCAGATCTGGGCTCATAGAAGGCCACTTTAGAATAGTCCAACGCTTTTCTCTCAGCCATTCTTGGGTGTTTTTGGCTGTGTGCTTTGGCTCGTTGTCCTGTTGGAAGACCCATGACCTGCGACTGAGACCAAGCTTTCTGACACTAGGCAGCACATTTCTCTCCAGAATGCCTTGATAGTCTTCAGATTTCATCGTACCTGGCACACTTTCAAGACACCCTGTGCCAGATGCAGCAAAGCAGCCCCAAAACATTACTGAGCCTCCTCCATGTTTCACCGTAGGGACAGTGTTCTTTTCTTCGTATGCTTGCTTTTTGAGTCTATGAACATAGAGTTGATGTGCCTTACCAAAAAGCTCCAGTTTGGTCTCATCTGTCCAAAGGACATTCTCCCAGAAGCTTTGTGGCTTGTCAACATGCATTTTTGCAAATTCCAGTCTGGCTTTTTTATGAGTTTTTTTCAGCAGTGGTGTCCTCCTTGGTCGTCTCCCATGAAGTCCACTTTGGCTCAAACAACGACGAATGGTGCGATCTGACACTGATGTACCTTGGCCTTGGAGTTCACCTTTAATTTCTTTGGAGGTTGCTCTGGGCTCTTTGGATACAATTCCAACGATCCGTCTCTTCAATTTGTCATCAATTTTCCTCTTGCGGCCACGTCCAGGGAGGTTGGCTACTGTCCCGTGGGTCTTGAACTTCTGAATAATATGAGCCACTGTTGTCACAGGAACTTCAAGCTGTTTAGAGATGGTCTTATAGCCTTTACCTTTAAGATGTTTGTCTATAATTTTTTTTCGGATGTCCTGGGACAATTCTCTCCTTCGCTTTCTGTTGTCCATGTTCAGTGTGGTACACACCTTTTCACCAAACAGCAGGGTGACTACTTGTCTCCCTTTAAATAGGCAGACTGACTGATTATGAGTTTGGAAACACCTGTGATGTCAATTAAATGACACACCTGAGTTAATCATGTCACTCTGGTCAAATAGTTTTCAATCTTTTATAGAGGTACCATCATTTTTGTCCAGGCCTGTTTCATTAGTTTGTTTTTTTAAATAATTATGTTAATCAACAATTCAAAAGTAATGGCTGTTTTTGATTATTTAATTTTCAATAAATTTTTATTTATTGTTACTTTTGTGAGTTTCAAGTGATTTCAGTGAGAATTGTGGGTTTTTCCTTCTTTAACTGAGGGGTACCAACAATTTTGTCCATGTGTGTAAAAACCACTGAATGAATAGGCGTGTCCAAACTTTTAACTGGTAGTGCATTTTTATATCTTCTTACAATATTATGCTATTTTTCTTTCAATCATGTATTTTTCTCCAAGAGTGGATCTCAAACTCCCCATAGAGAATCATGGATTTATAGCTGTCCACATTGCATGTTCTAAACAATTTCACTTTTTTCTTCTTTCTCTGTCCCCTTCCTCCTGGTACTCATATTTTTTTAACTGATCTTCTGTCTCATTTTTCACACTGTATCTGTCACTCTTTGATCTCAGCTCAGTTGGGCCCAAAAGCCACCTGACCCTGAGATCCTGCTCAAACACAGATACTCCTGTTTCTGAAACAATGATTAACTTTAGCTACCACTGGGCCTTTCAGAAACACTGGACTCCATGTTCATGTTCAGTGAGACAAACAAACAAACACATACTAACACACACACAGACACCCAAAATTCCCTCTTTCTTCCCTTCATTTCTCTTCATTCATGTGTGTCATGTGTGTTCATGTGTGTGTATGGCTAGACATCAGCCATAAGCATCTGTAACTTTCTAGCAGGTAGTTTTTCTGGAACTGGAGCTATGAAAGAATGCAATACTGGAAATTCAGTAGAAGCAGGATGTGGATGCAATGTGGCTATGAAATTCACCCACAATACAGTGCACTTAATATTTTACAAACTATACTCAGGGGATTTCTACAAAACTCACAGTATCATAATGACGGAGCACCAGAGATTTTTATATTGATTAGATTAGTGCTATAGCTGTTAACCAGAATGCAGTACTTGTTATACTTAAGCTGGTTTTGTTCAATTAAAAAGAGAATCTCTGACAAGGTGATGATTTTCATGTTATTTGTTACCTGGTGTTGCATTGCTGTGGCTGGTGATTGGTCTGGGTATGATATATTGGACCACTAGATGTCTCTGTGGGCACACTGTTGAAGCTCATGCTGGGAAACCCATGGCTCCAGACTCTTCTCTAAGTGCTTTGCTCTACAACTTGTGCATGCCTTGTTTCCTCATAAATTAAAGATCTTATTTTAATTGGCCCAATTAAACACAATTAAAATTCAAGTAGTATTAACATCCTCTCAGGTCTATAAGAGATGATAAAAAGTCATGAGTTCATGAGGACATCTTGGCGATCACTGTGGTTACTAACCACCTACTGTAGTAGCATGTTCTGTTCACCCTCTGCCTGTTGGCCTCACACCCTGTAGACGGTTCTGTACAGAGGTAAGGATAAAGGCACGGTCAGACTGATGAGAATCTGGTTGTAAATTCTACTGAATATTGTACTGCTGGTGGTTTACAGGGTTTTAAGTGAATGGTCAAAGGTTAGAGGGTCATGTGGTCTGGCTCAGCATTCACTGTGTAAGCTAGCAAATAATCAATCCACGTATATTCAAAAACTAAAAAAAAATTTGCTGCCTTCGTAGCTGAAAACGCCACTCATGTCAGTTGTTACTCGTTTCTTGGAAACCTCATCTGATGTACTGAATTTTCAGTTAAATTATGTTAAATATGCTCAAGTCTATAATTAGTTCACACACATATGAAGATTTTCCAAAAAATTTAGCAATTTAGCTAAATGAAATTCTCATTGTAAAGTCAGTTTCTTATTGTTGATAATTATTAATAAGTTGTATATAACAAGGACCACGAGAAGAAAGGTTGAATTTGATTTTAAAGACCTTACTTTTAATTTTAATCACTATAGGTAACGGGTCAATAATTTTAACATAAAAACACAAGTACCTCTATTATAGGCTGTTTATGACACAGGGAGGAAACATGATTGGAGTTTGTTTGTATCTGAATTACTTAAGTGAAACTATCAAACATTCTATCGAACAAATTTTGCATTGCTTTTGATGGATTCTATTGTCTTCCCATATTGCTAGCATTTTGTTGCCCAGCTTAATCATTAGTCATTGTTGTTCATATGGTCCTCATCCTTGTAAAGTAAAAAATGTGGATAATAATGTACACACAGAATGTTAGACATGATGAAAGTTTGATCACAGCCAGTTTTACTCATTTAAAGTTGTCAAGTCACTTGAAAGATCTTTCAGTATTAAAGACAATAAAAAAACAACTCTTTTCTTTAAAAAAAAAGACAATAACTTGTATGCATTGCAGACTGGGTAACAATAGACCTCACACTAGTCATGCATGAGGTCACAAAGTCTTGTGATCAAGGCAAGCAAGGAAAAACTTTCTCCCCTTAGCAGAAGAATGTGATAATATTTCAAACAGACATCATTCTGTACAGTTAAGCTCAAACATCCGAGGGCAGGGGGATCTTAACAGTTCATCCTGTCAGATGTGAATGAAAATGACTGATTGAGCCTCAACAGAGTAAGCACACAGAAAGCATCCAGTAATGTCAGATGTTGTTTACTAAAAATACAGAGATCTTCTACACAAGTTATATTACAGGACATCACTGATGTCAGCTGCTTTACACAAACAAACCTGCAGGGGGGACTAACCTGTCGGTTTAATAACAAACATACTGCGATGACAGAGAAAGAAGTGAGGGAGTGAAAATGTATTTCTGCTGGATTCTGACACTACTCCTCATCAACAAAGATGAGAAACATACAATCAAAGTGCAACTTAAGGGAGCTAACGGCTCTTGTTTTTGCCTAATTCGCATCTTTTCGACAACTTAGGCACATAATCATTTGAAACATGTCCCGTCTCATGATCAAATTCTTAACTGCAAACAAATGGCTTGAACAGCAGTGACCCATCGTTAGATTTTTTATTTTTGCGTTAAAAATATAAATATCTCTCGTGTAAAAAGATATCACAGGTGAAATCACCTGTGATATATAAATATAAATATAAATATTTTCTTTAAAGTACAAATAGAAAAAGGAAATTCTTGGCAAAATTTTGTCAGTCTCCAAAAAGGCATTGAGCAATGCAGTGCACAACCTCTGGATTTCTATGTTATAATTCATGGCAGAATGTTGCAATAGAAGCCCACACTGCCCACAGGAAGAGCTGTACAGAGACTAAGCTGGCCAGACTGTGAACTTTGACCCAAACTGCGCTTCTCATCCTCATCACTTCTCGTTAACTTCTCCCCCTTTCATCTCCTCTGTCCCCATTCCTCCCCCTTGCCTTCCTCTCATTGCACATTTACCTCCATCTCCTCAACCTTCCCTCCTCTCCCATGCCCCATTTTCCAGGTTGCAGTGTCTACTGATTCTCAGGAGGCCCTTTGTTCAGACGTAGGGGAGAGCACTGAAGGACTTGTGAATGTGGCCTCCCTGAGCCTCCCCCCATCCCCTTCTTCCTCCTCCTCCTCCCATCATCATCAGCAGCAGCCTGCTCTCTGCCTGGTCCCCGCCACACCAGGGGCCTCCCCCAAACCCTCCCGCCCCAGCAGCGTGCACACTCAGCACCACGACCAGCACTGCCTCTCCTCACACTCCCCCTCACCCACTGTCTCCTCACCTCTTCCGCCCCTACCGGCCAGGCCACACCAACAGGAGGAGACCTCGGAAGATCAAGAAGTGTCTCTCATTACTCATGGCGAGTTAGCTGGCAGCAATGATATCATGGCAGATGACAGCGGCAACGGTGGTAACGAGGGTTACAATAGCTACTCAGGCTGCCAGGAGAATCGGAGTCCATGTTTGCGGCAGCTGAAGAGGTTCCACAGTGCCGACACGCAGGGCCGCACCACTCTCCTGCCTCGGCCTCGCCCTTACTCCTGGTTGGACGACCCGCATCGCCACTCTGTAGAAGTTTGCTCCTTAGTGGATTCCAGCCCCCAGCGCAGCACCACCTCCACTTCCTCCGGCTTCGTGTCTCGGGCCGACAGCCTGCAGATTCAGAATCAGATCCCTATACAGACTTCGCTGCCCTCGCCCCGCCACAAGAAGAAGATGAGTCCGCCCTGCATATCCGTGGACCCCCCTGACGGGCTGGAGTCTGGCCTCTACCCGAGCCTGGGCGGGCTCAGCAGCATGGGGCTGGGGGGGTTGGGGCTGCTGCCTCCTCTGCCCAGCCGGGACACCTGCCTGAGGAGGAGAGTGCCCTCCAGTGACTCCAAGGACTCCTTTGACCTGGGGGTCAGTGAGGGTTCGGGACAGGACGGAGGATCGCCAAACCCCAACACCAACCCCAAGCTACTGACTCTTCCCAGCTTCTCTTTTGAGAAGACAAGCTCTGAGCACTGAACACCCATACTCCAAAGACACTGACACACACCCACACAGCCGGACGAATCCTCCACACACACAAACACACGATGCACTCTGTGTATCTGTGACGGTGATAGTTCTAGTAATAATGCTGTAGAAAGTAATAATGGTAAAACTACAACAAACAGTAAAAACATCCTTGGTTTCATAAGGAGTGCAGTACTGTAGTAGTGTGACCATCCCTTGTCTTTGTATTGTTACTGCCGAAACAACCAGAAAGAAAGAGAACATGGAACAGCACACATTTCTCTTCTTCTATGTATGCCTGCATGGCACCGGCTGCAGCTTGACCCCAAAACCTCTGGAGCAACATAGGCACCTGGGATTTGGCACCCTCTGTGACCACCATCTGAACTGCCTGGTGTTGCACAGAGTGGAACTGGTCAGTGGAGGTACAAAGCAATATGAACGTTTTAGAGACACTATTTTCTTAAATTATTGGGCCACAGTGTTTGTACAGGATGTTGTTTTTAATTTCATTCAATTGTTATTTTCTGTAATTTTCATGTCTTTTTTGTGACTTTCTTTTTTGTCAAAAATGGTTTGTCTTTGTCTTTCTTTTTCACTGTAGGATATTTCTAGCTTTCTTGGTTTTACTGAGGAAAGTGAACGTTTTTCAAAGTGCTGAAAACCATGTATTTGTAGGAATAATATATAAATATACATATAAAAAAAAAAGTAAGTCATTAAACTGAGCTTGGATTTTTAAGCACACGCATTAGACCATGGAGGTTTGATTGTTACGGGAAAAAGAAGGCTGCACTTGAAGTTTTTACTTTCATTGCCTGATTCTCAGACAATCTTAGAGTCTCTTTAAAGACGTGAAGGTCGACTGGAGAACAATTTGGGAAAAACAACCATTTTAGAGTAATCATACAAGTCTTTTTTTAATGTGGCTTTGATTTTGATCTCTTACTATGTAGCTAAGAAGGCAGAAGCAGAGTTCTGTGCCTCTCACTTTTCATCTCCAAGTGAAGAATGGACTGACACTGCAGACACATGATTCTTAGGTCACAGAAACACACAAGCTTAATAAATCTGACCTGATGAAGAAATCTAATAACATCTGAGGTAAGTAAAATATGAAAGGTTTTCAATTTTAGAGAATGATGTCTTATTGATATAGTTAAGCAATTTACTAACCATCTTAGATAATGAGCACACAGTTGATTATCTGAAACCAAAGATGCATTAATGGGTTCCTGTGCAGCTGCTGTGGCTGTGTGTCAACGTTCAGAAACTGCACCACAGCCAACATTCACTTCTTCACAAATTTAAGTAGAGGTTGGGATTGGAGAGATACCGCACTGTCAGGGTTCCCCATTCTTTCCCTGAAATTATTTTCCAGGACTTTTCCAGGACATTTTCAGTCGGTACAGATACACATTATCACATCTTACACTATCTTACACTACCCCTCGTTCTTTGGAAGTGTTCTTCACTACAGTTGTAACTTGAATTTACCCAGATTGTTTCTACATTTATTACTCAGACATTTGATGTGCAGTCTATTTTTTATAGATAAATTATAATTTATCTTTGAAAAATAATTATGACGTGTCATAGAATAACGCAAATACACCTATAGATTACAGCCACTTTCATTGGCTGTTTTGTGGTTCGTTGTTGGTTGTACAGCTACTTCCCTCGATCCTGTATCGTTTGCATTTGATTTGTTTAAAAGTTACAAATAAAGTCAAATTAACTGCAAAGAAGGAGAACAAGAGTCACGGAAAAAAAGATGATAGCAAAAACATTGTTAAATTAGCTGTAATGCTAATTTAGCCATGTTAAATTACATTCATTTATGCTAACAACAGTGGAATTAAGAAATGTCAGTCATCAGAGATGAAGCAGCAATTTTAAAACTGAAGGTGTTCTAAGATGCCACCCTGTCCACCCCCCGCCACTGCTGCCACCACCACCACTTTAGTATTAAACCAGTTCGAATCAAATTATGCACTATTTCCCTATTTATGTGTTTTATTCCATTTGGACTGCATGAAATGCTTCTTTGGCCAAAATGTGTATATGTTTGTAAATTACATTTAGACAATGTGTTTTTCCTCAACCTCTTCTACAATTCTACAATTTCATTTAGCAGACGCTTTTGTCCAAAGCGACGTACAACACAAGCAAGAATTCAGACATAAGGAAAAACCTGTAGTAAGTGCAAAAAGTGCGATTGGTCAAAGGTGTTGCCATCAAGTTGCAGAAGAATTGCCACCCCCACCCCCCCACCCCTTTTTATTTTATTTTATTTTTTTTAACTTTGTCAGCACTAAATAAATGCTGGGTTTTGGACCACCTGACTTATTCTACCCCTAAGGTGGAGTCAGATTAGGGGCCAAGGTGTTCTCTAAACAATTGAGTCTTCAATTGTCTTTAAAAAATAGAAAGGGACTCAGCAGAATGCACAGAGTTTGGTAATTTGTTCCACCATTTGGAAACAACAGAGGAGAAGAGTCTGGCTAGAGATATCGAGCTGTGCTGGGCTGGAAGCACCAGGCGTCTCTCACATGCAGAGCGAAGGGGAGTAGACCTGGATCAGGGAATCCAGGTAGGCTGGGGCCGTTCTTGTAAATGTTTTGTAAGCCAGGAGGAGAGTTTTGAATTTGATTCTGGCTGCAACTGGAAGCCAGTGAAGAGAGATGAACAAGGGAGTGACATGAGCTCTTTTGGGCTGGTTGAAGACCAGACGTGCTGCTGCATTCTGGATCATCTGTAGAGGTTTGACTGTACATGCAGGGAGACCTGCCAGAAGAGAGTTGCAGTAGTCAATGCGTGACATCACAAGAGCCTGAACCAGAAGTTGTGTGGCCTGTTGGGTCAGGAAGGGTCTGATCTTCCTGATGTTGTAGAGGACATAACGACAAGATCGAGAAACTGAGGCCACGTGAACCTTAAAGCTGCTGTCCGGAGTTTGAATCGCAGCGTCTCCCAGAACACTGTTGGTCCCACCCTCCCTCCCTCTGATTTCGCCCCTTTATTTGTGCACGCGCGCAGTACATGAGAGAAGTGCCCCGAGTGCTGCAGCATCTCGCCTGTTTTGCTGTTTTCCCCTCTTCTACATTTAGTACATTTAGTAAATAATAAAGGAATTACGTTAGAATGCTGTATTGAGTCTAACTTGTCCTAATACCAAAATAACATGAATCTGCTAGGACGAACTAGTAAAGTTTCAATATGTGATTACACTCGTGTATCCCTCTCAATGACGTTGTTTATCAAACTTAGTGCATTTACGCGTGTATATGTGTTACATTGTTTATTTATTTCTATCTAGAGTTCAGAATTGCATGACTCCTCTGACGAAGAGTATGTCCCAGACGCCCCAACATCTTCCTCCAGAGGTCGGGCATCTAAACGAAGCCGTCAGGCGGGCTATGGAGGGCCGTGGTCGGGGAGCGACGCGAGCACCCCGAGCCAAAAAACGTCCTGCAGTCTCTTGGCCTGACAAGCCGTGGGATTGGTAACTTTTCTGGAAGTTGCTGAGCCCTGATGCTCTCTCCTCCACAAGCAAAACAAATGTGTGCGCGGTTGCGTAGTGCATAGCTCGCCCACCTCTGCATGGGCTTGCTTGCTGTGCGCGTAACCGTTGATTGACAGCATGACAAAGCTGAAGCTCGAACTTGATTGGTCGGCAGCAACCGGCGCTTTTTGGAATAACATGGGGGTCTATGAGAGGAAGGCGGAGCTCAGGAATAAATTTTCATATCGCGTTATTCTAACTTTATATTATAGTATCGAACTAGACTAACACATTTAAGCTTTGTTAAAAAATGATACATAGATTGAAAACAAACGGAAACTCCGGACAGCAGCTTTAAAGGTCAGCTGGTCATCAATCATGACACCCAGGTTTCTGGCTGAGTTAAGCCTCTTAAGCCCATATAGCCCTAATATGGCTCTGCTGGCCTACTGGAGAAATTATTGCAAAAATATGGACAAAAATGCCACAACGTGGTCCAACTGTATGTGCCCAGAAAATGATAGAATGAAGCCAAAATGTGCCCTTAATGCGATAACATGTATCTTAACATGTCCAGGAAATTCCAAAATGAACCAGAAAAATACCAAAATGTGCTCTTGGTATGCCAATATATGCCTGGAATGTTCAAAAATGTGTTCAGATTATATATAAAAAAATTACCCAAAAATAATCCCCCTAGTGTTCCAAAGGATAGCCCTAAATATACCGTATCCAGAATATGCCCAAATGTAGCTTCATTTGCCAACAAGTCCTCAAATTCATACGACTGCATCGGTCGTATGTAACGTGCACCGGAGTACGACCCACGAGAGCATATTTATGTTAGCGCCCCTACAGGGAAAAGGAACGCATTACGGGATTTAATTCGAGAAACGGCTTTTCCCTTGTGAAACGGCTTTTTCCTCACTTTCCCAGCATGGGTTTAGGGTTATGGTTAGGGTGAGGGAAAGGGATAGGGATAGTGTTAAGATAAAAGTTTGTGATGTTTCACCTGCGACACCGGAGTGTCGATATTTACTCAACCGCCAGAGGTCGCATAGTCAAAACGTAACACTCAGTCATAATACGGGCGTGTACAGACGACCGATGTGGTCGTTTTTGGTTTGAGGACAGGCTGCATTTGCTGATCAGGGTTTAAGAGGGGAAAGTTTGGTTCAGTCAGGGGAAAAAAATGTACACAATGACATGTAAACAGTTGCCAGGACAATTCACCCTTGGGTTCATCTGGTCCCGGTCTACCCTAGTTCCACTGTTTAGAACCTCGATTATTCAGAAACTTTGCCCATGTAGTGTTTGCAGACCGACATGTTGATGATGTACTCTGTAGTAATTGGATATGTTTGCAAATGGGTGTTAGTAAATTAAAAATAAATAAACAGAACTAAAAGTGAACTTCACATTGACATTGATGAGCATTCCAACCAGGAACAAAGTAAAAGATCATCAATACAAAAAAAAACTCTTTTTGTTCACCTTTTAAAACACAAAAACACACCGCAGTAGCACCCTAAACTAAAACTACCAAGGGGTTCCCTGTTTTCCTTTCTGAACAATTCAAAGGTCCCTCCCTATCTCGCCACACATGCACCAACCACTGGAACACATCTCCAAAGTTCTGCTGAAGTTCAGCTTCCCCTCAGAAGAAGTGCCGCCAGATGAAAGAGCCTTTTGAGAGGCAGCTAGCATCGTGATTGTACTTTGGTCTGTTCCAATCCAGCTTCAGTTCCAGAGACGGCAGGCGGGACGAGTCAACGGAGGCCGAGTGGACGAAGGCATGCAGCTGAGAACAATCCAGAAAACAACAGAGGAGGAGTGAAGCTGCCCAGGGCCAGAACAAACAAAGTAGCATTGTATGTCTCTTAGAAAACATCATAGTATATAGCATTTGGTATAAAAAAATGCCACCATATACATCGTATATTGTACAAATAACAAGTCAGAGGAAAGAGACATACACTGTAGAATTGTAGTAACTGTGGGCTGAATGATTTACTAATCAGTATTTCTTTTTTTAACCGATTTACGGTAATAAATCCATTCATAAATGGTGCTACTTTGGCTCTGAACCTTCATCTACCTGTGGTCGCTCTGTCTTCTGGAGTGATTTGATTGTTATATGTCACAAATAAAACTCCTTTAACTTAACATATTAACAAAAACATATCAACAAAATTTTCTGTTAGTTTGTGTTCTAAGTTTAACTCCAAGATTTTAAATACTTTCATTTACTGCAAATGAGTATCTCCTCCAAATGTCTCACCAATAATCTTTAATCGGCCTTAAAAACCCACAAAACACCCTTCTATACTTAACCACACTTAGTACAGTCCGGTTCCCCCTTCTATAAATTTGCTTGGAATCTTCCACTTCCTGTTTGTCAAAGTGGCCTTCTACCTGGACAGGTTTTGTTGGCGCTCATGCAACAAGCATTTTGGGTAAGTGCACTTTAATATGGATGGATGACACTGAATTAGAGTCTGTTGTAATGAGACTGAGTCTAAAAACATCATAGCTCTGTCAGGCTCAGAATTCACAGAGAAAAGTCTGAAATGTTTGCTAGGTTAGTGTCCCACATGTTTTTTTGGCTCAGCTAAAGCTAACTCTCTCCAACTTCTTGATCTCTTGAGTTGCTTGGTAAAATATCTAGCGAGAGGTGCTGAAGCTCAGAAAGTCTGAGATGTTTGTTCAAAATAAGCTCATTCTCAAGTCTTATCTGAACTGTCCTCTTTTGTTTGAACTTTCCCTAAACTTAGGAGTTAATGACAGAGCAGCACATCCAGATTCAGTCTCATTTATGTAGAGATTAATCTTCAGTGTCATTCATTGCAGTGTTTCAAATGTTGGTTTGTCAACCAAACCAGTCCAGGTGGAAGATGATGTGAAGAGAAAGCTCCAGAGGATGAATATCACACATTTACGTTGGAAATAAATGTCATTTAATTAGACATTGTCATGCAAAAGTTGGATTTCCCTTTAATGATGTTCAGATCTTTGACTGTTTTGTTGATGTTGGTTTCTAAATGTTTTTTGACACTCGGCCCCAGAGATTCAAACTCTTTACGGCTCACAAACTGTAACAATTCACACATTATCAACAATCTTTCTGACTAAATTAAGATAAAAAGGGAAAAACTGCCTGATTCCTGCATCATGAATGTATAATATTATATAATAATGTAATATATTTGGGTTTGACATTTTATAAACCAAAACAGGAAATGAATTACTGGAGAAAACAATCAACAAATTAATGGACAAAGAAAATGTGTTTTTCAACATATATGGCTGAATTACTCCAACATTACAAGATACATACAATTTAAATTCAGTTTTATTTATATAACACTAATTACAGGTCAAATAGTCTCAAGACACTTTATTTTTTATATTTTTTGTCATATTTAAAATATGAAAAAGTTATTTGGTTTTTAAGAGAGTAATCGACGATTAAAATAACTTTCTCCACTAAAACTAATAAACCTGAGTTCAAATAGAAGGAACAGATTTAAATACTGCAGTCGCACGACAACAATAATAAAGTTTCTCAACAAAAACTAAATCTGCTGGTGGATTCCATTGAAGTCTAATAAATGAAAGTAATAAATATATAATAACTTTATTTATAATAACTAATAAATAAAATGTGACACTAAAGGTTTGTGGTGGTAAAAAAAAAAAGTAAAGATATCACGCTGAATATCTGGATGGTGGCTGATAAAAATTGGCCTCCCTTCATTTCTCTGGAGCCGACTCCATAGATTATTTACGAAATGATTTTATTTTGTCTGATCTGTAGTTCAGTGAGTTAAGTGTTGACCTGTGGAGCTGCAGGTTGTGAGTTCAAGACCAGATCCTTCTTACATTTTATCAAAATCCTGACTGTGAGGGTGCTGGAGAGCATCCCCCTCACTGCATTTTGTACAGACTGATACAAGTTTATTTATTTTGTTTTGCGTTGAGGTGACTTCAGTGGGGCGTGTTCCATGGAGTGCACACATGAAGATGCAGCCACAGAATACCACAGTTGTCACTTACCTGATTAGATGGAATTGAGAGATCAGAGGAGAGAGGGGAGGGGTTACAGGGGTATTTTTGAATAAGTTTGATCTTTTGTGTTTCTGTGGGTTATGTGTTTTCTTTCCTTTGTATCAGACTGTTAATTGCATTCATGTTTTTTTAGTACAAAGGATATTTAATATTATATATTTTTTAATATAAGTGTGGATAGGTCACTGGTGTGAGAGAATATAAGAGCCAGGTGTCAGTGTGGTGTGAGAAGGAGGGTAACCCCTCCTTCTCACACCCAGGGCTGAAGCTTTGCTCTGCTTCATGCCGTCATCCACGGCACCTTGTCTAACTGGTGAGCTATATTTTGCACATGGAAACGAAGTAAAAACTGGAGCTCTGGAACAAAACTCCTTGCTGTTTGGCTGCTTTTTTACTGTGCCATCATGCTTTCCCCTTTAATGCCGTTGGGTTTATCCAAATTGTAGTGTATCACCACCAAAATCCTACATTTGGCGTCAGACGTGGATGAGACGCGGCCAAATTTAAGAAGTAAAGCATTGTGAGCCAACAGCATGGGGCCTAAAGTTCAAGCCAAAGTTCCACGGACAGAAGTTGTTGAGGACAGCCAGGAAGAGGGTGTCGCAGGAGAGGTGCCAATGGTCGTACACCCTGGGGAGAGGCCCCCAGGGCCTGCTGATATGGACTCAGTTACTGGCATGTTGCAGCAATGTCTTCACTTCCAACGTGACCAAAGTGAAAGATGGGAAAGAGAAACAGTTAAACAAGACAAAAGGTGTCACCAAATGCAGATTCAAGTGTGGGATGAACTGGAGCAGCAGCAGAGCACAGAAAGCCGACCCCAGCAGAGCACACCACAGCCACTACAGCAGGTATCCCAGTCCAGTGCCCACACTGAGTTAACGGGTAGGGGCTGGGGGCAAGCAGCAGTTCCCCGACTGGAGGAGGGGGATGATATTGAGCAGTATCTGGCCACCTTCGAGCGCTTGGTGTGGTAGGATGTCCCCGCCCATCTCCACTCATGTGTATGTGTGTGCATTGGATCAGGTTCGCGCAGCTGGGAGCAATCGCTGTGATCCTTGATTACTGGGCAGTGCAGCACCGAGTCATATCTGGGAGAGGGCTGCATGTCTCACACATGCATCTTACCTCTTCCTGGAGCACAGTGTCGTGTCGGCGGTGTGGTTTGGCGTGGCTGTGCTGAATCCACGGGGCGGTCTTGAGACGCTGTCGATCGAGCTTTCTCCATTTATGTTGTCAGGTATGTTCCAACGTGGTCGCTGCATCTCTGGGCCATATTAGTGGTGTGTTTTAATGCGCTTCTGCTTTTTGGCAGTGTCAACCTGTATCCTGGTCGAAGGCTGGGAGCTGGGTCTGTGTGTGGCCTCGGAGCTGGGTGTAATCTACACGCTGTGTTGAACTCCTGAGGTAGGCTGGCTCGGCTTTGCCTGGCGTTCGTATGTTTTTTCTGCTGAGCTGCACATGAAGTGACGCTGGTCTCTGCTTGCTGTTGGCAGTGGCCATGCTGCATGTTGCTGTGGCTGTCTCCCCTGTTCCCTGAGGAGCTGTGTCTTCACTGACAGGCTTTTACTTCAGAGGCTTGCTACTGCTGTTTTGTCTGCGGGATGACCGCAGGCTCTCGGCTCATTTATAATTTTTTTTTTGTAATTGTTTTATGGTTATTTTGTTTCGTCTTTTAAACTTTGTCTTCCTTGGGTGGGCGGGTGCCTGAGGGTAGGATCAGAAGCTGTATCAGGCAGACTGACCCCAATTACCCAACTCATTAATATTCAGTCAATTATTTCTGGGTTATTTTGATTGGGTTAGTATTGTTAGTATTAGTAGTATTGTTAGTACTATTGTTTCCTGACTTTGGGAGCATTTGTTATTTTTAGGGTCCGAGCACCGACGGTGCCGAGGACAGGCGGTGCAAGAGGCGGTGCTTAGAGACTTCAAATTTCACCCATAGATACAACACAGCATAATGATCAAAAGTTATTAAAATTTCCTGCGTAAGCCAAAGGGTGTGGCCATGGTGACCTCCAGAATTTTGATGCTTCGCCATGAAATAACTGCTGTGTAACTATCCTCTGCATGCTCCAGTCTCCTTCAAACCTTCCATGTGTGATCAGAGTCCAGTTTAGAAGACATCCATTGACCAACGTACAGTCGGAGTGACAGCGCCACCTGTTGCATAAACAGGAAATGCTGTATAACTAGCCTATACATACTCCAATCTGCCTGAAATTTTACATGTGTGATCAGAGTCCAATGCTGATCCCTTCCATAGGCTAATATACACTCTTGATCGCAGCGCCACCTGGTGGATGGAGAGGAAGTGCTTTATAATTAGCCTGTACATGCTCCAGTCTGTCTGAAACTTTACATGTCTGATCAGAGTCCGGTCCTGATGACATCCATAGACCAATATGAAGTCACAGTCATAGCACCACCTAGTGAATGGACAGGAAGTGCTGCATGTCTAACCTGTACATGCTCCAATCTGCCTGAAACTTTACACATGTGATCAGAGCCCAACCCTCATCACATTCATTGGCTGAAATATACTCTCAATCACAGCGCCACCTGGTGGACATGCTTGGATTCGCTGACCAGCAAGAGTGTGAGGACCCGTCCAACGCTGCTTGCAGCTTTAATTCTATTTATTTTGGAATTGCGTCAGTCTCAGGTGTCGTCCTTACCTGCGTGACCTTTTTGACTGCTTGACGGTAGAGTGGTGGACCCGCTAACAGATTTCCTGGGGGTGAAATTCCCCCAGATGGAGTTGTCGAACACTTGTTCCATACAAAGATAAATTCAACCCTCATAGCATTGCCACATTCTTGGCATTGTCGGCAGGATCACACTGTGAAGACAGACGTGTATTCCAATTTTTTTCCTTCCTTTTTTGTGCTTCTTTTGTATTAATTGCTAGTTGATAGCTTGCCTGTTAAGTGCAAATGGCTTTAGAGACAGAACAGCAGTAGCTGGTGTGTAAATCTAATCACCCTAAATTTTTTTTCTGGAAGTTTTGGTGCAGCTCGTCCTTTGGTGCCATGGAGGAGGAACTGCAACAGCTCAGAGACCTTGTCATGCAGCTGAAGGCAGATAATGGGTGGCTTCATCAGGAGAGGGATGCCTCTCAGGCCGGCCCAAGTACTGCCGCCTCGGCCACTTCCGCTCCAGTGAGTAATGGAGTACTACAGATACCGGCGCTACGGTAACAGAGTGCTTGGTCGTGGTGCCAAGAGACCGTAGATATCCCATGTTTAATGGCAAAACTGGCATCAGTGTAACTGAATGGGCAGAGGAAGTTCAGGCCTATATACGTGCCCGTCGCTTGTCAGCTCTCGATCAAGCCCTCTTTATGTTTGATCATCTAGAGGGGGAAGCCAGCCAATATAACTAACCCAATATAAATTGTATAAAATGGGGTTCTCGCACTCAGACACGGGGTGGGCCCCTCAATGCGCCCAAAACATGGCTGATACTTACTTTCACGCTCTTTGACGATGTACATCTGTCTATCAATTCTGGGCAACAGTCACGCAGAAGCTCTCCAATATTTTGGACTGCGGGATTCCGCATTCCCCTAACATTTGGCAAATTGGTGACCTAACGCTAACAGCCTTACCAGACATTCATATCCATCCCACACTTGCAGCTATCGCCATTGCCAAAAAAAAATATTTTAGTTAACTGGAGAGATAAGAAAGCCTTCAACATCATTCATTGGCTGAATCTCCTCACAGAACACATTTCACTTGAGAGAATATCTGCTACCCGAAAAAAACAATTGGACTCATTTAAAGAGAAATGGTCTCTATTTATTAAATATGAATCTATAGCTTCTGCTTGTTTGTGAGCATATGCCACTTCCCTTATAAAACTGTGATACCTGTTTTGTCTGTTCAGATGTCTAACTATCCTCTGCTTTATTTCAGTTTATTAACCCTCTACTTTTTAAAGAATGATGGCACCATGGACTCCAAGGCCGTGTGCATGCACTGGTGGTGTCCTTTCCCTATTGTTCCTGGGGTTGCTCTCTGGCTCTGCGGGGCCTGCGTGGCTAGGGCCCCTCTCCCTGGGGGTGGGTGTCTCCGGTGTCTCTCCCATTGAGCCCTGGATCTGCTGGGTCTGCACGCTCTCCTGAGGCCTTGGGGGTGGCGGTGGCTGGTCTCTTCTGGGGCGCCCTGGCTGACATTGGGATTTGGGGTGGGTCGGCCATAGACATATAAAGAGTAGACGCCACATTGGTTGCTGGGGTGAAAGAAATGCGGCCGCTATCTTGGACTTGTCATTGTATTTACAGTTCAGCAGCAGAAAGAACAAGATGCCAGAGCACTGTACCACATATTCGTGTTCAAATCGCCAGACCGTCGAAAACAGGGCACGAGGGATTACTTTTCACAAGTAAGATTGAACATTACTACAGTGCCTTGCGAAAGTATTCGGCCCCCTTGAACTTTTCAACCTTTTGCCACATTTCAGGCTTCAAACATAAAGATATAAAATTTTAATTTTTTGTCAAGAATCAACAACAATTGGGACACAATCGTGAAGTGGAATGAAATTTATTGGACATTTTAAACTTTTTTAACAAATAAAAACCTGAAAAGTGGGGTGTGCAATATTATTCGGCCCCTTTACTTTCAGTGCAGCAAACTCACTCCAGAAGTTCAGTGAGGATCTCTGAATGATCCAATGTTGTCCTAAATGACTGATGATGATGATAAATAGAATCCACTTGTGTGTAATCAAGTCTCCGTATAAATGCACCTGCTCTGTGATAGTCTCAGGGTTCTGTTTAAAGTGCAGAGAGCATCATGAAGACCAAGGAACACACCAGGCAGGTCCGAGATACTGTTGTGGAGAAGTTTAAAGCCGGATTTGGATACAAAAAGATTTCCCAAGCTTTAAACATCTCAAGGAGCACTGTGCAAGCAATCATATTGAAATGGAAGGAGTATCAGACCACTGCAAATCTACCAAGACCCGGCCGTCCCTCTAAACTTTCACCTGGAACAAGGAGAAGACTGATCAGAGATGCAGCCAAGAGGCCCATGATCACTCTGGATGAACTGCAGAGATCTACAGCTGAGGTGGGAGAGTCTGTCCATAGGACAACAATCAGTCGTACACTGCACAAATCTGGCCTTTATGGAAGAGTGGCAAGAAGAAAGCCATTTCTCAAAGATATCCATAAAAAGTCTCGTTTAAAGTTTGCCACAAGCCACCTGGGAGACACACCAAACATGTGGAAGAAGGTGCTCTGGTCAGATGAAACCAAAATCAAACTTTTTGGCCACAATGCAAAACAATATGTTTGGCATAAAAGCAACATAGCTCATCACCCTGAACACACCATCCCCACTGTCAAACATGGTGGTGGCAGCCTCATGGTTTGGGCCTGCTTTTCTTCAGCAGGGACAGGGAAGATGGTTAAAATTGATGGGAAGATGAATGGAGCCAAATACAGGAGCATTCTGGAAGAAAACCTGTTGGAGTATGCAAAAGACCTGAGACTGGGACGGAGATTTATCTTCCAACAGGACAATGATCCAAAACATAAAGCCAAATCTACAATGGAATGGTTCACAAATAAACGTATCCAGGTGTTAGAATGGCCAAGTCAAAGTCCAGACCTGAATCCAATCGAGAATCTGTGGGCAGAGCTGAAGACTGCTGTTCACAAACGCTCTCCATCCAACCTCACTGAGCTCGAGCTGTTTTGCAAGGAAGAATGGGCAAGAATTTCAGTCTCTCGATGTGCAAAACTGCTAGAGACATACCCCAAGCGACTTGCAGCTGTAATTGCAGCAAAAGGTGGCGCTACAAAGTATTAATGCAAGGGGGCCGAATAATATTGCACACCCCACTTTTCAGGTTTTTATTTGTTAAAAAAGTTTAAAATATCCAATAAATTTCATTCCACTTCACAATTGTGTCCCAATTGTTGTTGATTCTTGACAAAAAATTAAAATTTTATATCTTTATGTTTGAAATGTGGCGAAAGGTTGAAAAGTTCAAGGGGGCCGAATACTTTCACAAGGCACTCTATTGGTTGTATTTTGTGAATCGAATATTTCTGTACTGTACTTATGCCCACCAGCGAAATCGTGGCCAGCGAGCTGGGCTATGTTTAGTGCCGGTGTTGACCCGTCTGTGAACTAAGACTTTATAAGTCATATTCCATAACACTGACTTAGATTACAACTGACACAGGAAAGCTAAAACAAATATTACTGGTATAACATTGACCAGCGAATTTTACACAGGTTGCACAGACTGTATTGTTCACATGTAATTCACCCTAACAACAGTAAGCTACCTCTAATGTCTCATACCCACCCACTTACTTAAAAATACAGACAACTGAACATCTGACTGTAGAATCGTTTGCAAGGTTAGAGAGGTTATTCACAGTTTAAGCAGTTTTGGTTCATTATCAAAATATGCATCAAAATAGGACTTTGTTAAAGACAGGTTATAAGAAATTTGAAGGAAGAAAACAAGCTTGACCTCTTTTGTAAGATGTTTTTGTATAGACTCTCCCAAATCTTCCGTTTTCATTTTGAAAGTTTCCCAGAGACATAGATATAAGGAAGAAGTGGGAGATGGCTTTGAGGAGGGAAGGATTCACTTCAAGTGATTCCTCAGTGCTTTGCTGTGGACATTTTAAGCAGGGTGATTTTGATAGGACAGGTCAGATTGTCCGACTCAGAGATGGTGTTATTTCATCCATCTTCAGCTTCCTAGTTCACCTCCAAAGAGTAGGTGTAGCATCATAAGGCTATTAGCATTCATAAATGTAAATATTCTATTATCAATCACAGGGCAGGGTGAGATACTTAACCCTGTATATTCTTTTTCATTTTAGCCGGAAAAGGGCAGGAGTACATCTACCTCCAGAAGAGCTGACGAGAGCCTGTCCGTGGCCTCTCAGGATGATCCAGAAACTGGAACCTCAGACCCACAACCTCAATCTAATGATGTGAGTATTTCTACTGTAAAAATCATATCATAATGGACCTGGACATATTCAAATCTCACTTGTTTGCTGCCACTCATATTAAACACACTCTCACATAAACCCATTCACACGCAATTGAAGACATGTTGAACATGCATTCCTGACACACACACACTCTCACTGTCTGTCTCTCTCTCTCTCTCTCTCTCTCTCTCTCTCACACACACTATGGCGTCAGAATCGTGTCAAAAAGCGTGCGCAGCTATCAACTGAACGTGTCACATGTGCGCGTACTTTGACGCCTGTGCGCCTGTCGCGTAATGCAGTTTCCCCATTGACTTATAATGGCCTCCCGTTCACGCGTGCGTTCACGTGTGATCATTGCTGCGCACTGGCAATCACACTACGCGGAGCGGTCACGCGTAAAATTCATGCGTTTTTTTACAAACGCACGCATTAACGCTCACATGAAGATAATAGAACATTTCGGTCACGCGCTCACACGTATGCGGAAATGACGTGCGCGAACTCTGTCACGCGTAACAAGAAGCTGCGTGCGTATGAAGCAGCGTGTACATGCCTGTCTGTCACTGTTTGACAAATACTTTTACGCGCTCACACACGCGTGCGGTCGCAATTTCTGATTGTACACAATAGTTGTTGATCTGCACTGTGCGCAGCATAACGCGTAACATGAGCGCGTCGTGTAGTTGTTCGGTTCCAGCTGATGGCGCTATTGTTCCAAAACACGGGGATAAACTTACCCAGTTTTTATTATTTAAATTAGGTTCTCAGGCTTCACAGCCCCGAGCCACTAGGCTGCAGTTCTTCTGACGTTTATTATTATTACATAATTCATTTAGCTTAGCTACTTAGCCTCAAATACGTTTGCATCCATTACATAGCGGTTAAACTTCTTTTCCTTTCGGCTTTTCCCTTCAGGGGTCGCCACAGCGAATCAATTGCCTCCATCTAACCCTGTCTGCTGCATCCTCTTCTCTCACACCAACTACCTTCATGTCCTCTTTAACCACATCCATAAACCTCCTCTTTGGTCTTCCTCTAGGCCTCCTGCCTGGCAGTGGGAAACTCAGCATCCTTCTACCAATATATTCACTCTCTCTCCTCTGGACATGTCTGAACCATCTCAGTCTGGCCTCTCTGACTTTATCTCCAAAGCCTCTAACATGTGCTGTCCCTCTGATGTACTCATTCCTGATCCTATCCATCCTGGTCACTCCCAAAGAGAACCTCAGCATCTTCAGTTCTGCTACCTCCAGCTCTGCCTCCTGTCTTTTCCTCAGGGACACTGTCTCCAGACCAAACAACATGGCTGGTCTCACCACAGTTTTGTAAACCTTTCCTTTCATTTTAGCTGAAACTCTTCTATCACACCTGACACTTTTCTCCAGCTGTTCCAGCCTGCACGTACACGCTTCTTCACCTCTTTTCCACACATTGCTCTGGACTGTTGACCCTGAGTACTTAAAATCCTCCACCTTCTTGATCTCTTCTCCCTGTAACCTCACTCTTCCACTTGGGTCCCTCTCATTCACACACAGATACTCCGTCTTGCTGCGGCTAACCTACATAGCGGTTAAACAAACGCAATAAATTGATGATATTATCTATATTTACCTTTATAGATGATCTTAATTACGAGACAGAGGTCAGCTGTTGTCTGGGAACATCCATGATCACACTACTGGTGGGACACAACTGTACCGGATTTCAGCTGAAGGCTGCTGTTCTGTGCAAACTGTCATGAGACATTTTTATTGTGATATACCCTTCCCTGCTGTTAGCGTTTGTTTTAATAAGTTGTTTGAGATGAGGAAATCACGATTGCATGTTTCTACTTAAATGCCCTACTTTCATGATTTAATATCACCATAGCATTAATTTTTACAATTTCCATAAATGTCACCTGAAAGTTGAGTAACTTTTTGTGAGCAGTGTATGTAGACATGTAATGTAAGCACACTTCAATAATATATCTGCTGCAGTAGTGCAGTTTATCTAGCTTGGTGTGACATATGTTGTAAGAAACAACATACTGGTATGTTGCTGATATGTTTCAGATTGAAATCTGCTTGAAAAGCACAACTGATTATCTGTCAAAATGTGTGTACGTAGAAGTGTGCACTTAACACTGAATAAAGTCTCTGTAGATTATAGACAAAACACGCATCTTTCATCACAAATATATTTGTATTCACCCAAAGTGCAAGAGTAAAATACCAGTGTACTTAAATAGCTAAGAAGGAAAATAATTTATAAAAAATATGATTACTTTTTCTAAAAAAGGCAGGAATAGTGGACAATGCAGTTTATTTCTGTGACAGTTGCTCCAGCACAGACACCATGCGTCCCATCAGTCCAGCAAGGGTGTTTGAATTTTCATCCGTCCTCTGGATGTTCTGGAGCATGGCAGTGGTCAGGTCTCGGTGTCTTCAGATCTGTTCCAAGAACCGTTCCTCTGACGTCTCCAGATACTGCAGCAGATCCACAGTAGCATCCTGATTCCTTTATCCTGCATAAAAGCACCCAAGCAGCATTAGTTGTCAGTAATTATTTTCTATATTCATGAACACAGTTAACTTATTACCTCCGCCAGGAGGTTATGTAATCATCGGAGTTTGTTTGTCTGTTTGTCTGTTAACAGCATAACTCAAAAAGTTATGGACGGATTTTGGCGGCCATCTCTCAATTGTACAGAGTCCTTCAAAAAAATCCTGGATCCAGACGGTGATCCAGGTCACCTCCGAAATCTAATTCGTTGTTACTTTTGCTCTTCCGGACATTCTGTAAAAATTTGGTGAAAATCTGTCCATAACTTTTTGAGTTATGCTGTTAACAAACAGACAGACAGACAGATGGCCTGGTGGAAGTCTTCGCTCTCTGCATGCTTTTCTAGTTATTTCTGTTGTAGAAGTGTGTATGTGTGTGTGCGTGGCTGTATGACTGTCTGCGTGTGTATGTGTGTGTGTTGATAGGGAGTATGATGGGAGTTGAGTTGGGAGGGATGTGGGGCATTGTCTTTTTATTGTTTGTTTTTAACTTGTTAAGCACTTAGTGCTACTTTATGTAAGAAAAGTGATATAGAAATAAACTTTGATTGATTGATTGATTAAAATAAATGTTGTACGTTGTGATTTTAGGATGGGCCAAAAGATAACATATTGATCATGTTGATGTCTGCATAGTCTAAACAAATCTTACTTGATTTTTTTTTATTGTAAATGTATGGTGTTTATTAATTAAATCAAAATCTTACTTGATTTGGTCTGTAGCGAGGAGGACAGCATGAAGGAGCTGCAGGACGGAACCAGTAAGCTGCAGAGTAGTGATCCTGGTAACTGGACCTCATCATCCTAGGCCGACAACTAAATAAAATTAACAAGAAATGTTGTTGATAGCATCTGTAATTTAAAACCATTTTCTCCATTAATTATTAATTTGTCCGTACGATGTTAGAAAATGTTACAAAAAATGCCTGTAATAATTTCCAGCAGTGCTAAATGCCTTGATATATTTGAGCAATACCTAAAAACCATCAAAGAAATCTGTGTATAAGTAATGAATGCATTGAATTTCCACATCTGCAAAGCTGGAAAATCACAGAACGATCAGCATTTTACCTTGAAATTATAAAAATAGCTGCACATTACCAGTATTCCTCACTTCATTGTGTTAATTTGATCTTCTGAATAAGTTTTAGACTTGTATTAATAATGTTAAACAGTTTATTGGTTCTTCAAGGGAAATTTCAACGATTATCATATAGTTCAGCAATATGGGTCATTGTGTAACAACGTGGGAGGTTCTGAATACAGGTCTGGTAATGAAATATTGCTGCTGTTTCTCAGGTTTTATAAGACGGTTTTCATAGCTTGCTAGCTTAGCAGTGGCTAACTGGTTAGCAAATAGTCGACCTCTGATCCTGTGTCCGGACCACGTTAGCTGGCGTAGCGTTCATAATATTGATGTGGATATGTTGTAGCAGGCGTATTCATAGTCGGCTAACAGCAGGGTGTTTAAGAAATAAAACTTACCTATCAGGATCGGTACTGCGGCCTGCATCAACTCCTGCTCAGCTGTTGCGTTCAGGGACCCGGTTGGAATCACGGAATGCTCAGCTGTTGCGTTCAGGGACCCGGTTGGAATCACGGAATGCAGCCGGAAAAAAATTGGGGCTCTTTTTGGCCAAAAACTGCTGCATCCCGGCTGCCTTTTCTGGTTCTTGTCGTCATTTCTGAACTTTTTAGTTGTTGAGGAGTTAGTCAGGCTCCGTTCGTACAGCTGTAGCCATCTCCCACTGGATTGTTTCGAACACTGGTGTGGTCCAAGAGGCTCCCTCTAACTTCCACTGAATTTCATATGAAGACCACAGTTCCAGGAAGCTTTGGGTCTCCTCCTCAGACCGTTGCTGCTTGGATTTTGCTTCTATATTTACCGGTTTTTAAAACAAACACTGAACATTACTGCTGCTCGCTCGGCTGTTTAAAAACGGCGCTTCTGTGTTTCCCCTGTTGACGGTCGGACTGTAACCCCAGCCCCTGACGTACTGGGCTCTCACCTCGGGCCACCTCTGGCCCAGCAACGAGTTGGGGCCGGTGCGAGTCCCAGTTTTTGGAGCCCGGAGGCGGCCCACCGCCTGTCGAAAAACAAAAAACCGGAGCCGAATCGGCCCGACTCCAACCTCGAACCGGAACTGCCTCGGTCGAAAAGGGGAGACTCTTCTTCGTCTTCTTCTTTTCCGCCAGTATGGCTCACTGCTGCCTCCCCTGGCTGACTAAAATGAAAAGGCCAACTACACGACACGCTCATGTGAGGCGGACTGGTACGCACGGTGCAGAAACGTTCTATTGTGTATGCGTGAACGCGTAATAGTATTTGTCAAACAGTGACAGACAGGCGTGTACGCGCTGCTTCATACGCACGCAGCTTCTTGTTACACGTGAAATACAATCTGCACACGACAACGCAAGCACGCACGCACGCGTAAGAAAATAATCATGCGTGTACAGACACGTTGCTGCCAGTTGCTTTGATTGTTTTGACACGATTGTGACGCCACACACACACACACACACACACTCTCTCTCTCTCTCTCTCTCTCTCTCTCTCTCTCTCTCTCTCTCTCTCTCTCTCTCTCTCTCTCACTCTCACTCACACACACACACTGCTTGCAGTGGCTTTGACAGGTGATGACAATAAGAAAGAATGTGAGCCATACACTCGTGGTGTCAAAGTGTGTGAAGTGAAACATCATTCAAACCGGGCGGTTAGAGATGCTGTACCATCATCATTTGATGACAGCTACCATCTTCTAGCCCTGAAAAACAATGGCGGCCTAGTGATTCCATCACAAGGCATAGTGAAGGTTTGATTTTATAATCTTGTTTATTTTTTTTATCTTTGCATGTTAAAGTTGCTTTGTTCTTTGTTATTTTCTCTGTACTGTAAAGTGTCTTTTAGCACTGTGTAAAGCGCGATATAAATATATTTTTTATTATTATTATAACTATTGTAATTATTATTATTATAAGGTGCTGAGAGTTGCAGAGAGGGTGATTTGCCAGGCTTCAACAAAGCAAGCTCCAAAGGTGTCAACAGTCACACACATCGTCCGGGAGGAGATTGGAATGGAGGATGTTTTTCTGCTTGTTGAACACATTGAAGAAACACAGTTTAGTATCGACAACCATCATTCCAGCTTGTTGTCATTGGTTATGTCCGTGTTTCTCCGGATAAGGCTGCACCATATTGCCAAACTTACCTGTCTTGACCTGCAGTTTGTACATGTGTAAATATGGTTTGGGGCAGGGATGTCATGTTCTTGTGTTAATTTGAGAATTTACATTACATTTTATTCTCTCTGCTTTGTACATCTCTATGATGTGTGTGTGTGTGTGTGTGTGTGTATATATATATATAATTTTCTGATTATATATATTTTTAATATATATGTATGAATTATATTGATACTCTATATATGATTTGTATAATAATTTTCTCTGATATATTGATTATATTAATATTCCAGATATGATTTAAATATATTATGTTTTCTGATATATTGATTATATTGATACTCCATACATGATTTATATATGTAGTATGATTTTCTCTGATATATAACTTTTATCTGTTTTATATGTGTGTGTGTGTGTGTGTGTGTGTGTGTATGTATGTATGGCGTCAGAATCGTGTCAAAAAGCGTGCGCCGCTATCAACTGAACGTGTCACACGCGCACGTACTTTGACGCCTATGCGCCTGACGCGTAATGCAGTTTCCCCATTGACTTATAATGGCCTCCCGTTCACGCGTGCGTTCACGTGTGACCATTGCTGCGCACCGGCAATCACACTACGCGGAGCGGTCAAGCGTAAAATTCATGCGTTTTTTTACAAACGCACGCATTAACGCTCACATGAAGATAATAGAACATTTCGGTCACGCGCTCACACGTACGCGGAAATGACGTGCGCGAACTCTGTCACGCGTAACAAGAAGCTGCGTGCGTATGAAGCAGCGTGTCAGAGTGTAGCTCCGCTGAGAGCTCCCACATATCAAATGAAGATATTCACCGAACCAGAAAGACACGGAGACTGTAACTTTTTACTTGCAAGGGTAACAGCACAGTGTAACAAGACACATTAGTGCGAGCTACAAAGACTGCTCCCATACGAAGTTTATTTTATACACAAGCAGAAACGAAAACATAGCATAAGATAAGAAATAGCTCGAGTTACACAAGGGGGTGTGCTAAGCTGTAAGAGTGGAAATATACTGACTAGAGGAGCAAGATGTGTGTGTGTGGGTATGTAATGAAGATTATTCTATAAAGACACTATATACAATCAGTTAATGCCCTAGGGCTTGATTATGATAAATGTATTCTCAAATTCAACTCTAACATTCCCTCCTGTTTATCATGATCAAGAAGTGTAAAGTTCAGTTAACAACATCTTGTAAAAACATATTCTGCTGTCACGTCATTAAACTACACTTCAACATCATCATTCTCATCATTAGAGTCACATTGTGGTTCTTCCATTTCAAGTGCAGCATAAGCAATAATAGAAGTAGTTATCATTTTAGAAATCATGGATCTCAAACATGGTAAAATGCAGGTAGCAAAAATACAAAATAGTAACAAAATACATATACTTATAATTACAAATCTTTTAATAGTCTGAAAAATACCACCAGATGTAAACCAAGAGGTAAAATCCCAGCCTGGAAAAATACCTTTGTCTTGGTTTCTTAAAATGTCTATTTTAATCTCATCCAATTTCTGTCTGATTAAAGTGTAATTGCCTTTGTGATCAGGGATGTATGTACAACAATGGTCATTAACAACTTCACAAACTCCTCCTTGTGTTGCTAAAAGAAGGTCTAAAGCTATTCTGTTTTGGAGTGTCATTTGCTTGATAGCCTTAAGTTCAGGATCGTTTTCTAGCTGATCAGTTATGTCGATGAGTGCGTTAGTGAGATTATTGAGAGAAAACCAAAGTTTATTTACACTTGCGGATAATCTTGATGTACCATATGAAGGAACTAAAGACATAAGAAAACGTTTTGGTTTACTGAAAGCAGGTTGTTGTTCTTCTTTAGTTTCACGGCTTTGGATTCGGTGTGTGTGTATATATGTCCTGTTCTCTAATTGTTGGTCAGTAATGACAATTACAGCAGGTTGCAAATGAACTAAGGTACAAGTACCGCACCAATCAAATGGCAAATACCAATAAAGAAGTCCTCCACATTGCCACATCATTTCGGGTGGAGTGGAGATTTTTGGTCCGAGATTAAAGGTTGTTATGTTTCTTCCAGTCCTATATTTATCTTCAGAAAACCATCAAGATGTGTTAAATCCTGCAATAAAGGGAACTGATGATAAGATAGCAGACAAGTTACTGGAAAGTGATATTATATGGATGCAATTAGGTGTTCCTGGTAAGTGATGCCTGTACATATCGCCACAGGTGCGTTGGAGACACAATGGGAAAGGAATGTTAGTTCGTAATGGTGCAATTCCCACTCCTAATGTGGTGTTCGTAGCCTGTGAAAAATTAGTGGGATCCAGCCATTTTTCCTCATGAATAGTACAATTTGGAAACCAGTATGACATGTTACCAGTGAAATGCTTTAGCATTCTGAGTGTGCTTTCACCAAATATACACATTGTTTCTGATTTATTAAGTCCTACAGGAGTGAAAATGGTCTGATGTGTAGCATGATGAGGTAATTGTGAGCACACGTAGCAATTGGTGACATTATTCTGTTGTGCTGTAAAATTCATAGCTTTATACCAGAAGTTCTGTTCCCAAGTCGCTGCCATGGAGTGTTCATGGGTCCTTTTAGTCCTGTGAGTTCCTGTAGAGGAGAGAGAGAGGAAGAGGAACCACAGGAGTGACAAAGTCACCCCTGCGACTAGCAGAAGTCGCCAGAGAGCCATTCTAAAGTTGGGCGCGGATTAGTTGGGTTCTTCACCGGATTGAGACGTCAGCACCCTATTGTGCTACTGACCCCTTTGTATCGGACTTCCACCGCTACCCCGTCGGTTGATCTGGCTCGGCTTCCAGTTGTATCAGCTTACAGTGCGATTGGTGGATCCACGAAGGCCGTTCAGCAATTTTTATTGCCGTGGGTGTCGTCAGCAGTATTTGATACGGCCCTTCCCACCGAGGCGACTTCCAATTCTTTCTCCTCAGGACTCTGATCAGGACCCAGTCTCCAGGCTGGAACTTCTGTGTAGACAAAGGAGAAGAACACTCTGGCAGATTATTGGAACTCTGAACTTCTCTCGTTTTTAACATATGCATCATCCAATCTGCTAAAGTTACTTCTCTCTCACTATGATTCAGTGGATTATTGTTTTGTGGAAGTGGAAAAGGTCTCCCATCCACTATCTCAAAAGGTGTTATTGTTGTGTCTCCTGTAGGCGTAATTCTCATCCACAATTTAACCAAGGATAAACAATCTGGCCAAGGCCTCTTGGTTTCTTCTATAGTTTTGGCTAGCCTGTTCTTTATTGTCTGATTCGTACGTTCTACAAGGCCGGCGGAATGTGGATGATATGCGCAGTGATTTTTTAGTGAAAAACCCAATGCCTGTGAGCAATGTGTCATGATTGCATTTACAAATGTGTACCAGTATCTGATCTAATTATGGCGGGAATACCATAAGTTGGAAAGTAATGGTTGCAGAGTGCTTTTGCTACAGTTATGGCTGTTATCTTTGGTTGGGTATATTTCAACCCATTTTGAAAACACATCTACAACCACTAAACAATACTTTAGTCCTTTTGATGCTGTTAGCTCAATAAAGCCCATATGAATTGTGTGGAAGGGGTGTTGTGCTGGAGGAAATTGCCCTCTCTTTGGTCTATTCCTTTGGCAAAGACAGAAAAGTTTACAGAGAAAAACTGTCTCTGTACCATGCATACCATCCCTCCTGTTGAGACATGGGTGAGACCATGGCTCACGAGGGCGGCTGTGGGGAACAGAGAACGCGGAAGAACGGGCTTATTATGAATATGATAAAGGACATTTTGCAAAACAGCTCCACGTCTGAGCCAAGAAGCTTGTTCAGCCGTGGGAGCAGTGTTTTGTGCGTCCGCCAAGATGTTTAGGTCTACTGAGAGGAAAAGGTCATTCTCAGAACATGGTGTGCCAAATGAAGCTTGTTTCGCCGCAACATCTGCAAGGTTATTACCCCGTGTTATGGCAGAGTCGTCCTTTAGGTGAGACTTACATTTACACAGCGCCAATTTAGCAGGAAACTGAATCGCTAAGAGAAGATTTTCCGACAGAGAGGCATGTGCAAGAGGTTTCCCACCAGAGGTTTTCATGCCCCTGTTATTCCAAATTCGAGCGAAATGGTGGACAGAAGAATACACATATTGACTGTCTGTGTAAATGTTAAGTGATTTCCCTTCAAACATCTTACAAGCGTTAATGACTGCTAGAAGTTCAGCTGTCTGTGCAGAATACGTGTGTGGCAGGCCTTCTGCTTTTAGGACCGTAGTTACTGTTGTTATTGCATAACCTACACAATTATTATTATTATTATTATTATTGTTACAGGGCTAATTTCAGATTTTTAAAAGCTTCCTCAGCCTGTACAGTCCAAATAATCTCATCTGTTAACGACATGTTCTTGCCATATATTAAATCTTGCAGTGGCTGTGAGAACACTGCGTAATCTGGAACCCAGGATCTGCAAAAATTACAAAGTCCTAAAAATGACATCATTTGTTGTTTTGTTCGCGGCTTTGGAGCATTTTGGATTGCAGTTTTTCTGTCAGTGAGGAAAGACTTCCCATGTTTTGAAAGATTATGGCCCAAATACACCACCTGCGGAGCCCACAACTGAAGTTTGTTTAATGAAACCTTATGACCTGTTTCATGTAAGTGTCGTAACACTGCCATCGTTGTCTGTTTACAGTGTTCCTGCGTGTCTGCAGCCACAAGAATATCAACATACAACAGAATTTGGCTGTGTTCTGGAATTTGAAATGTTGACATGGAGCACCTGAGAGCCTGAGTGTATATGTGGGGGCTTTCCGTAAAACCTTGTGGTAATCGTGTGTAGGTGTACTGTGTACCTTCAAATGTAAACCCGAACCAGTGTTGCGAGTTTGAATGTAGTGGTACAGAGAAAAAAGCATTACTTAAATCTATAACTGAAAACCACTTTTTATCTGGGGTCACTTCATTTAATAATGTATGTTGGTTTGGAACATCAGGCGTAGTTTTCTCTACAGCATCATTCACCGCTCTCAAGTCTTGAACCATCCTCCATTTTCCTGTATGTGCTTTTTAAACAGGGAAAATGGGTGTATTACAAACGCACTTTTCCGTATTCACAATAATCCCTGATTTTTCCATATCTGAAATAACAGGTCCTATACCTTCTATCGCTGATTGCTTCAGAGGATATTGAGAAATCTGTGGTCGACACGGAGTGGCTGCTTGTACTTTAACAGGTGGAAAATGTTTTATCAGTCCTACATCTGTAGGGCTGTTGGACCAGAGATCACTGGGCAGGTTTTTTTTTTCAAATTCTGGGTAATCCTCTATGGACAAACAAATTAATGATCAGGTTTCTTTTCCATTCAAATGTGTGGAGGGTGTGGTGTTTACACACCACCCAAGAGGCTGTTTCATGAACCGCAAAAGTTGTAGTAATTCGGGTGTTTAGCCCTATTACTCTGGTTTTCAGGTCCGCACTCTCATGGGATAGAGTTTGTTTTTTTTTCGTCCGTTAAGAAATATGCAACCACATCTATATATTAATATCTTTAAATAGTAATACATTTATACTTTATTACATCTATGCTTTATCAACATGAAATTTTATTTTAGCTTGATCTGTTGAACCGTGTGATAATTGTTCCTGTGGTCTTAATACTGCATACAGAGTGAAGTGTTTGAAATGTATCAGGCTGAGCTGCATTCCAGAGATAAAAAGAACCTTGAAGCAAAAGCAGCTGAAAAGAAACCATTTTAAGCACTGAGTTCTCATTGTGGTACGAATTAACAGCAAGAACACAGTCTTGGTCTTACAGGAACAATTATCTCACACACCTCATAACAGCTCATTAGTGAAAAATCCCAAATCTCGAAACATATGAACAACTGAAAATTAGATTCCTATTTCACTGACCCTATCGCAGGTGTCTATAATCAATGTTACAAAGCAAATCTGACCATAAAGAAAGAGGTCATTTATCTGGTGCTTCAGCTGCCGCGGCGCCTTCGGCCTCCGATGCACCAGGCCATCGTTGTTGTTGTCTTTGTGTTTTTGTACACTATCTTATCACCTTCTGCTCTGGCTGC
Organism: Acanthochromis polyacanthus; assembly: GCF_021347895.1. Classification (NCBI taxonomy): domain Eukaryota; kingdom Metazoa; phylum Chordata; class Actinopteri; family Pomacentridae; genus Acanthochromis; species Acanthochromis polyacanthus. The sequence goes on along the minus strand of NC_067131.1, from coordinate 21,024,475 downwards.
ACAGGCCTCAGTTTTTTTATTTGTTGCTGTATTTCTTTTTTTCCTCTTTGTGTTTCTTCCAGCCATATTTCTGCGTAATGAAGCTGTTTTTCAGTTTCTTTTGATTTCTTTTATCAGTTTGTTGTTTTGCAGTTAATTCTGTAAATAGCTCTGTGCAGCCTCCTACTATTAATTTGCTATTAAATTCATATTTCTTTTCCCAATCTGACAAGAATTGTATCGAATCTGGATGCTTCTGTTCTGTTCTGCTTATTTTGCATTGCCTTATAGTGAATTTTTTTTCCTGATTATTTATTGGAAAACAAGCTCCTCGGCCAGCTCTATTAGCTAGTCCGGTTTTCCACTAGGAGTCTGATATCAGGACTAAAGGTCGTTTTAGAGTTTTCACAAAGTCCTCCTAAATCTTAATGACTGTTTACACTCAGTGATTTACTTCAGTGACAACAGCCGTATGTTCACACCGATAGGTTTCAGGCTGTCTGCTGCTTCAATCACTGACCAGTCCTTTCACACTCACAGTTTTACACATGCACACATTTTGTAAGTTCTGGCTTCTCTTAGCTCAGGACTTCACTTTCCTAAAGCGCTTTGTTCGGATGCCGTCAACCTGGAACCCCGCAGAACCTGGACAGGGTTTTAACCGGCCGACGTGGAATTCAACCACGGAGGGCTTTCGTCCCCAAACCTAGTTTCAGGGGGCTGTGCACAGACTTCGGTCTCCCTCGAACAGCTCTTTAGGTTCCCAGGTGTATGGGCATCCTTTCTGCGCTTTTTTTTCACTCTTTATCTGAAGGATTTCAGTTTTTATTTTAATATGGAGTTCTAAGATGTCTCTCTCATCTAATTTGCCTGAGAGAGTATGTTTCTTTCTCCGTCTTTTTTGACTTATTTTCCCTGATTCTTCCACATGTCCTTCCATAAATTTCTCATCGCCTTCTAATACGCTTTGTTTTTGTCCCATAGCTGCTTGTTGTTGAGTTCTCTGGCACGAGACAACGGGAGGACACTAACACATCCTTCTACTGCAGATAAGCTGCAGCGGTGTTAGTTTTTATGAGTCTAGCTCGCCCTTAATCCCCTTGTCACCAGTACGTCGTCAACAACAAGGAAAATAATAAATCAGAAATTCAGCAAGGTATTCTAGACCTTATAATATGCTTGAAGTTCTCAATCACTCTTCACATTCACACCGTGTACACCTTGCCGACGGAATCTCTTTCCTTATGTCGGCGGAATCTTTACACTCACACCGTGTACACCTTGCCGACAGAATCTCTTTCCTTATGTCGGCGGAATCTTTACACTCACACCTGTGTACACCTTGCCGACGGAATCTCTTTCCTTATGTCGGCGGAATCTCTTTTATCATGCTAGCGGAATCTCTTTCTCACCCGTGGTTCTGATCGGTGTCACTTCCTGGATCGGATCCTTGGATTCACACCCAGCGCCGAGGGACCGCTTTTCCTTTCACCGACCTGGCCACGAATTCACGTCCCAGGATTTTCAGATCTCGCTGCTTGGCGACGATCGCTGTCGACAGACTTCGGTGTCGGCTCTCCTCGACGTCGGGAAGGAATCCTCGGATCCGGCTCGAAGGACCAAGTTATATGTCAGAGTGTAGCTCCGCTGAGAGCTCCCACATATCAAATGAAGATATTCACCGAACCAGAAAGACACGGAGACTGTAACTTTTTACTTGCAAGGGTAACAGCACAGTGTAACAAGACACATTAGTGCGAGCTACAAAGACTGCTCCCATACGAAGTTTATTTTATACACAAGCAGAAACGAAAACATAGCATAAGATGAGAAATAGCTCGAGTTACACAAGGGGGTGTGCTAAGCTGTAAGAGTGGAAATATACTGACTAGAGGAGCAAGATGTGTGTGTGTGGGTATGTAATGAAGATTATTCTATAAAGACACTATATACAATCAGTTAATGCCCTAGGGCTTGATTATGATAAATGTATTCTCAAATTCAACTCTAACACAGCGTGTACACGCCTGTCTGTCACTGTTTGACAAATACTTTTACGCGCTCACACGCGTGCGGTCGCAATCTCTGATTGTACACAATAGTTGTTGATCTGCACCGTGCGCAGCATAACGCGTAACATGAGCGCGTCGTGTAGTTGTTCGGTTCCAGCTGGTGGCGCTATTGTTCCAAAACACGGGGATAAACTTACCCAGTTTTTATTATTATTTAAATTAGGTTCTCAGGCTTCACAGCCCCGAGCCACTAGGCTGCAGTTCTTCTGACGTTTATTATTATTCCATAATTCATTTAGCTTAGCTACTTAGCCTCAAATACGTTTGCATCCATTACATAGCGGTTAAACTTCTTTTCCTTTCGGCTTTTCCCTTCAGGGGTCGCCACAGCGAATCAATTGCCTCCATCTAACTCTGTCTGCTGCATCCTCTTCTCTCACACCAACTACCTTCATGTCCTCTTTAACCACATCCATAAACCTCCTCTTTGGTCTTCCTCTAGGCCTCCTGCCTGGCAGTGGGAAACTCAGCATCCTTCTACCAATATATTCACTCTCTCTCCTCTGGACATGTCTGAACCATCTCAGTCTGGCCTCTCTGACTTTATCTCCAAAGCCTCTAACATGTGCTGTCCCTCTGATGTACTCATTCCTGATCCTATCCATCCTGGTCACTCCCAAAGAGAACCTCAGCATCTTCAGTTCTGCTACCTCCAGCTCTGCCTCCTGTCTTTTCCTCAGGGACACTGTCTCCAGACCAAACAACATGGCTGGTCTCACCACAGTTTTGTAAACATTTCCTTTCATTTTAGCTGAAACTCTTCTATCACACCTGACACTTTTCTCCAGCTGTTCCAGCCTGCACGTACACGCTTCTTCACCTCTTTTCCACACTCTCCATTGCTCTGGACTGTTGACCCTAAGTACTTAAAATCCTCCACCTTCTTGATCTCTTCTCCCTGTAACCTCACTCTTCCACTGGGGCGGCTGTGGCTCAGATGGTAGAGCGGGTCGTCCAATTATCGAAGGGTTGGCGGTTCGATTCCCGCTCTCGCCTAGTCATGTGCTGCATGCCGAAGTTTCCTTGGGCAAGATTCTGAACCCCGAATTGCCTACCAGTGACTGTTCCACTGGTGTGTGAATGTATACTGACTGATGTTGCAGGTTGATTAGCAACCTGCACATTAGTGTGTGAATGTGTGTGTGTCTGGGTGAATGGGAGCAATTGTTGTAAAAGCGCTTTGAGTACTCTGATGAGTAGAAAAGCGCTATATAAGAGCAAGTCCATTTACCACTTGGGTCCCTCTCATTCACACACAGATACTCCGTCTTGCTGCGGCTAACCTACATAGCGGTTAAACAAACGCAATAAATTGATGATATTATCTATATTTACCTTTATAGATGATCTTAATTACGAGACAGAGGTCAGCTGTTGTCTGGGAACATCCATGATCACACTACTGGTGGGACACAACTGTACCGGATTTCAGCTGAAGGCTGCTGTTCTGTGCAAACTGTCATGAGACATTTTTATTGTGATATACCCTTCCCTGCTGTTAGCGTTTGTTTTAATAAGTTGTTTGAGATGAGGAAATCACGATTGCATGTTTCTACTTAAATGCCCTACTTTCATGATTTAATATCACCATAGCATTAATTTTTACAATTTCCATAAATGTCACCTGAAAGTTGAGTAACTTTTTGTGAGCAGTGTATGTAGACATGTAATGTAAGCACACTTCAATAATATATCTGCTGCAGTAGTGCAGTTTATCTAGCTTGGTGTGACATATGTTGTAAGAAACAACATACTGGTATGTTGCTGATATGTTTCAGAATGAAATCTGCTTGAAAAGCACAACTGATTATCTGTCAAAATGTGTGTACGTAGAAGTGTGCACTTAACACTGAATAAAGTCTCTGTAGATTACAGACAAAACACGCATCTTTCATCACAAATATATTTGTATTCACCCAAAGTGCAAGAGTAAAATACCAGTGTACTTAAATAGCTAAGAAGGAAAATAATTTATAAAAAATATGATTACTTTTTCTAAAAAAGGTAGGAATAGTGGACAATGCAGTTTATTTCTGTGACAGTCGCTCCAGCACCGACACCATGCGTCCCATCAGTCCAGCAAAGGTGTTTGAATTTTCATCCGTCCTCTGGATGTTCTGGAGCAGGGCAGTGGTCAGGTCTCGGTGTCTTCAGATCTGTTCCGAAAACCGTTCCTCTGACGTCTCCAGATACTGCAGCAGATCCACAGTAGCATCCTGGTTCCTTTATCCTGCATAAAGCACCCAAGCAGCATTAGTTGTCAGTAATTATTTTCTATATTCATGAACACAGTTAACTTATTACCTCCGCCAGGCGGTTATGTAATCATCGGAGTTTGTTTGTCTGTTTGTCTGTTAACAGCATAACTCAAAAAGTTATGGACGGATTTTGGCGGCCATCTCTCAATTGTACAGAGTCCTTCAAAAAAATCCTGGATCCAGACAGTGATTCAGGTCACCTCCAAAATTTAATTGATTGTTACTTTTGCTCTTCCGGACATTCTGTAAAAATTTGGTGAAAATCTGTCCATAACTTTTTGAGTTATGCTGTTAACAAACAGACAGACAGACAGACAGACAGACAGACAGACAGATGACCTGGCGGAAGTCTGCGCTCTCTGCATGCTTTTCTAGTTATTTCTGTTGTAGAAGTGTGTGTGTGTGTGTGTGCATGGCTGCGTGTGTGTGTGTTGATAGGGAGTATGATGGGAGTTGAGTTGGGAGGGATGTGGGGCATTGTCTTTTTATTGTTTGTTTTTAATTTGTTAAGCACTTAGTGCTACTTTATGTAAGAAAAGTGATATAGAAATAAACTTTGATTGATTGATTGATTAAAATAAATGTTGTACGTTGTGATTTTAGGATGGGCCAAAAGATAACATATTGATCATGTTGATGTCTGCATAGTCTAAACAAATCTTACTTGATTTTTTTTATTGTAAATGTATGGTGTTTATTAATTAAATCAAAATCTTACTTGATTTGGTCTGTAGCGAGGAGGACAGCATGAAGGAGCTGCAGGACGGAACCAGTAAGCTGCAGAGTAGTGATCCTGGTAACTGGACCTCATCATCCTAGGCCGACAACTAAATAAAATTAACAAGAAATGTTGTTGATAGCATCTGTAATTTAAAACCATTTTCTCCATTAATTATTAATTTGTCCGTACGATGTTAGAAAATGTTACAAAAAATGCCTGTAATAATTTCCAGCAGTGCTAAATGCCTTGATATATTTGAGCAATAACTAAAAACCATCAAAGAAATCTGTGTATAAGTAATGAATGCATTGAATTTCCACATCTGCAAAGCTGGAAAATCACAGAACAATCAGCATTTTACCTTGAAATTATAAAAATAGCTGCACATTACCAGTATTCCTCACTTCATTGTGTTAATTTGATCTTTTGAATAAGTTTTAGACTCGTATTAATAATGTTAAACAGTTTATTGGTTCTTCAAGGGAAATTTCAATGATTATAGTTATTATAGTTCAGCAATATGATTAATGGCCCATTGTGTAACAACATGGGAGGTTCTGAATACAGGTCTGGTAATGAAATATTGCTGCTGTTTCTCAGGTTTTATAAGACGGTTTTCATAGCTTGCTAGCTTAGCAGTGGCTAACTGGTTAGCAAATAGTCGACCTCTGATCCTGTGTCCGGACCACGTTCGCTGGCGTAACGTTCATAATATTGATGTGGATCTGTTGTAGCTGGCGTATTCATAGTCGGCTAACAGCAGGGTGTTTAAGAAATAAAACTTACCTATCATGATCGGTACTGCGGCCTGCATCAACTCCTGCTCAGCTGTTGCGTTCAGGGACCCGGTTGGAATCACGGAATGCTCAGCTGTTGCGTTCAGGGACCTGGTTGGAATCACGGAATGCAGCCGGAAAAAATTGGGGCTCTTTTTGGCCAAAAACTGCTGCATCCCGGCTGCCTTTTCTGGTTCTTGTCGTCATTTCTGAACTTTTTAGTTGTTGAGGAGTTAGTCAGGCTCCGTTCGTACAGCTGTAGCCGTCTCCCACTAGATTGTTTCGAACACTGGTGTGGTCCAAGAGGCTCCCTCTAACTTCCACTGAATTTCATATGAAGACCACAGTTCCAGGAAGCTTTGGGTCTCCTCCTCAGACCGTTGCTGCTTGGATTTTGCTTCTATATTTACCGGTTTTTAAAACACAAACACTGAACATTACTGCTGCTCGCTCGGCTGTTTAAAAACGGCGCTTCTGTGTTTCCGCTGTTGACGGTCGAACTGTAACCCCAGCCCCTGACGTACTGGGCTCTCACCTCGGGCCACCTCTGGCCCAGCAACGAGTTGGGGCCGGTGCGAGTCCCAGTTTTTGGAGCCCGGAGGCGGCCCACCGCCTGTCGAAAAACAAAAAACCGGAGCCGAATCGGCCACCGACTCCAACCTCGAACCGGAACTGCCTCGGTCGAAAAGGGGAGACTCTTCTTCGTTTTCTTCTTTTCTGCCAGTATGGCTCACTGCTGCCTCCCCTGGCTGACTAAAATGAAAAGGCCAACTACACGACACGCTCATGTGAGGCGGACTGGTACGCACGGTGCAGAAACGTTCTATTGTGTATGGCGACCGCACGCGTGTGTGAACGCGTAATAGTATTTGTCAAACAGTGACAGACAGGCGTGTACGCGCTGCTTCATACGCACGCAGCTTCTTGTTACGCGTGAAATACAATCTGCACACGACAACGCACGCACGCACGCACGCACGCACGCACGCACGCACGCACGCACGCACGCACGCACGCACGCACGCGTAAGAAAATAATCTTGCGTGTACAGACACGTTGCTGCGAGTTGCTTTGATTGTTTTGACACGATTCTGACGCCATAGTGTGTGTGTGTGTGTGTGTGTGGTGTGTGTGAGTGTGTGTGTGTGTGTGTGTTTGTGTTTGTGAATGATGTTGATACTCCATCTATGATTTATATATATTCATTTTCTCTGATATATAACTTCTATCTATTGTTTTATATAGAAATATGTGTTCATTAGTTAGTATTTTGTTTATATATGTATATATAGCATAATCATATATTGTCTCTTTAAATCATTAAAATAATTGACTTTACTGCTTTACTGCTTCTCTAACATATATTAGTGTGTGCATGTGTGTCTACAGTGTTTGCAAAATACCTGTCTACAGTCGAGGCTATGTCAAAAAAGAAAAGAACACACCTTTAAATCTTTGACTGTGTACAATGAGTTCTTTAGGATATCATTAAGACACTATGTTTTTATTATTCTGTTATGTGCAAGGTATAAGTTCATGGCAGAAATTACAATACAAACCCTGGATGTGCGCCTCGTAGTTGAAATAATCAGGGTTTACAGACACCGTAGGGCATATCCACCTCCAGAATCAGGCTGCTTCTATTACTGTTAATCCCGCTATGAATATTAAAATACGCCGAACCATTTGTCCTGTATAATAGCTACATGTATGACGTTTGCAGCAAAAAAAACAAAAAAACAAAAAGCATTAAAATCAGTTTAATATTCAGAGTTAAAATGGATTAAATGCACTGCCAAACAGCGCTCAGTGGAGCAGGTGACCAGTCCAAGATGGCAGCCCCACAGCTCGTCAGTGCCAGTAGGCAGTAGCGGTTGATGTGGTGGCTACTCTTTATATATGTCTATGGGGTCGGCCCCTCCGTTGCTGCCCGTCTCTTCCTGCTCCACTTCCCTCTTCCTCCCTCCTGCCTGCTACCCCTCGCCCTTCTCTCTCCTCTGGGGGGGCCGTCGGCCCTCTGCTGCCTGGGGGTCTGGCATGGGGGCTGGGTGGTCTCTCTGGGGAAGGTGGCTCTGGCTCATCTGGGCACAGGCCTTGGTCCTGGCCTGGCTGGAGGCTTCCGTCCGGACCTGGTGCTGTCCTGGGTTATGGTGGAGCGGATGGGGTCTCAGTGGCGCTGCGGGGTGGGCGTCCTGCATCCTTGACATGCCAGGTCCGGGGTGGGCGTGGCGGCTCATGGCCCTTGCTTCCTTGCAGTGCGACCTGGTCCCCCCCTCCGGGGTGGGGTGCTATGTACGGCTGGCCCGTGGTGGGGCTATGGCGTCTGCTGGGGCACTGCTCTGGATCTGCAGCTCCCAGGGGTTGTTGTGCTGACTGGGCCAGTTGGTTCATGTGGGCCCTCCCTGGCTTCTTGGCTGTTGCGTCAGTGCCGGTGGTCCCCTCCGGTGTCCCCTCCACCGCTCTGTCCTCATGGACCAGATCCACACCAGACTGTCTCTTACTGTGCACTTCACATATTTCACACCTCACTGTAAATAGCTACTCTTAAGCACATATAGGGACACAACATCTAGGGCCCCGAGGGCAGGTGGGGCGATGGCCTCTGTTGTGGGGCAGGTGGCAAGGCTCTACGGCCCTGTCTCTCCCTCACCACCCCCTTGCTTGCCTCCCCTGCTCTCCAATCTTTTATTAATGCATCACACACACTCACCGTGGGGATAGGTCTGGGATGACTGACACCTCGCCCAACCTCCCCACTTTTAATGCACCGCATGACACTCAGGGTTACACTTTTCACGGTGCAGGGATGAGGTTTCCCGTCAGGGATCAGGAAACATATTAATAGGGGAGTAATGGGGCGGTGTCATTGATATGGCCTCGCTGGTGGGACCCGTCCCCCTTATGGCTATGGGGCAGTGGGGGTGGACCATCATCCGTGCTGCTGTGTCTGGGGTCCCCAGGGTCTGGGGCCTTTGGCCTTTGTCCTGTGTGCCCGACGGGTCCCGGCTAGTGCGGTGGCTCTTGGTGGGCTGTGGGGGCTGGATTGGCTGTCCTGGTGGGCACTGTGGCGGTGGTGTGTGGGTGTCGGGGAGCGTCGCGGGATGTGGGGGCCTCAGGCCCACTGTGCTCGCCTGGGGCCTGGTCCGAGGGAGCGTGCGAGGTGCCTCCCCGTCTGCATCGCCAGGCCCCACCACTCTGTCCATTTTTGCCCTCTGGATTCGCATCGGGACCCGGTGGCGGCCTGCCCACCGGTGGACTGGTTGTCATCCCTTCGGTGGGGCACTCGGCCCGTGTCTGGCTTCCTGGCTGCGTGGGGCCGTCGGCCCCCTTGGGAGTGGAATGGTGGGTGGGGTGGGGGGTTCGGGTGGGGGCTGGGGCAAGAGGGGTTGGGCGTGGGTGGCGGGTGGGTCCTCTTGCCCCAGGCTTCCTGGGTGGGTTTTGGCGTGCTGGGGGTGTCGGTAGCCGCTCCCTCTTGTTCTCGGGGTCTGTGCGGTACATGGTTGCCCTGGTGACTCTCTGGGGGTGCTACCCTGTGGCTCCTGCGACCCGGGGGTAGGGGCTCCCTGTCAGCTTGGCCCTGCATTCCTATGATAGCTGTTCTGGGCTTATTCTCTCTTTCTTCTTCTGGCCTATTCTATTCTATACTGTCAAGAAATATACAATTATGGTGTTCAATACTTTGTTTTTTTATTTATTTTTTGATTTTTTGTCTTTCTTTTGTTTTTTGTTGTTTTGTTGTTTATATTTTTTATTGGCAATTAGTAGTCAGGGATTACACAGCACCTGACACTCTTCAGTTGTTATAGCACCGCTTGCTAGCTCCTATCCCTGTTTGTCCTGTTTCGTCCTGTCCACCCTTTGTTTCCCCTTCACATCACTGAGGTGTAGCACTGCCCTCCCTGGCTTTTACTAGAGAATTCTAATAAAGAATATCAGCTTAGCTCTCAGGGAGGGCTGGTGATGGTCACACACACGCACTAAATATTAAAATATTTGGCTGCAAGACTAAAATATGCATTAATCTCATAAAATGTTGACAGCCCTTCCGTGGAGTTATACAATGAGAATGAATGCAGACATAAAAGAGAAAAAAAATAGAGGCGGACGCTAGAAAGAAAATTAAGTATCGTACCAGTGCTGAGCAAGCAGACCCTGCTCAGATCCTTGCTATCTTGAACGACTTGTATGGTTACGTAACTTTGCAACAAGCCTTCTTCTCTCGGATGCAGCAGGAAGGAGGGACCTTACTGGAGTTTTCTTTGGCACTGATGGCCCTCATGGATTGGGTAAAGCAGTGTGCACCTGATAGTCTTCTTAATTCAGCAGTTCTACTTCGTGACCAGTTTGTGGAACATGTTCTTGACAGTGCTCTTGGTCAGGAACTTAAGCAGCTGGTTTGTTGTCAGTCTCAGTCTACTTTGCTGGAAGTGCGTGCTGAAGCAATTCGTTGGGAAAGAGAGGGGCTTCCAGGGGGTGCTAGGGAATGTAGCCATTTTCTCCCAGCCATGTATGGTCTACAGTATGGGGTGCAGAGCAGTCCCCGTCCATCTCCACTGGCCGTCTCACAGGGCTCAGAACTGGATGAGTTGAAGGAACTCTTGAAACGCCAACAGGAGCAACTCAACCAACTCCCTCAGACAGTGGCAGCTTTGCAGACCTCATCCTTGCAGCCCCACTCCAGTTGCCCTCGTCCTGTAATCTGTCGAAGATGTCAGCAACCAGGTCACTTTGCCAGGGAATGTGATGGAGAACGGGCTCCTCCTCATGCTCAGGCTACTTCGGCCCTTGGTTTGGCCGCCAGTGTGGGCAGGCCCCCTTCTGCTTCTTGCCAGCCGGAAAACTGAAGCCCACTGAATTTCTCAGCCACAGCTCAGATGGGGAGTCGATAGGCTCAAGGGAGGGGACCGTAGGCAAATTAATGTCATCTTGCACTCACAGTAATCTCTCTATGGGTGGTGTCAGGGTCCCATGCTTGGTGGACACTGGATCCATGGTGTCCACCATCACAGAGAGCTTCTTTTTGCAACATTTTGCACCTTGGGGTGCCGATTGCCTCCAGTCTTGTCATTGGCTTCGGGCCGCTAACGGGTTAGCGACATCGGCTATCTTGAGTTAGACATGGTATTGTGTGGTAAAGTGTTTCCTGGTTGTGGTATATTGGTGGTGCGAGACCCTCAAGGTGCGTCATCTTCTGTTTCTGGAATCTTGGGGATGAATGCCATCCGGCGATGTTATTGTGACCTTTTTGGGGCACTTGGTGCTGCCCTTTTCAGCTTGCCTGTAGTGACTTAGGCTCCTGATTCAGTTATTGAGGCACTGTAACAGTATCACCAGTATCACCACTCCCACTCTCGGTGCTTTTCTTCCGACAGGCTAGAGAAGGAGCATCTGTCAAAAAGATCTCTTTGGTGCCGCCAGGGTTCGAGGCCCACGGGCAGAGTGAATACCTGGCGGTGTCATGCAGTTTGTCGCGAGCACCTGTCCTGAGCAGTTCTCTGGCCAGGAGGTGCTCTTTGAGCCCCCTCAGTCCAGGGCTGCCGACTGGGCTGCTTGCTTCTCCTTGCCTGGTCCAGGCTGTCCGTGGTACAGTCTACATCCCGGTGGTCAATGTGGGGATTACTGAAGTTCTCCTCTACCCACGTACCAGCTTGGGTGTCCTCAGTTATGCCCAGGTTGTGAGTCTACCTACTGGAGTCACTGAGATGAGGTCTGCCACCGTCGCAGTCTCCTCCCAAGTGACTGGCAGTTCTGCGCAGAGTGGAGCAGAACTGGTAGACCTGTCTGCCTTGGCAGAACAGGATCAAGCCGAGGTGCGGTCCCTTCTGCAGAAATACAGCTATGTCTTCTCTGCACATGATGATGGTGGAGTGTACTGACATTTCACATAACATTCCACTGCTTGACAACATTCCTGCTTGACAGTGTTACCGGCATATTCCTCCATTGGAGTACGAGGAGGTCAAGGCCCACATTAACTAGCTTTTTTGGAGGCTAAAGTCATCAGGGAGAATAGTAGCCCTTACGCCTCCCCCATTGTGTTGGTCCGGAAGAAGGATGGCAGTCTACGCGCATGCGTAGACCATCGACTTCTCAACAGCAAGACAAGGAAGGATGCTTTTCCTCTTCCTCGTATCGAGGAGAGTTTAAGACGCCCTTTCTGGTGCATGCTGGTTCTCGACCTTGGACTTGGCCAGTGGCTACAACCAGGTCCTTGTGACAGAGCAGGACAAGCCCAAGATGGCCTTTTGCACACCCTTTGGTCTTTTTGAGTGGAACAGGATGCCTTTTGGGCTGTGTAACGCCCCAAAGCACTTTCCAGCGGTTGATGCAGAGGATGTTTGGGGACCAGCAGTGTCAGTCTCTTCTCCTTTAGCTTGATGACATTGTGATGTTTTCCTCCTCTGTAGCGTCTGGAAGTTGAAGGAGGGCTTAAAAGTCAAGTTGGAGAAGTGTGCTTTCTTTCAGAAAAAGGTCCGCTATCTTGGTCATGTCATCTCGGGGGAGGGTGTTTCCACCGACCGGGCAAAGATCGAGGCAACTGCCAAGTGGCAACTGCCTCTTGGCAGTCCTTGCAATGTGTTAGAGCTACGTTCGTTTTTGGGGTTTGCCAGCTACTATAGGAGCTTTGTGGAAGGGTTCGCCAAATTGGTTGGTCCTCTACACAAGTTGGTAGCAACAATAGCTGGTAGCCGGTGCAAACGAGGACAGAGAAGTTCTGCAAATATCTGTTGGGTTGCAAGTGTGTTATCTTCACAGATAGCAACCCCTTAAGCCATCTCCAGTCCACCAAACTAGGGGCCACAGAGCACCGGTAGGCTGCCCCACCAGTCTCAGTGGTTCCAGCGACCCAGTCTATGTTTTCTGCTCTTCTGTTCCACTCCCTCTCTGACATTTGTTCATTGCAGGAGTCTGATCCCCTCCTGAAAGAGGTTTTGGTCTTTTGGAGAAGGCAGGTTCGGCCGACCCTGGAGAGGAGGCGATACTTGTCCCCAAGCCAGCCTTGGTGCTATTGCGACAGTGGGATCGCTTGGTGGAAAAGGATGGTGTGCTTTACCGCAAGGTTTTCCACTCGGAGGGGGGGGGGGGGGGGGGGGATTTTCAACTGGTCTTGCCGTCCCTCCTGAAACAGGAGATGTTGAAACAGCTCCACCATGAACATGGCCACCAAGGCGTTGATCGAACTACGGAGCTGGTAAGGGAACGCTGTTAGTGGCCAGGAATGTGCTCACTGACACGAGGAGGATCATAGATTAAGTACATGCTTCAAACTTTCCACAGTTGCCACTGCAGGCACTAAAGGGATAATACAATTTTTTCTTTATATATGTACCAATTTTTTTCTATATATATCCATAAAGCAATGGATCAAGGAACGTGAGCGCTGCCAGGTCGCAAAGGACTCTAGGCCTGTTTTACACAGCTTTATGGGCTACTTGCTGGCATCTAGGCCAAACCAGATTGTGGTCATTGATTTTACAGTGTTGGAGTCCTCCAGAAATGGTTGGAAGACCATCCTTGTAATGACAGATGTGTTTAGTAAATACACTGTGGCTGTCCCAACTAGGGACCAGCGTGCGCCCACAGTTGTCCAGGTCTTGTTGAATGAATGGTTCTTTAAGTTCGGGGTACCAAGTCCATCTATCCATCCATTTCCTTCCGCTTAGCCAGGGCCGGGTCGCGGAGGCAGCAGGCGAAGCAGGTCATTCCAGATGTCTCTCCCCCCAGCAACGCTTTCCAGCTCTTCCTGGGGGATCCCGAGGCGTTCCCAGGCCAGATGAGATATACAATCCCTCCAGCAAGTTCTGGGTCTGCCCCGGGGTCTCCTCACAGACGGACATGCTCGGAAAACCTCCAAAGGAAGTCTCCCTGGAGGCATCCGAATCAGATGGCCAAACCACCTCAACTGGCTCCTTTCGATGCAAAGGAGCAGCAGCTCTACTCCGAGCTCCCTCCGGATGTCTGAGCTCCTCACCCTATCTCTAAGGTGATAGGGTGGCCGACGGAAAGTCCAGCCACCCTACAAAGGAAGCTCATTTCGGCCGCTTGTATCTGCGATCTTGTTCTTTCGGTCACTACCCAAACCTCATGACCATAGGTGAGGGTTTGAACATAGATGGACTTGTAAAGCGAGAGCTTCGCTTTATGGCTCAGCTCCCTCTTCACCACGACGGTTCAGTACAATGCCCACATTACTGCTGACGCTGCACCAATCTGCCTGTCCATCTCTCGCTGCATTTTCCCATCACTCGTGAACAAGATCCCGAGATACTTAAACTCCTTCGCTCTGATAAGCAACTCCCCCCCAACCCAGAGGGAGCAATGCCAGTTTCTGGCAGAGAACCATGTCCTCAGACTTGGAGGTGCTGATCCATATCCCTGCCGCTTCACACTCAGCTGCAAACCGCTCCAGTGCGTGCTGGAGGTCAAGGTCTGAGGACGCCAACAAAATCACATCATTTGCAAAAAGCAGAGATGCGATCCTGAGGCCCCCAAACTGGACACCCTCCCCATTATGACTGCGCCTTGAGATCCTGTCCATGAAGACCACAAACAGGATTGTACTCCCGTTACTACGGGAGTATGGGGGTACCGGGCTTGTTGCTACGAGCCGTTCGGTCCCTGTATGAGAGCTGTGTCCGCATACTCGGCACTAAATCAGACACGTTTCCAGTGGGTGTTGGACTCCGCCAAGGCTGCCCCTTGTCTCCCCCACAGTGCCCCTCGGGGGACACGGTCATAGGCCTTCTCCAGATCCACAAAACACAGGTCAAACTCCCATGACCCCCTCAGCAGCTCCGCAAGGGTAAAGAGCTGGTCCGCTGTTCCACGACCGGGACGGAATCGGCATTCCTCCTCCTGAATCCGAGGTTTGACTATCGGTCGGAACCTCTCTTCCAGCACTCTAGAGTAACCTTTCCCGGGGAGGCTGAGAAGTGAAATACCCCGGTAGTTGGCACACACTCTCCGGTCCCTCTTTTTGAAAATCGGGATCACCACCCCGGTCTGCCACTCCACAGGTACTGTACCCGATGCCCACGCGACATTGTAGAGACGTGTCAACCAAGACAGTCCAACAATGTCCAGAGCCTTCAGCATCTCAGGGCGAATCTCGTCCACACCTGGCGCCTTGCCACGAGGAGCTTCTTAACTACCTCGGCGACCTCTGCCACGGATATGGACGAAGATCCCCCCCGAGTCTTCAGGCTCTGCGTCCTCCATAGAGGAAGTGTTTACCAGGTTCAGGAGTTCCTCGAAGTCCTCTTTCCACCGCTTGATGATATCCCCAGTACGGGTCAACAGCTCTCCACCCCGACTGTACACAGCCTGAGCAAAGTCCTGCCTCCCCTGAGGCGTCGAGCGGTTTGCCAGAACTTCCCCGAGGCTGACCGAAAGTCTTTCTCCATGGCCTCCCCGAACTCCTCCCACACCCGAGTTTTAGCTTCCACAACCACCACAGCTGCCGCCCTTTTGGCCAACCGGTACCTGTCAGCTGCTTCAGGAGACCCCCGAGCCAACCAGGCCCGAAAAGCCTCCTTTTTCAGCCTGACAGCCTCCCGGTTCTTTGGATTGCCGCCGCGACAGGCACCAGTGAACTTCAAACCGCAGCTCCTAGCAGCTGCTTTTGCAATGGAGGCTTTGAACATGGACCACTCAGAATCCATGTCCCCAACCTCCCCCAGGATGCAGGAGAAACTCTTCTGGAGGTAGAAGTTGAAAACCCTACGGACAGGGTCCGCCAGAAGTTTCCAGTTCACCCGCACTACATGTTTGGGTTTACCAGGTCTGTCCGGCAGTCTTCCCCGACATCGGATCCAATTCACCACCAGGTGGTGATCAGTTGACAGCTCTGCACCTCTCTTCACCCGAGTGTCCAAAACATACGGCCGCAGGTCTGATGATACGACTATAAAGTCGATCATCGACCTTTGGCTGCTCACTGCTCTGGTACCAGGTACACTTATGAGCAACCTTATGCTTGAACATGGTATTTGTTGTGGACAATCTATGACTAGCATAGAAGTCCAATAACAAAACACTACTGGGGTTCAGATCGGGCAGGCCGTTCCTCCCAATCACCCCCTCCAGGTTTCTCCATCGTTGCCCACGTGAGCGTTGAAGTCTCCCAGGAGAACTATGGAATCCCCGGGCGGTACCCCTTCCAGGACACCACCCAGAGACTCCAAGAAGGCCGAATACTCTGAACTGCTGTTCGGCGCATAAACACAGACAACAGTCAGAGTTTTCCCCTCTGCAACACGAAGTCGCAGAGAGGCGACCTGCTCATTCTCTGGGGAGAACTCCAACAAAGCGGCAATCAGCCAGGGGCTTGTGAGTATCCCAACACCCGCCCGGCGGCTCTCACTTTGGTCAACTCCGGAGTAGAAGAGAGTCCAACCCCTCTCCAGGATTCTGGTTCCAGAACCCTTGCTGTGCATGGAAGTGAGCCCAACTATATCTAGCTGGTATCGCTCCACCTCCTGCACCAGCTCAGGTTCCTTCTACCAGTTTTACTTTCTGTTTTAATTTTTTAAAAAGTTGTTGTCATGAATGAATGGTTCTTTAAGTTCGGGGTACCAAGTCGCATACACTCTGACCAGGGCCGTAGTTTTGAGAGCACCTTGATCCAGCAGCTCTGTTGCTTGTATAGGGTAGAGAAGTCTCGCACTACCCCATATCACCCTGCAGGAAACGGACAGTGTGAGCGGTTTAATCGAACCCTCCTGCGTACCCTGGCAACTTCGCAGAAATGAGATTGGGCCTCCTGTCTTCCACAGTTGCTCTTTTGCTACAACTCCATGCCTCATCAGGTCACCTGAGAGTCCCCTTTCTTTCTTATGTTCGGGCGTGAACCTAGGCTCCCTGTTGACTTTCTGCTGGGTTGGACCCAGTGCCAGGGAAAGTACAAGATTGGGTGGCTGAGCATCAGGCGAGGCTCAGGGTGGCCTTTGAGGGGGCTCATAATCGGTTGTTAGCAGCTGCTGGCCGCCGTAAGCAGTGGCATGACCAGCACGTCTATGATGAGCCTCTGTGAGTCGGCCAGCTTGTTTGCCTTCGAGACCATTGTGTTAGGATTCGCCATAAAATCAGTTATCTATGGAGTTCGGTGGTATCCAAGGTGCTGAGAACCCCACATGGCGACGGTGGGGGTCTCAGCACCTTCACCATTTCTCCCGTGAACGACTTGGAGAAGGTGCGCAATGTGCATCATTAACATGCTAAAGACCAATGTAGGGCCTGACTTGCCTGGGCCTACTCCTGCTTCTCCTCCACTGCCATCAGCAGTGCCTGAGGGTAACTATTCCAGTGATGGTGACCTATGGGTATTGGTCCCTGAAACTCCTTTGCCATCAGCTGCACCTGCAGCTGGCAATGTAGGTTCTATGGAGCCACTTTGCAGCCATTCTGCTGAAGGGTTCTCCTGTTCCTGAGACACTTCTGGCACAGGGAGGTGCTTGCATGTTGGGCTCTTCTCCACCTCCGCAGAATTAGTCAGTGTTGGAGAATTAAAGTGTTAAAGAATTAGTTCTTTAACGTAGTGGATCACTGGACTAGCCACGTTTCCTGCAACAATACTGAAGGATGACACTTGTGGGTTTCTTTGCACCATTTTGTATCACTTCACCGTCGGACAGGCCGATCCACTGCTGGCCAGCACTATAATGTGCATCGGTTTCCACGGCCAGTTGGTTGTACTGACTGTGAAGTTGCTGAACCTTCAAGGGCTGTGTCTAATGTCCAGTCTGCCTTCCACCAGCTTTGGTGTTAATTCTTCAGGTTCCATCTTGAGGTCCATCGTCGGGGCAACGATGCAAAAGTGGGGGGTAGATGTGTTAGGATGTCCCCGCCACTCGTGTGTATGTGTGTGCATTAGCTCAGGTTCGCGCAGCTGGGAGCAATCGCTGTGATACACCATATTATATTTGGAAGAGGGCTGCATCTCACACATGCATCTTACCTCTTCCAAGAGAAGAGTGTTGTGTCAGCTGTGCTGAATCCACGGGGTGGTCTTGAGACGGTCAAGCTTCCTCCATTTACGTTGTCAGGTATGTTTCGACGTGATCGCTGCATCTCTGGGCCATATTAGTGGTGTGTTTTGATGCGCTTCTGTTTTTTTGGCAGTGTCAACCTATATCCTGGAAGAAGGCGGGGAGCTGGGTCTGTGTGTGGCCTCGGAACTGAGTGTAATCTCCATGCTGTGTTGAGCTTCTGAGGTAGGCTGGCTCGGTTTTGTCTGGCATTTGTATGTTTTTCTGCTGAGCTGCACATGAAGTGACGCTGGTCTCTGCTTGCTGTTGGCAGTGGCCATGCTGCATGTTGCTGTGGCTGTCTCCCCTGTTCCCTGAGGAGCTGTCTTCGCTGACAGGCTTTTACTTCAGAGGCACGCTACTGCTGCTCTGTCTAGGAGATAACTGGCAGGCTCTCGGCTCGTTTATAATTAATTTTTTTGTAATTGTTTTTTGGTTATTTTGTTTCGTCTTTTAAACTGTCTTCCTTGGGTGGGCCTGAAGCTGTATCAGGCAGACTGACCCCGATTAGTCAACTAATTAAAATTCAGTCAATTATTTCTGGGTGATTTTGATTGGGTTAGTATTGTTAGTATTAGCATTGTTAGTATTAGTAGTATTGTTAGTATTCTTGTTTGTTGACTTTGGGAGCATTTGTTATTTTTCCTATTTCTATTTATTGTTTATTGTTAGAGATTTTGTGTTAAGTTTTTTTTGATTCTGTAGATTTTGTTTGTCCTTTTTTGAGTTTATGGGGTGGAATGAGTGTGTGCAGGTTTCAAATGAGAGCACGATCAACCTTGGTGATTAACAGTGTTCTTCTTCATTTTGGACAGGGACTGTTGGGCCAGGTGCAAGTGGCTGACTGATCCCCTGTGTACAGGAAGTGATGGTATGGTCCCATCACTTCCTGTACAGCAGTAACTTGGTGTGTCAGTGGTGTTTGGTTTTCTTCACATATGGTGTGTAGCGCCAGGACTCTTTCCCCTCCCCTCAGCCTGGTAAGCCCCAGCCCTGTGGCTGGGGTCTGTAGTTCGGAAGCACACTTAACTAAGCCTTGTAGAGCCCTGGACGATAGCGCAACATTGTGTCATTTACCACATTACTAGATGGCATCCCCACCAGGAGATTTTAACTGAACTGTTGTAGTTTAGTATTAATAAATTCTATTTTTGTATATTTTGGAATTGCGTCAGTCTCGGGTGTCGTTCTTACCTGTGTGACCTTTTTGACTGCTTGACTGTAGAGTGGTGGCCCCTCTAAAAGATTTCCTGGGGGTGAAATTCCCCCAGGTGGCGTTGTCGGACACTTGTTCCATACAAAGATAAATTCAATCCTCGTAACATTGCCACATTGGCAAACAGCATATCTGTGGCCAGAGGTTGACTGGGCCGTCAGGCACGTACCAAACGGGGTTAGTGGGTAACTACCTAACGTTAGTTACCCACAGCCCAGGTCGAGCCAGAGATGCAGGATTTAGCTGAGGATTTTGATGTTATCCTTGAGATGCCTTTCTTTGATGAGGAGCTCACAGATAGGGCTGTAAAGGAAGTAAAGAAAAATTCTTACAGAAAAGGCTGGAGAAGATTGCAGCAACCGTTAGAGCAGGCTAGTGAAGCCAGAGGGTGGTGAAGCTGTTAAAGGTGGTGATTGTTTTACAACTGCAGGTTTTTTTTTCAACAACCTAAGGCTGCAGCAGGGTCAGGTGGAAGGAGGTTTTTTTCTTGCGAGATCAGGTGCTGTATCACAAAGCAGATCCTGATGATAGTGAAAGGCTGGTGGTCCCACAAGGGCTTTGGGAAGAGGTGCTTGAGCTAGCAGGATAGCAAGCAGATTTTACTGGCCAGGGTTGATCACACAGGTTCCTCTTAGAGACATCACTGATAAGCAAATTGCATATGCCTTATTGCACCTTTTATCCAGAGTTGGTATTCCATCTGAAATTTTGACAGATCAAGGCACAAATTTTCTGTCAGGTTTCACCGCAGTTCCACCGTAACAACACATTTGTTCATTGTGTACCTAATACCTACACAGGCATTAGAGGTATTCAGACCACTCCCAGACTGATGGTTTAGTGGAGAGGTACAATAGAACTCTGAAAAGCATGTTGAAGAAGTTCATCTTCACTAATGCCAAAAACTGGGACAGGTGGCTCCCTTATCTTCTGTTTGCCTATAGAGAGGTGCCTCAAGCGTCAATTGGTTTCTCACCTTTTGAGCTCCTTTATGACAGACAGGTGAGAGGTCCCCTCGATGTGCTACAGGAGTCCTGGGGTGGGATCCCAGGGAAAGAAAAAACAACATTCTGGCAAATGTCAATGGAGAGAGAAGATGGAGCAGCTGTAAGCTGTAAGTTCCTTACAGAAAAGGCGAGAGAAGATGGCAGGAAGGAGGAATACAGAGAAGGCTCAGAGTGGACAGCAAACCTGGTATGCGGTCAGGGACAGGTCCTTCAGCCCAGGTCAGCAAGTGCTTCTCCTTCTTCCTACAGTTGAGAATAAATTAATGGCAAAATGGCAGGGTCCTTATACTGTGCTGAAGAAGCTGAGTTCAACAACTTATGAGACTGAGATGCCAGAGAGGAGAAATCCAGCATCAATATGTTGAAGCAGTGGAAAACCCGGGAAATTCCACCGCAACAACAGATGCTTGTTCGGACAGTGGAGGATGATGATGACGTTGTGGGAGAGGTCCTTCCTGCTAGTCGCAACTCTGAATCCCTTGACCTCTCTCATCTCTCTCTAACCCAGCAGAAAGACTTGCAAGCTGTAGTGCCAACCGATTTGTTCCAGGAGAAACCAAATGGATACTTTGCTCAAATATATTGTCCCTGCAATTCCTTCCATACAAGTCAAATGAAACATCATGTACCGTAATATTTAATATGTTTCATGTCATTCTGAAGAAGAACTTTGTGTGTCAACATAAAGTGTACTTTAGTCAGTCCCTCCAGGAATTCACGATTTTGCGATCATGTGAAATCAACCAATCTCCGCGAATTTTGCGTGGCCCAACAATTTTGTCCAATCACCGCAACTTTCCCGCAATTTTGGCCCGCCTCCCGTGAGTTCCACCAATCATAGCAGCTCCCAGCGCAAACACACATACGTCATCGAATTCACTTCCTTGTTTATGGTTTGAAGATGCAGACATGTGCGATACGAATGTCTCTCATTTACCGACAAAAATTACTGCTGAAGACCGTGATAAACAATTAATTCACCGATGTTCTTCACCAAAGCGGAGCTAAACTGTTTTACAACCGTGCAATAGTGTGGGGGAATACAAAAAAATCATCGATTGATACTTTTTTTAAAACACGAAATGTATTAGAACGGCTGAAATGAGCGGACAACAGACCAGACAAATCACCATGATGGAAACTGTTGCATCCAGATCTGTTAGAGCACTGAAAGAATGAAGGTTAGATTAATTAATCCACCAAAAGACATGGCGAAGTTATGTGACCATTGACGTGTGTGAATCCTTCCTCTGTTACCAACATCACTCAAAAATGGACTCAGAGATGTGCATGAAATTCTCATGGTTGGTCAGAAATGACACAAGGGCCAAGTGATTAGACTTGGGCAGTAATACGGCTTAAAGTTTGGATCCACGGATTTGTTAGGGATTCATAGCGGCACGACGTCTGATAGCGGCACGGTAACCATGGCAACAAGTGAACGCTACCTCAGCGGCCTGCTGATGATCAGGTGATTGTGATCCTACAACAAGTCTACCACTGTGGACGTATCGGAAATGACTCAAGGAACAACTGATTAAATTGTGGGGGTGTTTCTGAGTCCCATCAATTCCCGTCGCCCCCTGCATAATTAGGTCACTTCATGTTAAACCAGTATCTGGCTGCTTCTAATGTCCCACCGTGGTGTGCCAGCTTTTGTGGAAATGGGTTGGAACGTTAAATAATTAATTTTGGAATAAATATCGTCAATTACAGTGTTGAAACATGTTCTATAAGCTGGAAAAAATGCAGCTTTTTAGCAATTGTCACTTGTCTCCCGCAATTTCATGACAACAAATAAGCTTAAAACATCGCAACTTTTATTGCAATTTTTTAGAAAAGCTGCCGTGAATTCAGGCATTTTTGGCCGCAACAATCACGAAAAACGCCCGCGAAATCCTGGAGGGACTGTTTAGTGCAGCCTTCATGATTTCTACACGTTTCAAATGCTGTTCCTGAGCTGAAATGGACACTTTGTTCAAATATGTTGTCCCTGCCATTCCTTCAAACCAGAACAAGTTAAACATCATTTGCCTTCACATTTATCGCATTTCAAGTCATTCCGAAGAAGATATTTGTGTGTCAACATGAAGTTCATGTTAATGCAGCCTTCATGATTTCTCTGCGCTTCAAATGCTGGTCCTCAGCTGAAATGCACAGTTTGGTCAAATATGTTATACATACAGTTTCTTCAAACCAAGTCAACAGAAGCATCATTTACTTTAAATGCTTCATTTTTCATATTTATCACATCTCAAGGCATTCTGAAGAAGAAATTTGTTTGGAAAGATAATGTGTACTGTGACGAACAGGGCCGTCCGTCACGTATGTTTGCACATTGCACATGACACTTTATGCATTCAGTTAGCGTGTTAATGCACCCAACACTGTGAGAAGCTAATTGGTAAATAATTTGTACACGATTGTCGGTTTTAAATATTTTATTAACCAAACAGTTTTATTGAGGTTGGCCGTGGGTCCGGTCCGGTGGCGTCACCTTGGGTGATGGCGGCGGCCGGGTCTGCGGAGGTGACAGGATAATTTAGATTGGAATGTACAATATTGTGAGATAATTTAAATTGGTGGTTCTCTTAGTGTGGTGTGCATGCGGTGAATGTATTGAGTGTCGTGGAGGTGTGTGTGTGAATGAGTGGTCTGTGCAGTTAACCTACCGTTTCCTCTTGTGTCCAGGTGCGTCTGGCCAAAAGAGTCCCCAGGGAGCCAGACGCCCAAAAGACTGTTCCGGGCTGAACCAAGGGGAGGGATACGGAAGGGGTGGCTGCAATACTTTTAACTTTATATTGTGTGTTGGATTAAGTTTGGTGGGTTTAGTTGGGTTAGTTTGCATTAGTTATTTTTTGTTTACTTTATCCTGGGTTTTGGTTTATGATGGAGAGTTTTTAACTTAGGTGGTAACGGCTAAGGATAAGGTGATCTACCTCCAGAGTTTTATTGGTTTATTCCTGTTGAGCAGACCAGTATTAGAGGAGGCTGTTCCCCTGATTCAAAAAAAGAAACGGTTTGTCTGTCTGGTTGTTCTGCGTTCTGCTGCTGGAGAAGCCATTGCTCCTACCCTCCAACGCACCTGCACTTTTTGCACTTGCACTTTTTGCACTTGCACTTTGATATTTTGTATTTTTGCACATTTGGAAAATAAAGAAGGAAAAAAAAGAAAAGAAGTCGACCACTCAAATGCTGCCTCCGCCTGCCTTTGTACCACTGTTCTTCCACCGCTCGAGCCGCTTGATCACATGTACATTAGTGCAGCCTTCGTGATTTGTGTATGCTTCAAATGAGATGAAATGCACAGTTTGGTCAAATTTGCTGTCCCTACAATTCCTTCTATATACCTCAACAGAAACATCACTTCCCATCTTATTTATCACATTTCAATTCATTTTGAAGAAGAAATTTGTTTGAAAACATAAAGTGTACATTGGTGCAGCTTTCATGATTTCTATACACTTCAAATGCTTTTCCTGAGCTGAAATGCACACTTTGCCCAAATATGTTGTCCCTGCAAATCCGTCCATCTAGAACACCTTACACATCATTTGCCTTCATATTTTCAAGTCATTCTGAAGAAGACATTTGGGTGTCAACATGAAGTTCACGTTAATGCAGCCTTCATGATTTCTATGCGCTTCAAATGAGAGAAATGCACAGTCTGGTCAAATATGTTGTTCCCAAAAACCATTTAAAAATTCAAAATCAAAGTGGAGTGGCCTTATCTTTTTAGTGTATTGAAAAGATTTGGATATGGCCCTAATTTGTTAAAATTGATTAAACTATTGTATTCAAACCCTACAGCGGAAATTTAAACAAATAAAAATATATCGCAACCAATTACAATAAACGGGATGTCTGCAAGGATGACCCCATCACCGTTACTGTTCACTTTAGCTATCGAACCGTTGGCAATAGTGGTATGCACAAACCAAGAAATAGCTGGAATGAGGATATGTCACAGAGAACATAAGATATCACTCTATGCAGACGATGTAATTCTGTTCATTTCACATCTCAGTAAATTTATTCCTGCTCTGCTGGGGTTGATAATAGCATTCAGTGACATTTCAGGATACACGATTAACAATGACAAATCTTCCATTCTGCCGCTTGATTATAATGAGAGGGAAAACCTATCTAGAGAAATTTCCCAGTTTAAGGTGGTAGAACAGTTCACCTATCTGGGGATAGAAATTACCTCCAGCTTAGCCTCAATTACTAAGGTAAATTATAAACCCCTACTGGAAGAAATCACTGAACTAATTAATAGATGGATGCCACTGCCGTTGTCATCGATTGGCAGAAACAACGTGATCAAAATGTCCATTCTCCCAAAGATATTGTACATATTTACATGTTTAAAGTGCCCAAATATAACTTTGTATTACTGGGCAGCACAATTGCGGTCTATTAAATTCTATTTTGCAACAAAAGATGTCCCACAGTGGAAAGAAATGGAGTCAGAATGTTTAAATTTACCTTTGCCCTCAAATTTATATTCGGACACATTAAGAAATCTAATGAAACGAACTGCCAATCCAATTGTTAAAAACATGGTTAAATTCTGGTTTGAAGTGATGAAATTCATTAAAGCTGCTGTCCGGAGTTTCCGTTTGTTTTCAATTTATGTATCATTTTTTAACAAAGCTTAAATGTGTTAGTCTAGTTCGATGCTATAATATAAAGTTAGTATAACGTGATATGAAAATTTATTCCTGAGCTCCGCCTTCCTCTCATAGACCCCCATGTTATTCCAAAAAGCGCCGGTTGCTGCCGACCAATCAAGTTCGAGCTTCAGCTTTGTCATGCTGTCAATCAACGGTTACGAACACAGCAAGCAAGCCCATGCAGAGGTGGGCGAGCTACGCACTACGCAACCGCGCGCACATTTGTTTTGCTTGTGGAGGAGAGAGCATCAGGGCTCAGCAACTTCCAGAAAAGTTACCAATCCCACGGCTTGTCAGGCCAAGAGACTGCAGGACATTTTTTGGCTCGGAGTGCTCGCGTCGCTCCCCGACCACGGCCTCCATAGCCCGCCTGACGGCTTCGTTTAGATGCCGTGGTCGGGGTGCTCGCATCGCTCCCCGACCACGGCCTCCATAGCCCGCCTGACGGCTTCGTTTAGATGCCCGACCTCTGGAGGAAGATGTTGGGGCGTCTGGGACATACTCTTCGTCAGAGGAGTCATGCAATTCTGAACTCTAGATAGAAATAAATAAACAATGTAACACATATACACGCGTAAATGCACTAAGTTTGATAAACAACGTCATCGAGAGGGATACACGAGTGTAATCACATATTGAAACTTTACTCGTTCGTCCTAGCAGATTCATGTTTTTTTGGTATCAGGACAAGTTAGACTCAATACAGCATTCTAACGTAATTCTTTTATTATTTACTAAATGTAGAAGAGGGGAAAACAGCAAAACAGGCAAGATGCTGCAGCACTCCGGGCACTCCTCTCATGTACTCTGCGTGTGCACAAATAAAGGGGCGAAATCAGAGGGAGGGAGGGTGGGACCACCAGTGTTTTGGGAGACGCTGCGATTCAAACTCCGGACAGCAGCTTTAAGGAACCTGAGGTGCTGTCTCAGTATACTCCAATCTGGGGAAACCAATGTTTTGCACCAGGGAAGGCAGATGCTGTACTTTGACAATGGGCATTAAAAGGGTTAGAAAATATTACAGACCTATATTTGCCCCAATCAGACAGCATGATGTCCTTTGAGGAAATAAAATGTAAGTTTGATATCGACCAAAAATATTTTTTTAAATTTCTTCACCTTAAAAGCTTTATTAGAACCAGCCAAAACAATGTTTTAACCAGGCCTCCAATATCTAATCTAGAAAAAATGATGTCTAAAAACAACTTAAACAAAGCGGCTATATCAGAACTATAAAATCTGTTAGTGTCAAGTTGAACTGAGACTTCAGATAAAAAACAGAACGAGTGGAAGGAAGATCTAAAGATGGACATAACATCAGAGGACTGGGAACTGATTTGCACCAAAGCCCACACTCAATCAATAAATGCCCGATTTAAATTGCTACAATACAAATGGTTGTTGAGAACATATATTACACCAGTTAAATTAAATAAGTTTAACAGCAACATTCCAGATTTATGTGTTAAATGTAATGAGGCAAAGGGAACTTTATACTATTGTATGTGGGATTGCCCAAAGGTTAAAAAATTCTGGGGGGAGATTAAACAAACAATAGAAAATATTATTTCTAAAAATATTTCAATGAACCCTGCTCACTTTATTTTGGGACTTTATCCAAGGCGACATAAGTACACCAAGAGTGAGCGTATAATAATAGATTCAAGCCTCCTGCATGCTAAAAGATTACTTGCACTCTTCTGGACAAAATCTTGCATACCAAGATTAGTAGACTGGGTGAGGCAGATGTTAATAACCTTTCCTCTAGAAAGAGTGGCATATGTACGAAAAGGGAGACAGGATTCGTTTGAGAAAGCATGGGGACCCTTTATTGCTTTTGTGAAAACCATGAATTTAATAGACGAAAGTGATGAGGTAGAAATAATGATTATGATGTAAACCTTGTAGAACTGCCAGAATAGAGAAATGACAGGATTACCTGCTGTTCTGTATAAAATACTGTATTTATGTATTTACATGTCTGAGAAGATGTTGGTTTTTTCCCCTTTCTTCTTTCTTTCTTTTTCCCTTCTTCATTTCCTTATTTTAATATGCAAGTACCACATTATGGTTAAAATATTTGCATAACTGAGTAAGTCTTGTAATGTACCTGCATACAAAAACTGTTAATAAATATATTGTTCAAAAAAGAAACAGAATATTTACCAAAATAAATTTACACATCCAGGAAAAATTTTTTTTAAATCGTATGTGTTCACATCATCACACTTCAAGTCATTCTGAAGAAGATATTTGTGTGTCAACATGAAGTTCACGTTTCATGATTTCTATACTCTTGGAATGCTGGTCCTGAGCTTGAAATGCACACTTTGCTAAAATATGTTGTCCCTGCAATTCCTTGAAAGCAGAACTACTAAAACATAATTTATCTTAGTGTTTATCACATTTCAAGTCATTCTGCACAAGAAGTTTGTGTGTCAACATGAAGCTCACATTAATGCAGCCTTCATGATTTCTATATGCTTCAAATTAGAGAAATGCACACTTTGGTCAAATATGTTGTTCCCACAAACCATTTAAAAATTGAACATCATTTGCCTTCACATTTATCACATTTCAAGTCATTCTGAAGAAGAAATTTGTGTGTCAGCATGAAGTTCACGTTAATGCAACCTTCATGATTTCGATACACTTCAAATGCAGTTCCTCAGCTGAAATGCACACTTTGGTCAAATATGCTGTCCACACAATTCCTTTCAAAAAACGTCAACTGAAACATCATTTGCTTTCATATTTATCACGTCTCAAGTCATTCTGAAGAAGAAATTTGTTTGCAAACATAACGTGTACATTAATGAAGCCTTCATGATTTCTATACGCTTCAAATGCTGTTCCTGAGCTGAAATGCACACTTTGCTCAATTATATTGTTCAAGCCATTCCTTCAATCCAAGTCAACTGAAACATCATGTGCCTTAATATTTCACATGTTTTATGTCATTCTGAAGAAGAATTTTGTTTAAAAAAACACAAAGTGCACCCTTCATGATTTCTAAACGCTTCAAATTCTGTTCCTGAGCTGAAATGCACACTTTGCTCAAATATGTTGTCCCTGCTATTCCTTTAAACCAGAACAACTTAAACATCATTTCCTGTCACATTCATCACATTTCAAGTCATTCTGAAGAAGAACTTTGTGTGTCAACATGAAGTTTACGTTAATGCAACCTTCATGATTTCGATACGCTTCAAATGCGGTTCCTCAGCTGAAATGCACACTTTGGTCAAATATGCTGTCCACACAATTCCTTTCAAAAAACGTCAACTGAAACATCATTTGCTTTCATATTTATCATGTCTCAAGTCATTCTGAAGAAGAAATTAGTTTGAAAACATAACGTGTACATCAGTGCACCCTTCATGATTTCTATACGCTTTGTCAAGTAAGATGCAGAAGTTGAGGTCTCAGAGAGGACTCAGGCTCATTATGGCCCTAAGGTAACAAAGGTTTTGAAGCAGACAAATAAAGATCTTAAGAAGAAACATTATAAGTTAACCATATGATTATGCTTGCTGAAATATATATACATTTTTGAAGTGTGATTTGATTAGAGTAATGATTCAGATGATTTATTATGTTCAGATGGAGAGGAACGATTTAAGAAGTGATTCTGTGTGAAGTAATCCTTGTTTAGGCTCTGTGTGTGCGTACAGGCCTCATAGGCTTGTGTGTCCAGGCCTTAAGAAAGCAGAAGTGCAGTAAACAACAGTCACCATGACTCGGCAGCCACAATGACATTGCAGCCTCCTCAGAAAAAAGGGAAGTTTGGGAAAAACCCAAAAGAGTGGGCTGAAATGTGTGTGTGTTAAACAGAATGTGGACACTGTGTATTTGCTGTAACAACATGACTTCTGTATTACTGCTGTATGTGATGACAAAGTTGATTGCATAAGTTAGACGGTGTCAGAGGGCGTACCTAGCCAGTTTTGTGTGTCCGGAGAGAGTATAAGAATGGGAGAGCAGAGACATTACGGGGGAGTCGTTCACCGGAGCCGCCAGAAGAGCTGCAAAGGGAACTTGGCCGGAGTTCTGAAGAATCTTCACCTTCCTCTTTTGCCCGAGAGACGGGAAGACGACGCGGGACTTAGGCTCCAGAGATCGCTGAGGACATCGTTGGAAGCAAAGTCTTTTTCTGACTTTGTTCAACAAGCGAAGACCACACTCTGCCAAACGGAGAGTCCTAAAGAGGTTCTGCAGTTATCCAGAAGAAACCAATAGAGGGAAGATCCGACTACACCCGAAGAGGCAAAGGAGGCAACAGCACCGGGCTGTTCCCCTCCCCGGGGCTGGGAGACCCAGTGACCCACTACAGCCTGAACAGACGAGGGTTTTTCCATCACCACCATACCACAGAGAAGGCAGCTGGGGCGTAAGCACTAACGCTCCAGCCAATTCCAGAGATAACTGCCAGACCACGATTGGCTCACAGGACTCCTCCGCTCCCCCCTGCCGAGGGATAAGATCCTTTTGTCCACAAAGAAGACATCGTACCGAGTCCTCTGGACAACTGTGTGCTTCTCCCAGACGCAAGACAAGACCGAGTGATACGGTAGTGGCCACGCTGTTCGCTCTCTCTCCTAAATTTAATAATTAGAGAAGATTGTCAGGTACGCTCAATTTATTTACTTTAGTCTCATTTTTAATCAGAAATAATTAATTGTTTTAATCATGAATTGATGCTGTGCTCTTGCTAAACTTGCTTAATAAAACGCTCTATTGCATTTAAAGAGAAGCCTAATGAAATTATTATAAACCACTGAAAATCTGCATAGTGGTAAAAAGTTAAGTTGATTGTGTGCATTCAATCCAATGGTTCTTAAAGGTTACTTAGTCCAAAGTGAGAGTGTTTAAACATTACCCCTGAGGTTAGTTCTTTCCAAACCTCTAAAACGAACCCAGGAATAGCACCAAGTGCATGCAAGTCCTTAGAGAGAAGGTGTCCGATAACGAATGTGAATGATAGATCAATTCTACTACTTAGAAAGGCTGCTTGGTGGGATAGCATTTATCAGATAAGAGGGGTGAGACATTCGGATGCAAGGCAGTTAGAACCTGGGCAAGTGTCTCTCGATTCCAGCTTAATTTATTCTGCTGAAACCTGTTAGGTGAAATACTAATAGGCAGATAGAATCTAACCCTTTAAACGGAGAGCTGGACCAACTTTAACCTGAGGCAAGGGTTAAAAAAGGCCAGAGTGGCGAACAGCTTCAAATGCTTGTTCCCGAGCTGAAATGCACACTCTGCTCAAATATGTTGTCCCTGCCATTCCTTCAATCCAGGCCAATTGAAACATCATGTGCCTTAATATTTATCATGTCTCAAGTCATTCTGAAGAAGAACTTTGTTTGAAAACATGAAGTGCACCCTTCATGATTTCTATGTTTCAAATGCTGTTCCTGAGCTGAAATGCACACTTTGCTCAAATATGTTATCCCTGCAATTCCTTCAAACCAGAACAATTTAATCATCATTTAACTTAGTATTTATCGCATTTCAAGTCATTCTGAAGAAGAAATTTGTGTGTCAACATGAAGTTCACGTTAATGCAGCCTTCATGATTTTTCTGCCCTTCAAATGCGGTTCCTCAGCTGAAATACAGTTTGGTCAAATATATTGTCCATGCAATTCCTTCAAACGAAGTCAACTGAAAGCATCATTTGCTTTCATATTTATCACGTCTCAAGTCATTTTGAAGAAGAAATTTGTTGGAAACAATGAAGGACACATTAGCGCAGCCTTCATGATTTCTATACGCTTCAAATTAGTGATGTGTCGTTCGCGAACGAAACGGCTCTTAGAGCCGGATCTTTCAAGTGACCGACGGGAGCCGGCTCCTTATTGGGAGCCGTGCTGGGAGCCGCGTTGTTGTTTTTCTCTCTCTCACCCTCTCTCTCTCACCCAGTCAATATGTGTTTGCGCTGAGCAGAGCGGGGGAGGGGCGGCAGTTAAACTCACAGAAGCAGCAGCGGTAGATCAGGAACAGAGCAGGAGGGACAGAGAGAAAGAGAGCCAGGGGCAACAAAACCAGACATTGATAGAAAGGTAAAGAAAATGAGTGACACCAGGAAAACGAGTAAAATCTGGAACCATTTCAATTTGATATCAAGTTGATAATACAAAGGCAGAGTGTAGAGTCTGCAAGAAAAGAATATCCTACAGAGCTGGCTCCACAAAAAACATCCACAGGCATCTGAGAACTGTCCACCCATCAGTGCAATGGGTTGAATGTGGTATTAATGAAGGTGCCAGTGTGTCTACTGTTGCTGCTGCTGCTTCTGCTGCAGTATCTACAGAATCATGTAGTATGCCACCACAACCACCTAAACCTCCGACCCAGAGCTCTATGACACAGTTTTTGCAGAAGTCTGTGACCACAGCAAGGCAGAACTCAATTGATGAAGAACTGGCAAAAATGATTGCCCTTGATTTTCAACCATTTTCAGTTGTGGATGATAAAGAATTCGGGAAGTTTGTTCATGCACTAAATCCAATGTATGCAATTCCAAGCAGGAAAACACTTTCCCAAAAATCATCCCAGGCCTGTATGACACAGAACAGACATTACTGCAAGAGAGGGTTAAAAAAGCCACAGCAGTCTGTCTAATAACTGACAGCTGGACATCCCAAACCAATACATCCTTCTTGTCAGTTACGTGTCACTTTACTGAAAAATTTAAAATGGTGTCCTGTCTTCTGGATTGTTTTGAGTTCAGCGACAGACACACTGCTGAGAACTTAGCAGAAGAGCTGCTCAAAGTGGCAAAAGAGTGGGATGTGGAAAACGAAGTGGTTTGCTGTGTTTTGTGTTGTTTCACTTTAAATTTGTTTAAAAGGAAAAAGCTGAATATTTAAATAGTTGAAAATTGAGTTGTAAATAGTTGTTCTTTGTATTTTATAATTTATTTTTTTTACATTTTTGTGGAGTCTGCTGCACAGTAGTGTAGTGGTTGGCACTTTCGCCTTGCAGCGAGAAGATCCCAGTTTGAATCCCGGGGTGGGCCTGGGATCCTTCTGCATGGAGTTTGCATGTTCTCCTTGTGCACACGTGCGTTTTCTCCGGGTACTCCGGCTTCCTCCCACAGTCCAAAAATATGCTGAGGTTAATTGGTTACTCTAAATTGTCCGTAGGTGTGAATGTGAGTGTGATTGTTTGTCTGTATATGTAGCCCTGTGACAGACTGGTGACCTGTCCAGGATGTCCCCAGCCCAAGTCAGCTGGGATAGGTTCCAGCACCCCCCCCCCCCCACCCCACCCCCCGCGACCCTAGTGAGGATAAAGCGGTGTATAGAGAATGGATGGATTTTTGTGGAGTGAATAAAAAAAGCATATATATATATATATATATATATATATATATATATATATATATATATAATAAACATATATAAATTTTTAAAAAACACAATCTTGTACATTAGTAATTCATTTTGTGCATAATTTTATATTGTTGTTGATAATAAATTAATTAAAGCAACAAAACAACCTGAAGAGCCGTTTGGGAGCCGAAAGAGCCGGCTCTTTTTACTGAGCCGAGCCAAAAGAGCCGGCTCGCTAAAAAGAGCCGGATTTCCCATCACTACTTCAAATGCTGTTCCTGAGCTGAAAAGCACACTTTGCCCAAATATGTTGTCCCTGAAAATTCGTCCATCTAGAATACTTTAAACATCATTTGCCTTCATATTTTCAAGTCGATCTGAAGAAGACATTTGTGTTTCAACATGAAGCTCACGTTAATGCAGCCTTCATGATTTCTATGCACTTCAAATGAGAGAAATACACAGTCTGGTCAAATATGTTGTTCCCAAAAACCATTTAAAAACTCAACATCATTTGTCTTCACATTTATCACATTTCAAGTCATTCTGAAGAAGATATTTGTGTGTCAACATGAAATTCACGTTAATGCAGCCTTCATTATTTCTCTGTGCTTGAAATGCTGGTCCTCAGCTGAAATTCACAGTTTGGTCAAATATGTTATACATGCAATTTCTTCAAACCAAGTCAATTGAAACATTATATTTTTATATTTATCACATCTCAAGGCATTCTGAAGAAGAAATTTGTTTGAAAACATAAAGTGTGCAGCCTTCGTGATTTGTGTATGCTTCAAATGAGATGATAGACACAGTTTGGTCAAATATGCTGTCCGTGCAATTCCTTCTATATACCTCAACTGAAACATCACTGACGATCGTATTTATCACATTTCACTTCATTCTGAAGAAGAAATTTGTTTAAAAACATAAAGTGTACATTAGTGCAGCCTTTATGATTTCTATACACTTCAAATGCTGTTCCTGAGCTGAAATACACACTTTGCTCAAATATGTTGTCCCTGCCATTCCTTCAAACCAGATCAACTAAAACATCATTGACCTTAGTATGTATCACATTTCAAGTCATTCTTAAGAAGAACTTTGTGTGTCAACATGAAGTTCACGTTAATGCAGCTTTCATGATTTCTATACGCTTCAAATGCTGTTCCTGAGCTGAAATGCACATTTTGCTCAAATATGTTGTCCCTGCAATTCCTTCAAACCAGAACACCTTAAACATCATTTGCTTTCATATTTATCGCGTTTCAAGTCATTCTGAAGAAGAACTTTGTTTGAAAACACAATGTGTACATTAGTGACGCCTTCACGTCCTCAGCTGAAATGTACAGTTTGGTCAAATATAATATTCATGCAATTCCTTCAAACCAAGTCAACTCATTTGCTTTCATTTTTATCACGTCTCAACTCATTTTGAAGGAGAAATCTGATTCCCAAAGAAAATGGTGACTGGTCATCAAAGATGGTGTCTGTGGTGGCGCGGCGAATTTTGACTTTTCGCCATGAAAATTGAATTCCTTATCTCAGCTACAAATGGTCCAATTGGGACCAAACTTCACATGATGGACACAAGTCAGGGTCTGAGCACATCCACACTCAAGAAATTAGAAATTCTCATAGCGCCACCAATAGGCAATAACAAATGTTGCTCATTACATTTGCATTTACCATTACCTCATACTTTGTCAGATCATTCTACAAATTGGTCAGGTCAGTGTTCACGCCTTCACGATGCCACAGTGTGAAGATTTTGACGATTCATATAACGCTGTTGCCCTGGCAACGCATTGTTGCCGTGACAAACAAAGTACATTTTCACAGGTTAAAAATGCTCAAATGCTCACCATAAATTCCACACATATCTGGATTGACGAAGCAATTGATATTTTCGGGGAGTTTCACCCCTTTTGTGGCAAAATGGCTCGATAGCGCCACTTGGAAAATTTCAAACATTTACTACCGCCAGTGTGTGTCACCTACAAGTATGAAATTTGGTAGTAATATGTAACTCATCAAGACACACAAAAATGTAATTTACACCCATGCTGAAAACCCAACAGGAAGTGGGCCATTTTTTCAAAATGCTCCGCAAAAGTCTGAGGGAGTGAAAATGGTGACCCCTGAAATTTGACAATTCGCCATGAAACAGGAAATACTGTGTAACTGCTCCATGCTACATGCTCCAATCTGCATCAAACTTTACATGTGTGATCACAGTCCAGTCCTGATCACATTTATGGGCCAATATATACTCTCCGTTGCAGCGCCACCTGTTGGATGGACAGGAAAAGTTGTAAAACTAGCCTGAACATGCTCCAATCTGCCTGAAATTTTGCATGTGTGATCAGAGTCCACTTGTCATGGCATCCATAGGCCGACATACATGTGCTGCTATCTTGCAATGATTGAGAAATCTTTACCAAATCCGTGACTATAAGCCACATCACTGTCAAAATCTAATTAGGTGGTGCTTGTGTCCTTTCTGACCTTCCCTGAAAATCCATTAGTCTGTTTTTGAGTAATGTTGCTAACAGACAGACAAACAGACAGAAACAAATGCTGATCAACACATAACAGTAATAATCTGGGCTCCTTGGTGCAACTTTGAAGCTATTGGTAACTAACCAACCAACAGTCCTGATAAAAAAAAAAGTCCTCTTTATTTATAGCTGTGATTGTGATGTTTCCAGAGACATGTGGGACTTTTTATTGAAGTGAAAAATGAGCCACAATGAGGAAAAATGTGACAGTGGCAAAATAAATGAATAAACCAAATGAACACTTTGAATATGCTTGGGGTCCAGAGAGTTAAGATTCCCGTCTGGTTGTTGATCTAACCTCTCAAAAATTACCTCTATGTATTGTAGATACAGTCAATGTCCACAACAGATTTGCAAAGAGAAAGTAAGTACTACTTAAAAAGAACAAAACCAAGGTTTCGGACGAAATCAATGGAACATTGCATTTCTGTAAACGGGTCAATTTCTGGAACAATCCAGACAAGGAATCAAAAGAATCTAAATCACAAGCAAGATTTGAAAATGTAATTAAAACCAAGATATTGCTAAAATATATTGAAATGAATTAAGAGTTTCATAGTGTTTGTCATGAGAAAAAACTCTGACATAAGTTAGAGAGGCTGGACAGGCCTCTCAGACACGATAGTCATTTTGTTTGTTGTTTGTTTTAAGTGCTCATTGTAAACTGATTGTTGATATAAAGGGGCAGATTACATCAGTATATTCTTCTTTCTGCTCCCTTTCATTCATAAGTTGGAAACTTTTCTTTCTGTATTTTTTTAATTGTGTTTTTTCTTTTGTCAATGAATGAAATAAAAACTAACATATTGAGAAGCCTTTTTTTAATAAAATAAAAATAACCCCTTTCTTGCCTTTAAAT
This sequence comes from Acanthochromis polyacanthus, assembly GCF_021347895.1. NCBI lineage: Eukaryota > Metazoa > Chordata > Actinopteri > Pomacentridae > Acanthochromis > Acanthochromis polyacanthus. Next base: position 20,988,989 of record NC_067131.1, on the reverse strand, counting down.
GGCTGAGATGTAACTCTTCACTGTTGAAGGCTGGTTTCTCTCCACCTGAGGCCGAATTTGAAGAAGAATACAGAAAGCTCCTGCAGGCTGACAGGATTCATTCTTTAGGTTTGTTTCACGCTACTGTTCAAAAGTGTGTTATAACTACATCGGGGTACAGAGGCCCATTTCCAGCAACCATCACTCTTGTGTTCTGATGCTACATTGTGTTAGCTAATGGTATTGAAAGGCTATAGCTGAGGATGAGAAAACCCTTGTGCAATTACGAATGAAAGTGTGAATTCTCATGGAAAACAAGAAATTGATTGGGTGACCCTAAACTTTTGAACAGTAGCGTTTGTCTGAGCAGCAGCACAAGTTGCTTATGCTTGTTACCTATATAGTGCTGTTTAGGTGTGACAAATGTGTATAAAAAGAAGATTTCTGTAGGGGTAAATACTATTTCACTGCGCTTTTTTGTTTAAACCGTAGTATTGGTAAAAACGGGTCATTTTTTCTCTACTTTTTAAAAAAAATAAAAATTTAAACAAAAAACCAAAACAATTATTTGTTTTGAACCTTACAAGGATTCAAAGGGCTGCACTCTGCAATGAGTTTTATTCTCAGCTTGCTTCAGTTTGAGCCATTTCTACAAAGCACCAGTCCCACAAGGGACAAGAAGTTTTCCCTGAAAACATCATGTTGGACCACCCAGACAGCTTCAGCTTTGAGTAAACATGAAAAAACGTGAAATTGTCTGGGCAACCCCAAACTTTTGAATTGTAGTGTATATGAAGCCCTGCTGTTAGCTTCCCGAACACGTAAAATGCTTTAATCATAATGCCTTTCTGGACTTACTAGATTAGCACGCCAAGGCTGTTCGTTTCCCTACATGGCATTGTCAGAATTGCAGCATTTATTTATTTTTTTTAGAAATACAACATTTATTTATTAGTTATTAACAATCAGAAATTACAGCAACACAATGGTTATTTAATATAGATGTACCCACAAACAGAATGACTTTGCCTTGAGCACAGGCATGTGTTATGCAGATGTATGTTATGTACGGATACTGAATCGCATGACCTAAATATGTAGCCAGCAGCGAGAATTGATGGGACTTAGAAACACCCCCACAATTTATTAAATTGTTCTTTGTATCATTTCCGGTGAATAAGTCCAACAAGTCCACAGCAGTTGTTTTGTAGTTAGATCCCAATCATGTGATCGTCCTCAGGTAGCTGACGTAGTGTTTACTTGTAGTCATAGTTACAGTGACGCTGTGCATACAGAAATTCTTAACAAATCCATGGATCCAGACTATAAGCCACTTCACTATCGAAATTTAATCAGTTGGTCCTTGTATCATTTCTGATCTTCCCTGAAAATTTCATCAATATCCATTAGTCCATTTTTGAGTGATGTTGCCAACAGACAGACAGACAGACAAGCAGATGAACAGATAAAACAACACTGATCATTCCATAACTCCGCAGTGTTCCATGACTGAGTAATAAAATGAGTATGAATAAAAATGCTTTTGGACTAGTATGCTCTTTCCTCAGGCTTGATGTGCATAATATTTAAATCCAAGTAGCATTTGGTAGGCTCCATCACTCACAAAGAAAAATATTGATGAGTAAAAATACATTTAATGTTCTTTTTCTTTTCCTTCCAGCTTTTCCCTTCAGGGGTTGCCACAGCAAATCATCTGCATCCATCTAACCCTATCCACTGCATCCTCTTTCCTCATACCAACCAACTTCATGTCCTCTTTCACTCCATCCATAAACCTCCTTCCTCTTGGCCTCCTGCGTATTCACTATCCATCTGCTGTACATGCCAAACCATCTTAGTCTGGTCTCTCTGGCTTAATCTCCAAACCATCTAATGGACAGATACATTTATTGACCTCATGATACTGAATGCCAGTTATGTTTAGTATCAAAAGTTGGGTTTGATATGATAAAAAATGTCATTTTTTCAGCGAAAGCATTTTCAATCCAATTTGTTCAAGCATGAATTTTATATGCAATAATTTCTTTAAAAGCAAAACAAACACATTTCAAATGATTTGCTTTAATTGCACATTGGATATAAATAAGCTTGTTTTGTAAGTATTTTTGCACATTTTTTTTCATTTAAAATGGCTCAGAAAAGAAGAGCAGATTTCCCACTTAGCATGCTGTTTTATTAATGTGTTGTCATTTTGCAGCCTGTAGCGGTAACAGAAGGCCAAAGACATTGTTTGGTTTGGATCAGCCCCCCTGCAGTAAATGATGTTTGATGATGGTCCTCAGGAGAAATTGCCGCAGTGTTGGCTGACATTGACCCTAGCACTATTAATTTAAAATAATGGACATTGGATAGCCCACACTGGAATGAATCGGCATCGCTGGCTGTCTTTTTAGCTATTGAGTTGTTTACTGCATTTGTGTGTGTGTTTGTGTCAGCGGGGTTGTTCTGAGTGTGTAACGTGTCTAAAGTCCCAGTGTTGCATATCAGTTAGTGGCACACGCCCCTGTTGCATGGAAATAGATGGCACAGGGGTGAGAGAGAGAGAGGGAGAGAGATGAACACATTTCCTGCATACCACTCTGTTGCTTGTTCTCTCCGTCTTCTCCCTCCCGCTTCTGGTTTCTGAGCGAGAGAGTCTCACCAGCAGTGCTCTCCCCTCTCTCCCCTCTTCTCCCCCTCCCCCTCTGCCTCTCCCTCTCTCTTTCTCTCACTTATTACTCTCTCTCAGTCAGAGGGGATTCTCCGTAACAGCTGTAGCTTAATGTGATCCTCACTTGTCATCATCATTTCATTCTTTTTCCCCCCAGCATTTTCTCTGTTTTCTCGAATTGAAACCTCAGCTGCTGGAGTCACAGCTGACATCCACCGTTTGGATGCTACAAAGGTGCACAGAGCTTAGAAGGAAGGGAAGAGAACTTTTAAGGCTGCTATCAGTGCACCTTTCTCCTGGATCGCTTTATTTGCTATTTTGAGAGGTGTCAACAATGGAGGGAATTTTGTTGTAGTGGATGACTCATTTAGGTTATTTCTCTCCACTTAAAGCTGCTGGATGATATCTTTTTTCTCCCTTTGCTACACCTGTGTGCTTCACCTCTAACACACTCTGCAGAATCTGTAAGGACTTTACGGAGTGTGAAATATTGCCAGTAAGTGTGAGGTTTGGAGGAGAAAAGTGAGATAAAGCATAGCTGATGGAACCACAGCTGAGTGTTAAACCCCACTGTCCAGGAAGGCAGCCCAGGTAAGAACATCTATGACCCAGATAGAGCTGAAATTGTCCATGAAGATACATTCATGTGCATGCACTGTGGTGCTCATCGTAGTACAAAAGACAGGTCTATTAGTGAGGGCTGAACTGCAATACTCATCCAGACTGACTTTATCTCTGCCACTGGTGTTAATAAAACTGCTTAACTCTGAGAGGCGAAGTATTCTCTCACTTATTTCTGTCTGAACCTTGACAGCTGCGCATTAGTCTGAACAACGGGATACTTCTGTAACTGAGTTAAAACTTCCGTTAACAGTTGAGGAAGCTCTGATAAATGAGCAGATTAAATCTAGGCAGCACAGTGTATTGATTTGGAAATGTTGATGTGATTCCTGTGCTTAAGTTGTGAAGCTGAGTCAGTACTGATGTGTCATTGTGTTTCGACAGGCATAAGGCAAACTCCTGAATGTATTCCTGATTGAATCAGTATTCTACTGAGGTCAGGATGTGATGTTCACTCCGGGTAATTTACATGAGACGAGGCACTCTGGAAGTCCTTAAGAGAGCAATGAATATTTATATAGATCTGATTCATCACACCGTGTCTTAATTTCGTAAGAGAATTCAGAGAACAGCAGTTCTCAAACATACAAGGAGAACATACACTCAGGGTTGTTGCACCAGGACTTTCTTCATTTTGTGTACTCCCTGTGTACTCACAGAGAACAAGGATACATTTCATCATCAGGGCTCAGAAACTCTGCTGACATAATTAATGCTTGGATAGGACATCACTCAATAAGTGAAGCTGTCATTTCCACCAGCAATGTTCAATTTTGCTCATTTTGCAGCAATCAAAGCAATCAAACTTCAAGTTTAGAAATATTTCTCTCTCTTGTATTTTGCTGTCACTGTGTTTGCTGAATGTTTCCCAAACCAAACACTTCAGTCAGACTGTGGCAGTGCGGTTCAGTTTCTAAATTTGCCCAGCATCTCATTTAATGACTAATTTGGGAAAACACATGTAACCTACCATGAATGGTGTTTTATATGGCTCAAAATAAAAGTTCATTAGATTGGCATGAACTTGTAATTCTTTTTGGAGCTTTACTCTAAAGTGAATGAGCACAAAGAGAGATTTTCCTTAGTACATGTGAGTTGGTTTTATTTAGGTCTGCCTCTGTAGATATGCAAGCAGCCAGCAGTACTGAAAAAAAATGCAGATTTTGCAAATGATGATTAGAAATAGACCCTGATAAGAAGCTTTGCATAGAAAGTATGTTCATTAAGTCCCTCTCTAATTCCTACTTCTGCCGCAAATGGAGACCATGAATGATGGAAAACAAGCCAGTGTAGTTTCTCTGGCTATTAAAGAGCTACTTCAATGATATAATTGTCCCAGAATTCATCTATGTTAGATGACAGGAGGTTTAAACATATTTTTTTATAATCCCATACATTTCTGTTCTCATCCATCCAGACATGACGACAGTGTCCATGGAGCCTGTAGGAGTTCTAGCGGAGAGGGACGCCAATGCCACTGATCCCCTTCTGAGCTCGCATGAGGACACAGCTGCCACCTTCACCATCGGCACCATCCTCTCCATCATGTGCCTCATCGGAGTCTCAGGGAACATCTACACCCTGGTGGTTATGTGTCAGTCCATGAGGACTGCGGCCTTGATGTACATCTACATCATAAACTTAGCTCTGGCAGATCTGCTGTACCTTCTCACCATCCCCTTTGTGGTCTGCACACACTTCCTAAAGGGATGGTATTTTGGGGATGCGGGATGTCGGATTCTGATCAGCATGGACTTCCTGACTATGCATGCCAGCATCTTCACGCTGACGATCATGAGCACGGAGCGCTACTTTGCGGTGCTCAAGCCATTCGAAATGGTCAAACGATCTAAAAGTTACCGGAAGGCCATTGCGCTGCTGGTATGGGCAGCTTCTCTAATTCTCACCCTACCGATGATTGTTAGCATTCAGCTAATGACAGTGGGCACCAAGGCCATGTGTCAGCCCACCTTGTCACCACTCTCCTACCAGATTTACATCTCCTTCCTGTTCTGCACTAGCATTGTCGCTCCAGGACTGATCATTGGCTATCTCTATATCCAACTCGCACGGACTTATTGGATTTCACAGACGCAGACCTTCAAGCAGACCAAGAAACTACCTAATCAAAAGGTCAGTGAACCACAAGATAGTGTATTTCATGGGTTATGATTCTATTTCACACTAGTTTGCTTTCTCAAGGGACTTTCTGTGTTTTTCCCATCATTTGATGGGTGTGTGCTCAACTGTTTATGACAACCCCATTTCGAAGGTTCTCAGGACATCATTTGTCAGTGCTGTCCACCGATGTTACAAAATACCATTGAAAAAAGAAATTTTTTGTCTGATCAGAAGCTTCTATGATTGAAGCTTGGACACTGAAATGGAGAGGTTAGAGAGAGGTAAACATGATATTGGGGAGTGATTGTGGTCAGGGTGGACAAATAAAAACACTGACTGCAAGAGTTCAAGTGTAGTGGCCCATACAACTACCCCAACCTCCTCCTGTGGTGGACCATGTGATTCTTTTACATTGTCTGATTATGGTGGAAGATGTATTTTGACACTTTACTCAAGTAAAACTATTAATATCACCCTGTAAAAATACTCCATTACAAGTGAAACCTTGTATTTTAAGTATCATTTAAGTAAAACTATGTAAATATAATCAGAATACTGTACTTAAAGTAGCCATTTCACTGTGGAGAAATGGCGTCTGTGGCTGTTATAGTAGTATTTATTATATAAGACTATTATTTTCCATGCATTCATTTGAACGTAATATTTTACGGCTGCAGATTCTACTGCTCATTATCTCTTTTATATTATTCATAGTTTAATTTGAAAATAGTGCCCCTCAGGATTACTCAGGGTGCAAAAGACATTATCACAATGCTTATCTTGTCCAAACTTCTAAACTACTGAAGTTATTAAAGGGAGAAGGACCAAATCCCCATTTAAAAAAAACTTGAAATTTGAAACATCATTAAAAATGACTCGGACTGTTGATGACCAAAAGCAAAATACTATAGTTTTTAATTAGTTTTCTTTCAGTTGACAAATCACTTTATCAATACTTCTTGAAACAACTTAATTTCTAAGTATTACTCAATACACTTTCTTAAAAGTTCTTTATACTTTTAACATAGTCTCTCCAAATAAGTCTGGGGTCCAATTCTTGGTCTCCTATTTCAGCTGCTTCACCCCAGGACATGTCTTCTACCTCCACAGATATTCCACTGACAATATTGCTGATTAAGATACACTTTTCACAAAGTGTTTCAGAACTCCCGAGGGAATGTTCCTATCCCAAAACTCTCAGTGTTCATAATGTTCTTTCTTACAGCTATTATATGAGATGTGTTGCTCAGGATTTGCCAACAACAATCATGTCATTATTGGCTGGCAAGAAGTTGCTATTTAAGATTGTGTGAGTGTAGCAGCATCACTTAAAGCGTTGTTATCACGCTTCTCTGTGCCAGCTGCTATTCTATTTTCCAATTCCCCTTAGCTCTCTGCTCATGCTGAGATCGACTCCGTTCCAATTTGATTCATTGCAGGGCTTAAGAAGGCTTCATTTTTTCTTATCAGTGTTATTAACAAAGTGGTGAATGTCGCCCTCCAGTTCAATCAGATTTTGGAACAAAATCATAGAGCAAAAGAAAATTTTGACTGTACAGATTTCTCTCTTTCTCTACTGGTGCTGTGAGACACCTAACCTACAAGACGAAACGCTATCGCAAGTCATTCATTCCATCTGCTATAAGACTTTACAACATCAGCATCACTGGCTGATGTTTACACAAAACTGGACTCTGTCACACAATCCCTTACTACATAATCTGCACAGTTCTCTCGTACTTCACATCATTCCATAAGCCACCTTTCCCATCCTACACTCCTGGACATATTGTGATTGTTATTATGATAAACATTATATTTTTGTTTATTGTTGCTATTGTTGCTTTACTGTAAGATGTATGCTGCTGTAACATGGGAAATTTCCCCGGACATGGGGTGTAATAAATGATTATCTTATCTTATCTTATCTTATCTTATCTTATCTTATCTTATCTCATCTCATCTCATCTTTAACTGGGGATCCTTTACAGTTATCACACTGGGGCAACAGAGGTGGACCCCACCCTTGGTTTTCATTGTACTCATTATGTCAAAGAAGTCACCAAAAATGAAACAGGGTCAAAGAGCTTTAGCTGTTCATAGATAAAAGGTCATAATTCCTTGTCATTAGCCTAGTGAGTTTGATTTACTTTTTAAAATCTTTTAACCTCCTGCTGACTATAGAACATACACTATTGTTCAAAAGTTTGGGTTCACCCAGACAATTTCATGTTTTCCATGAAAACTCACAATTTTATTCATGCGCTAACATAATTGCACAAGGATTTTCTAATTATCAATTTGTCTTTCAGCACGATTAGCAAACACAATGTAGCATTAGAACACAAGAGTGATGGTTACTGGAAATGGGCCTCTGTACCCCTATGTAGAGATTCCATTAAAAATCAGCCATTTCCAGCTAGAATAGTCATTTACCAGGCACTCAGATAGCTCAGTTGGCTGAACGGGTGACCCATAAACATAGTTTATAGTCGCTCATGCAGCTGTCATGGGTTTGAATCCAGCCATGGACATTTACTGCATGTCACCCCCCACTCTTCTACCTATGTTTCCTGTTTCTCTACTGTCCTATGTAATAACAAGAAAACCACTCAGAAAGCACAGTACTACACCAAGGCTGTTCAGTCCCCCACATGGCATTGACAGGAATGCAGTGCGTTTTTTTTGTAGAAATGCAGCATTCCCTGCCTTACAACAATTTTAGTTCAACTTCAGTTAGCTCACTGTGTTGCAGCAGTACATTAGCTTAATGCTCCCATAGTGAACATTTCGACAGCATTTATAGAGGTTGATGTCTGTCACACTACTGTGAAACAAGGTGTTTTTATTACCTCTTTCAGTCTTTATCTTTGTATGTTGTATTGTATTAAAATATCACTTATTTCAGGGAATCAAACAGATAAGAAAAGGTTAAAAAATAAAACAATAAAATAAACAAAAGTGAGAACAGTGGATAAAAAAAATCTTCAACATCTCAGGTCATGCTTGCCAGGGAGAAAATTTACAATGTATTTGCTTTAGAAGCTCATTTCTAGTACTTGCAGGAATATTTGCAGTTGCCTGAAAAGTGCTTCAAACTGCCATCAGGGGATTAAACAACCTCCCATAAAACACATGAAAGGAATGACCTGAATACAGACAAACACGAGAAGAAACAAAACTGGATATAGGAAATCAATTCAGCTACATCAGATGGGCAATCTTTGTCCTCAAGCTCTCAAAGTCCTTTAAATCCCATTTTGCAGCGAAGTCACAACCAGGACCACTGAAACACTCGCGGACCACTCGGTGTCAGCTCAGCGTTGGATTTTAAAATACCCTAGGTGTGATTTTCAAGCTGACAGAGAACACAGCCAAACCTGTCTCCACAAAAATATGTTTCTTTACAGCTAAACTGCAATCTCAATTATGTTTTGAGTGACTTTTTGTGACAAATCAAAAATATGAGTTCAGTCATCATATGTTTTCATTTTTTTCTTTTACTGTCACTCTTTAAAACATGTAGCAAAAAGGAAGAATTTTAACCCAAACTGCAATATTTTCCTAAACTTAATCATGTGGTACTACGGTACTAATATTTGTACTTATGTGTTCATCTTCGTGTCAACAAGTATGATATGATCCTAATCCTTTGGTTAATAAACCTAACTAAACAGAGTGACACACCAAAAGTAAATAAAACTTAAGCCTAAGAATAAGAATCCCACTTCCTTACACATACCTTCAAACTGGAAGCCTTTCCTGTTACATTGTACTGTCGCAATCGGATGTTCATAAAATATATAAATGAGAATGGAGTTCTTAGGCTCTATAGGTAATGCAGGAATTTTGTGTGGACAGAGTTGTACAATACCTAACATATCAGGAGTTTCACATTTCTCTACCTTACTACCTTAGAAAAACTCAAGGCTACACAGTTGGCTCACTATCTTGCTGCTAACAATGCACAACTGTCATATCTTTATTTTAAGTCACTGATGAAACGAAAGTAGTAAACGAAAATAACTTTTCTTGTCAAATCTGTACGTATTTAATAGGAGTTTTATCTGAAAATACAATGCAATCACAAACACCAGACATCTATCCTTATGATCTAATAGGTTTTGACTTTTGCTGTTGACAAGATGAAATGAGAAAGCACTCAGAGAGTGCAGTACTCGGCCAAAGCTGCTCAGTCGTTGTATGATTTCCGACAAATAAGTCCCAATAAGTCCGCAGCGTTAGATATGTAGTACAATCTAAATCATGTGATCGTCAGCAGGCAGCTGAGGTAGTGTTCACTTGTTGTCATAGTTACACTGACGCAGTGATGCTACCTCATTATGATACAAAAATATTTAGCAAATCCATGGATCCACGCTATGAGTCGCATCACTGCCAAAATCTAATCACTTGGCCCTTGTGTCATTTCTGACCTTCCCTGAAAATTTCATCCAAATCTGTTATTCTGTTTTTGAGTAATGTTGCTAACAGAGAGAAAGAAGGACAGACAGACTAACAGATGGACAAACGTACGCCAATCATCACATAACTCCATTGCGTTCCTTAGTGGAGTAATCATGGAATTGGAGCTTTTAAGTGCTTATAACAGGTCTTGTGATTTCAGAAGCCTTGCAAAGACAAGTGATTGGATTGGTAGAAAAGACCAAAGCAGAACTTTTTTGGGGAATACAGATAACACTTAGCTCAGCATCTCACATCAATGTTGCTCCATCAGGTGTGCTGCCAAATGAAATGTGAGTCTCATTAATAGCACCTTTCTCTGTTCTTGCACCCTTGCAGGTGCTGTACCTGATCTTCACCATTGTGCTTCTGTTCTGGGCCTGTTTCCTGCCCTTTTGGATCTGGCAGCTGCTGGGTCAGTTTCACCCGTCACTGCCTCTGTCCACTAAAGCCAAACGCAATATCAACTACCTGACCACATGCCTGACGTACTCAAACAGCTGCATCAACCCATTCCTCTACACGCTGCTCACCAAGAACTACAAGGAGTACCTGAGGAAGCACAAACGGTCATGGACGGCTGCCAGCTACTTCAACCGGCGGAATCGTTTCCAGCGTTCACCACGCAGATCGCCGTCTGCCAGCAGCCAGCAGTGTACTGAGAGCTTCATGCTCACTCACACAGCCTCACTAAGAGCTCATAACAGCAGTTTGTGAGGTAGGAGCAGCTTTCTCTCACTAAAATGGGATTTGTTAACTGTTGTGAAAACCAGAAGAAAGCCTAAACACCCCTGCTGAAAAAACCAGCATGGACCAGCATGCTGGTCACCAGAATGAAGACCAACATTTGTTGTGTTTTGAAGCTGGTCACCAGCATGGTATGCTGGTATGCTGGTGACCAGCATGGCATGCTGGTCACCAGCATGGCATGCTGGTCACCAGCTTCAAAACACAACAAATGTTGGTCTTCATGCTGGTCACCAGCTTCAAAACACAACAAATGTTGGTCTTCATGCTGGTGACCAGCTTCAAAACACAACAAATGTTGGTCTTCATGCTGGTCACCAGCTTCAAAACACAACAAATGTTGGTCTTCATGCTGGTGACCAGCATACCAGCATGCCATGCTGGTCACCAGCTTCAAAACACAACAAATGTTGGTCTTCATGCTGGTGACCAGCATACCATGCTGGTCATCAGCTTCAAAACACAACAAATGTTGGTCTTCATGCTGGTGACCACCGTGGCATGCTGGTATGCTGGTGACCAGCATGGTATGCTGGTATATACCAGCATATCAGCATACAATGCTGGTCTGTAGTGCTGTGTCACCTGTATGAGATGCTGTTGGCTTATTGCCCACACAGAATAATGGCAAGCTGGTAATGTGGTCCTATCATGGAATACTGATGTCAAGCATTCTATTCTATGGTCACCAATCTTTTATGCCGATTAGCAGAACCATACCTGTTGATATTAGTCTCTGTTGGGATGCTGGAATGTTGATTGCGACCAGAAGTTGTAAAAATATCACGTGCTTAATGTTTCTTAATGTCAAGTTGCTGTTCAATGAAGACAATTTGAGGTTTCATGACAATGTAGTTTAATAACAATAAGGTAACAAACATTAGGAAATATATTACATAATATTATTTAATAAGATGAATGACTAAGATTACAAATAAACACACAATACATCTATGGGCCTAAACAAGGAAAATCCAAAACATGAAAATGCAATATACTGTACAACTGGAAATGTTTTGGACTTAGACACTCACCACTTAAGTGGCCTTTTTTTTTGTCTATTAATGTCCATGATTTTTTCGGAGATGCAACATCCAGCCTTTCCCACCCTGGCTTCCAATTCTGCTTGTTCCACATTCTGTTTTTTCAGCCACTGCCTGAAACACACTGAAAAGACATGCACAGATTTGTAAGTATCACAGTGTATTAGAAAAATACAATCAAGCATCATAATGCCAAAATGTTAGTAATCTAAGTCTCATGCAATTTGTACACAATTGACTGAAACATGCAAACCCCCCTAATATTGATCTTTATACATGAGTACTTTATCACACTTCCATTCACTGCAAGGGACAAAAATTTCTTTCTAGTTTGATGTTTCTGTAACACCAGGCCAAAGAAACTGTTGGCAGTGCATACTAAATAACCCTGTTAACTGTAAAATCCAATTAGTTATCATTACTTAAAAAAAGCATGCAAACCGGTTGCACTTAAAAAAAAACAAGTAAAGAGAACGAGTTAAATTTAGTTGTACTAACTAGCACTTCCTTTGTAGAGTACACTTACAAATGAGGTTCAGCAACTAAAACAATCAAGTAGACTGTACTTGATAACTCATTTTAGAACACGCTTGACTTAGTAAAGACTACTCAGAATTACTATTTCAATCTACTAAATTGCATGTTAAATTTACACTGTTCAGTTCATTTAACATATTTATCTAAGTTGAACTAACTTAGCATTTCTAAGTTATATATTTACTTGGACAGCAATCTGACTTATTTTCTAAAACCATGCAAACTGAACTTCAGCAATTCAAGTGGTTCAAAACTATCCATACAGGAATGAAAAACAGGCTCCAATTTCTTAAAATAATCCGAATTACAATTAAACATAATAAATCAAGGTAATAACTGCTGAAAGTTCAAATATAAATTGCCTTTTATTTTTCTTCCATTTACATCAACTTTTTCTTCTCTTTATAACACTGTATTTAACACAAAAACCTGAGAGGGTAATGACTGGCAATCTCACCTGTGTGAATGAATGTACGAACATCTACAGCCTCTAACTTGCTGATGAACCCGTGGGCTGACAGTGAACAATAAGAAACAACTGAATCCACTCGTGCATTTGCATTGTAACTCAACAAGAGATTTTTAAGACTTTGCAATTTTGGTGGGAGTTTGCTCTCTCCCAGGCCAAGCATCACTCTTTGAATGAAGCCCAAAGTGTTTTTCATGGCCTTTGGGTAATCTAAATGTAAAGCGTATGACAATCCAAACAAAAGGCAAAGTGCCTCAGGCAGGTTCTGGACATTGTCCATTACAATACCTCCCTCAACAATGATGGCAGTAGATATTGGGTGAAGGTGGAGCTGATTTGGAACGACTTGCTCATCTTCACTGACAACAGTCAGCACCCCGACAGATACTTTTGCCCACGTCTCATCAGTGTCACAATCCTGTGATGAAATCAAACAAAACATTCCATCAGCAAAATGTTGTAAATTGTCAATTAAAAATTGTCCCCATTTCAACTGTCCTGACGACACTGCTTTCTAGCCTTGTGCATTAAAGGAATACTCAGACAATTTGGGAGTTAACCCTTTCTCTGTCATTTTCATAGAGAGACATGATCAATATCATTTTTGTGTCAATACGACCAGTAGCTGGCTTTAAGCTCTTAACAACATGGCTTAGCTCAGGCTCGATAAAAGTGAACAAAATATTCACTGTCATGATTTCTGCTAAGGTAAGTTGTGATGCTAACAGCTGGAAGCCAGCCACTGGACTGTATCAATCTAGAAAACTTTTAAGATTTTCACCTCTGCCATGAAGGTTATGTTTTGGGTGGGTTTGTTTGTCTGTTAGAAACATAACTCTGTGTGCAGATTTTGATGAGACTTTCAGGAAATGTCAGAAATGGGACAAAGAACAATTGATTAGATTTTGAGGGTGATCCAGATCACTGTCTGGATACAAGAAATATTCTGCGTTCTCTGAGTGCATTTCTAGTTTTTCAGGCATTTCTGCTTTATTTGATAGTGTCTGTGGAATCAGCTCTCTCCATGCGTCAGACAGGCAGACACTCTCTCTACATTTAAGTCTAGGCTTAAAACCTTCCTCAGGATGGCGAAGCCATTTTTAGCATGTTTAGCCACGGTGGCGAAGCTAATTTTGCCTAATAAATGTGAAAAAATAGTTAACTTACAACTTTTTCGTGATTTGCCGAGTGATAATCAAAGAAAATAACAAACCGCGCCTCCTTTACAGCACTAGATTTAAGGCTGAGAGGTCCGGTCGCCCAAATGACATTTTTTGGGCCACCAACATACATCAATTTAGACATTTTTAGGAGCCAAAATCAACTTTCAGTGGCCAAAAAAATTAATCCTACTTTTTTTTTTTTTTTGGAGGGGGGAGGGGGAAGAGATCCAGTTCCTCTTCCACGTCAACTTGTTAGCTGGAGCCGCCGAGCCATTACTGGTCGCTGGGCAAAGTGTGCCTTAAAACCCCCCACGGCCGTGAAAAGTCACCCACGAATGAGCAGCGCATTGTCCGGAGCTCCTAGTGGGTGACTGGGGACGTTGACAGCCGGAACAGGTGCGGTTTGTCCCGGGCAGATGAGCGGCGAGGAGCGGCAGGTGTTAGCCGAGCAGCTAGCAGGGGAGTCTGAGCAGTCTGTGACCAGGGAGAGCAGCCAGCGGACCTGCCGAGTTGAAAAAATGAGAGCTCCGGTGGCTTGGTGCTTTCCATTCGCGGTGCTCAGGCTCAGTTGGTGCTGTCCTCCGGATGCCGCCACCACATTCTGGGCTGGTTCTGGATCCGACGGAGTCTCGCGGACTCCCGCGAGATGTTAACGACGTTAACATCAGCGACAATAAAATGTTCAAATTTGAAATTAAATCGGCGGAAACTTGGATTTGGAGGTCAGTAGTCCAACTCAAAATATTTGGGCCCCTAACCAGCGTGTTTTTTGTCATTTTTGGTCGCCAAAATCGGTTTTTAGTCGCAAATGGCGACCTGGCAACCGTCTAAATTGAGCGCTGCTTTACTGAAGAACGCTACCGAGTACAACCGGAACGACCCAAATGCTTCCAATCATTAATAGATGCACACTGTCACGTGTTTCGTCTCAGTCAATCAGAAAAAAGGATTCGGACTAACCCCGGGAAGGCGTACAACAATGAGGACAAGGAGAGGGATCTGTCAGTGGCTGGAAAATGTTCTAAGTCATAAACAATTGCAATATCACATAGTGACTGTTTAATCAAAGGCTTTTCTAGTCTGCATTATTTTGTAATACAAATTAGTAATTTCTAGTCTGAGGGATAATTTAATGACTGAGAGTACTTTCCAGTGATACTTTGTAGTTTTAGAAGAAAGCCATTCTATGGCAAAAATAATGTTTTTGTTTAGATGAATCTCATTTTTTTCACGAATTATCATGAATCTCAATAGGAAAGTAAGATTCAGTACTTTCTAGTCTTAAAAAGTGTTGAATGAGTATGTATTTTATGTTACAGATTGATATATTGATTTTTTACAGTAATTGTTGTGCGTATTTCTTATTACTTAGAAATAAAAATAGTCCAGATGCAAATTGTGTATGAGTAACTTGTTTAATTAAAATGTTGAAATAAACTGAAGCAATATTGAACATAATTTTTGGCCTCAAAATGCACCAGAATGCAGGAAAAGGACTCCATTTTGTCAAAATTTTTCCCTGCATTAAATCCTGTCCAAATGCAACACGTGCCTGTTCCTTGGAGGAAGCGATGCAAGAAAGAGTTTAGCTGGCTGTGAATCTCAATACAGGACACGAGGTCACATTGGGTGCAACAGTACAGTGAAATCATAGCACTCTGTGAGGGACAACAAGCAGCAGTTCTACTCAACCATGGATAAATTAGGGGCTGAAGGTCAAGACGAAGAAACGAGGTCCATTCGCTCAGCGAAGTCCTCAAAGTCTTCAGGAAAACTGACTGTTAGATCATCAGCAGCATGTTCAAGCAGGTCATCAGCGTCAACCCGAGCCAGTATGGCAGCAGCACGAGCACAAGCAGAAGCTCAAGCGGTGAAAGCCAGATTAGCCTATGCTGAAAAGGAGATGAGCATTAAAGTGGAAAAGGCCCGTTTAGAAGCAACTCTCGACGTGCTCAATCTCCAAAAGGAAGCCGATGCAGCCATGGCTAAAGCAGAGGTGATGGAGTCAGCAGCAGCTCAATTTGACATAGCTGAATCAAAGGAAGAGTTGTCATTTTTGCCACTACAACCAACACTGGAGCAAAAAGTGAGTGAATACATAAATGAACACAAATACACTGACCCGGCTCAAGACAATAGAGACACATTTCAACATGATGACAGCAAATATCAGATGGAACGATGCAAACAACCAGTAATGTACACACCTCTTGGTCCCAAGATAGAACCAGTGCAATACCCATTTACGTCACAAGATGGTGCTACACCACCACAAAGAGATGCAACTCCACAAATTCCCCATCATGTGTTAACACCACAGCAGGGATTAAGCCCAAATAATAATGCTGACAGCATAGCAAGTGACCTTGCCAGATTTCTAGCCAAGAGTCAACTTGTAACTGGAGGACTGTCTAAATTTGATGATAAGCCAGAGAGTTACCTAAGCTGGAAAGCCACATTCCAGAGTACCATCGGGAACCTTGGACTTACAGCCAGTGAAGAAATGAATCTACTCATTAGGTGGCTAGGCCCTGAGTCCTCTGAGCATGCTAAAAGACTAAAAGCAGTCAACATAAAGTATCCACCTGCTGGTTTGAATATGATATGGGTGAGATTAGAGGAATGTTACGGCTCGCCAGAAGCAATAGAAAACTCCCTGTTTGCCAGAATACAAAATTTCCCAAAACTCTCTGGCAAAGAACCACACAAGCTTCGTGACCTGTCAGATTTACTGTGTGAAATCCAAGCTGCAAAGCTAGACGGATATTTACCTGGGTTAAGTTACCTTGACACGGCCAGAGGAGTAGGTCCAATCGTGGAGAAGCTGCCTTACCACCTTCAAGAAAAGTGGACCATGGTAGGCTCAAAGTTTAAAGAAGACCACAATGTTAGCTTCCCACCCTTCTCAGTCTTTGTTGAGTTTGTGAAAGGTCAAGCCAAAGCAAGGAATGATCCAAGCTTCGCCACAAATTTCAACACAACAAATCTCTTGTATGACCATCACACTCCCAGCTATAGAAAAGGTAAACCAACTGGTAACTACAACCAAAGGCCATCAGTCACAGTGCACAAGACGGACGTATCATCAGAGGGATCCAACACGAAAGAAGCAGGTAAAGACATTGAAAGACAGTGTCCCATACATCACAAACCCCACCCACTTAAAAGATGCAGGGGTTTCAGAGCTATGCTACTCGAGGACAGAAAAAAGTTGCTCAAAGACAACAACATCTGCTTTCGCTGCCTTGCTTCGACCTGCCACCAAGCCAAACATTGTACAGTCACAATTAGATGTGAAGAGTGCGACAGTGAGAAACACCTGACAGCTCTTCATCCTGGCCCACCACCGCAAATGTCCAGGTCTCCTTCATCTACTAAAGAGCATGGCGGGGAGCAAACAAATGCACTGGACTCAGATGTTACTGCCACATGTACAGAGGTATGTGGAAACAAAATCACAGGGAAATCCTGTTCTAAGATCTGCTTGGTGCAAGTCTATCCCAAAGGTCAGCGAGACAACAGCAAAAGAATGTATGCAATAATTGACGATCAAAGTAACCAATCACTTGCAAAGACAGAGTTTTTTGACATATTTAATATACAAAGCCCAGCTGAACCATACACGCTGAAAACCTGTAGTGGTATTACACAAGTGACTGGTAGAAGAGCATGTGACTACATAGTCGAGTCATTAGATGGAAAAATGAGTTTTCCGCTCCCCACACTCTTAGAGTGTAACGCCATCCCCAACAATAGGGAAGAAATACCCACTGCAGAAGCTGCTTTACACCACCGCCATCTGAAAGCAATAGCTCCTGAAATACCACCTCTCGACCCAAGTGCAGATATACTGTTGCTGATAGGACGGAACCTTTTGAGAGTTCACAAAGTGAGGGAGCATGTTAATGGCAGACACAACGACCCATTTGCACAGAAGCTTGACCTGGGCTGGGTTATTGTTGGTGACGTGTGTCTTGGCAATGCTCACAGGCCAAATGAAGTGACTGCTCTGAAAACACATGTATTGGACAATGGCCGCCCAAGCTATCTCACTCCCTGTGACAGTCGCTTCAGTGTAAAGGAGGACTTCAGTTTAAGCCAAGAGAAAGCCATTTCCAATCAACTGCCATTGGCTCACCCACATCACAGACTCACAGTTGAGAATTTAGGGGAGACTGTGTTTTGTCGCACTAACAAAGACAACCAACTAGCTCATTCTGTCGAAGACACAATCTTTCTGAAGAAGATGGAGGGATTCTTCAAGGACGACAGTAACAGCTGGGTTGCACCACTCCCATTTCGGACCCCCAGATGCAAACTCCCGGACAATCGGTCCTACGCCTACCAACGGCTCACGTCCTTACGTCGTATGCTTGACAAGAAACCAGAATTGAAAAGACACTTCACAGAGTTCATGCAGAAAATGCTCGACAACCAACATGCAGAGCTTGCTCCACCACATAACAGCAGCAAAGAGAACTGGTATCTCCCGATATTTGGTGTATACCATCCACAAAAGCCAGGAAAGATACGTGTGGTGTTTGATTCCAGCGCACAGTTTGATGGAGTGTCCCTCAATGACGTACTGCTTTCCGGCCCAGACATGAACAACACACTTTTGGGTGTGCTTCTTCGTTTCAGGAAAGAACCAGTCGCCATTACAGCTGACATTGAACAAATCTTTTACTGTTTTGTAGTCCAGGAAGATCATAGGGATTACCTTCGCTTCCTGTGGTACGAAGACAATGACCTAACCAAAGACATAGTAGACTACCGAGTGAGGGTGCACGTCTTCGGTAACAGTCCCTCCCCAGCAGTGGCGATCTACGGGCTGAGAATGGCAGCGAGGGAGGCAGAAAGTGAATATGGAACTGATGCTCGAAACTTCATAGAGCAGGACTTCTATGTCGACGATGCGTTAAAGTCTTTTCCAACTGAAACTGAGGCTATTGATGTCCTACAGAGAGCTCAAAAAATGCTTGCCCTCTCTAATCTGCGTCTCCACAAGATTGCTTCTAATAAAGTGGAAGTGGTGAGTGCATTCCCCCCTGAAGACAGGGCCAAAGATATCAAAGACCTTGATTTGACAACTGATGAGCTTCCACTCCAGCGCAGCTTAGGGGTGAGTTGAAATCCCACATCAGACACATTTACATTCTGTGTTCCACAGCAGCAGAAGCCCTTCACTCGTCGTGGCGTGCTCTCGACAGTCAACAGCTTGTTTGACCCCCTTGGTTTGCTTGCACCCGTTACCATCAAAGGCAGACTTCTTCTCAGAGAGCTCACTAGCAGCAACATTGAGTGGGACAGTCCCTTACCCCAAGACATGTATGATGACTGGAGAAGATGGCATGATTCATTGCAGAGTCTCACAAATCTTCACATACCACGTACCTACGTCACATTCTCCATCTCACAAGCCACCTTCATTGAACTTTGTATGTTTTCAGATGCTTCAGTGAAAGCCATCGCTGCGGTAGCTTACCTGAGGGTCACACATGAAGATGGGCACAATGAAGTTGGGTTCGTGATGGGTAAGGCCAAACTGGCTCCTGTTGCGGAACTCACCATACCTCGATTAGAGCTCTGTGCTGCAGTACTCGCTGTGGAGATGGCAGAGCTCCTCACAGAAGAGCTGAAAATAAAGACTGACAGGACAACATTTTACACTGACAGTAAGGTGGTGTTAGGATACATAAGCAATCAGAACAGAAGATTTCATGTATATGTGAACAATCGTATACAGAGAATCAAGCAGTCTTCTCTACCAGGCCAATGGAGATATGTCCAGTCAGAGCACAATCCTGCTGATCATGGCTCTCGGTCTTTAGCAGCAGAGAAACTTGCTAGCACTGCATGGTTGTACGGCCCAGCATTTCTTCTCAATCACGAGAGCCTTTCCACAGAAAAGGGCCCATTTGAACTCATTGATCCAGAGTCAGATGTTGAAATTCGTCAGAATGTGACTGTGCTTGTGACCACATCTGTTCCAGGTGCCTTAGGTTTGTCACGCTTTGAACGGTTCTCAAAATGGACTTCCCTTGTCAAAGCAGTGGCCTACCTCCGTCACATCTCTCACAGTTTCAAGTCCAAAGATGGTGGTGGTTGTAGAGGCTGGCACCTCTGTAAAGCATGTCTCACGGATGAAGCTTTATCTCAAGCAGAGAACACAATCATCAGGTGTGTTCAGCACAAAGTCTATGCAGAGGAAATAAAATGTGTCATGACAAAACAAGACATATCACGCAACAGTTCTCTCCACAAACTTAATCCTATTATTGATGACAAAAACCTACTGCGAGTAGGAGGACGACTTGCAGAGTCCAACTTGCCAAGTCATGAAGCCAACCCTCTTCTGATACCAGGAAAGCATCACATTGCTACACTGCTCATTCGACATTACCATGAAGCTGTCCAGCACCAAGGAAGACACTTCACAGAGGGAGCTGTGAGAGCAGGTGGCTTATGGATAGTTGGTGCGAAGAGATCCATCAGTAGCGTAATCCACAAGTGTGTGATTTGCAGAAAGCTTCGGGGCAGAACAGAGCAGCAAATTATGGCAGACCTGCCTGCCGAACGCTTACAGATT
The DNA here is from genome assembly GCF_021347895.1 of Acanthochromis polyacanthus. NCBI lineage: Eukaryota > Metazoa > Chordata > Actinopteri > Pomacentridae > Acanthochromis > Acanthochromis polyacanthus. Next base: position 20,968,585 of record NC_067131.1, on the reverse strand, counting down.
GATCCCCCATTTTCTTATGTTGGTCTAGATGTATTTGGACCGTGGGAGGTTACAACGCGCCGCACTAAAGGTGGTCAAGCTAACAGTAAGAGATGGGCAGTCTTATTCACTTGCATGTCTACAAGGGCCATTCATATTGAGGTGATTGAAACTCTGAGTTCCTCCAGCTTCATTAATGCTCTTCGTAGATTTTTTGCAATCAGAGGACCCGCTAAGCAGCTGAGGTCAGACTGCGGCACCAATTTCATTGGTGCCTCAAAGGAATTAAAGCTGGATCCTCCAAAGCCTGGTGAGACAAGTGTGGATGACTACCTACACAAACAGAGGTGTTCTTGGGTGTTCAACGCCCCTCACTCATCTCACATGGGTGGCACCTGGGAGCGTATGATAGGCATCTCACGACGCATCCTAGACTCAATGCTCCTACAAGCAGGAAACCCTACACTGACTCACGAGGTTCTGACAACATTAATGGCTGAGGACACAGCGATTGTCAATGCTAGGCCCTTAGTACCTGTTTCCTCAGATCCGGAGGCTCCCTTAATCCTCACCCCATCGACTCTACTCAACCAGAAGTTCGATCCAATTCCAATTCCACCTGGGGATCACACCAAGGCTGACATGTATAAACATCAGTGGAAGAGAGTTCAAGCCCTTGCTGACACATTCTGGGCTAGATGGCAGAAAGAATACCTGAACATGCTCCAGAGTCGTCAGAAATGGCAGCACAGCAAACCGAACTTGAAGGAAGGAGATATCATTCTTCTAAAGGACAAGCAACTGAAAAGATATGAATGGCCTATGGGAGTCATCTTGAAGGCCTTTCCAAGCAGAGATGGAGTCGTTAGGAAGGTGGAAGTGAAGGTTGCATATGACAAAACTACTAAGACCTTCCGTAGACCTATTTCAGACTGTATCCTTCTTTTGAGAGAGTAGTTTATTGAAGTTTATACAAGTTATAGTGGCATTCTTGAAATAATGCCAGGCGGGGAGTGTATTGGAGCTGTTTTTGTATTGTTGTTTCTCCAGGCCTGTAGGGGGTGCAAGTTTACACAGTTCGTTATGTTGAGCATAGTAGTAGATAGAAGAAATGTAACAGGCAGTATTGATTTCGCACGAGGCAAGCAAGCATGTTGTGTCTCTCGCGTTGCAATGTCATCTGCTCCTTTCTATCCCTTCCAGTGGCAATATGAGTAAGTTGTGTATGTTTATTAGACATTATTAATATCAGTTTGACACGTTTTCATATGCTATGCATGCCATATAGTAAAGTCCGGTCTAATTCATGTGATGTGACAGCTAGGTTTGAGTTAGTCCTTTGATGCACCTTGTGTATGCAAGCAAATGTTTGTTTTACATGGACATATTATAATTTGTGTATTGAGTATTTTTCTATATTTTGTATCATTTCAGTTTCACACTTTTTTGCATTAAATCCTGTCCAAATGCAACACGTGCCTGTTCCTTGGAGGAAGCGATGCAAGAAAGAGTTTAGCTGGCTGTGAATCTCAATACAGGACACGAGGTCACATTGGGTGCAACAGTACAGCCTTCATTAGTAATTCTCCCAAGATGTTAAATTTTATTTAAATTCTCTGTAATTCTATTTAATTTTGACATAGTTGACAGAATCTCAAACAAAATAATTTATTGTTTCACCAACAAATGAGACAGTGTGTTTTAAAGGTATTGTCTGCTTAGCTACATACAAACTGATGAATTAGCATAGTTGAAATTTTATCAGCTCCGACCATGATGGTTGACAGCTGATTCAGCAGAAGAAAAAAGAGCATGAGCAAACTAGCATTAACCAGCATAGACTAGCACAGCATAATTTGGTGTTGGTTTAGCTGATGGATCAGCACTGCAATGCTGGTCTACCAGCAAAACCAGCATAGACAAGCATAACCAGCACAGACCAGCATGATTTGGTGTTGGTTTAGCTGGTGGACCAGCATTGCAATGCTGGTCCACCAGCTAAAACCAACATCAAACCAGCATAGACCAGCATAAACCAGCATAGACCAGCATAGACCAGCATAAACCAGCATAGACCAGCATGAAATGCATGCTGGTCTATGCTGGTTTTTTCAGCAGGGACACCTTAGGAGTGCAGTCATTTCCAGCAGTTTTTCTACTAACAATTCTGCATCAACAGCCTGAGAAGCAGTTGAGGCTGTAGATTTGGAAGCTTTGTTGAAGGTTTCTATCGCAGGAAAGCCTAGCTTTGATGGGTTCTGTGATTGCGGATGGTATTTATTTCTGGCCCTCTAAAAACTTGTCTGTTTAGGATTCCTACTTCCTGGTATGCAGTGTAAACATGTCCATATGGGACAACTGGTGCCTCTTAATGTTTATGTGTGGAAGTGGGTGAGCTGGTTGAGACATGTTCAGCAACAATAAATATTCTCTAGCCTGAGAAATTCAGAAGATTTAGGACAGGAACTTACCATAATTAGAATAAATTGGCAATGGACTCAGATGAACAAATAGTTGTTAGTGAGATGTTTGCCTCTTGTCTGGTTATGTTTTCTGCACATTAAGGATGTTGACATCTGACAAAAGATTATTTTAAAGAGGTAAAACCAATTTATATACTTTACTGTTAAAAATCCGAGTAATGTACATGTGTCTATGATCGTGCCAGATCCTTGTCTAAACCCTTTCTAAACTCTTATCCAGCACCAGTGAATATCACCTATATGAGCTCCCATACAGTGCCACTCCAGCATGTCCTGTGCACGTCTGTGCTAAAGGTCAACAATCTTTCTCCAGAATCAGATTGCATCTTTAGTTGGCACCTTAGAGTTTGAGATCTGTATCACATACACATTCAAAAGTTTGGGGTCACTTAGAAATGTCCTTATTTTTGAAAGAAAAGTATTTTTTTCAATAAAGATAACAATAAATTAATCAGAAGCAGAACTTTCAGAACATTTTGTCTGCCCAGCGGGAGCTAACTGAGAGACTGACAACGACGGAGAACCAGGCTGCAGATCACGAGCACGTATCCATGCTGTTGAAACTTCAGTCGCTGAACTGCAGAAAGAGAACAAGATGCTGCGGGCCAGGCTTTCGGATCTTGAAGGAAGATTCAGGCGCAACAACATAAGAATTATTGGCATCCCGGAGGATGAGGAGAAAGGGAGGCCGATTGAGTTTGTGTCCAACCTGATCCCTAAGCTGCTCAGGGAGGACAACTTCACCAAGCCGGTCGTTATCGACAGAGCCCACCGCATCCAACAGCCCAAACCACCAGAAGGATCTAGACCCCGCATGATAATCGCGCGGGTGCATCTAGCCCAGGAGAAGGAGAAGATTCTGCAGCTGGGGAGACAGAGTTCGATGGAATACCAAGGTAACCAAATCCTAATCTTTCCCGATTACACTGCGGGGGTGATGGAGCAACGGCGGAGATTCCGTGAAGTGCTGCAGCTGCTGAGAGAGCGAGAGATCCATCACTCGCTGCGTTTCCCGGCCAGACTCCACATCCATTACCTCGGGCAAGTAAAAACATTCAACCATCCAGATGAGGCTAAGACTTTTGTAAACCAAAAACTCTGAAAGCTCATCTTTCTAAACACAGATGAAGAGAGTCTAAATGTGTTCTGAGTAAACTTTCACCATGGCGGTTTTTGTTTCCAATGCTTAACTTGCTTCTATTCTGCGTACTAATGAGGGGCAGTTAGATGGAGGTTTTGTTTTCTTTTCCTGGCGATCCCAGATGTGGATGAGGGTAACTATGCTTCGTTTGGGGAAGCTTTGGGTAGGAGATTTGTTGGTGTACTTGTTAACTGTTGATGTTATTTTTCTGTGTATAAGATTGGCTGCCAGACTGAATGTTAAGTTTGTATTTCACCCTAATGTAAAAGGTACCATCTGCGAATAATGCTTTGGATTTCATGTCCCTGGCCTCTTGTAATGTGCGTGGTTTAGGTCACACAGTTAAAATGTAACAAAGTTTTTTCACATTTGAAATCATTGAAATCTGACATTATATTTTTACAAGAAACCCATGTTAAAGCTACTCAGTTCACAAAACTCAGGGCTAATTGGATTTCACAGGTTTATCAGTCACCATTCACATCAAAAGCCCGAGGCGTCGCTATCTTTTTTGGGAGACTGTGCCGTTTCGACTTCAGTCATCCACTACTGACCCAAATGGCAGGTTTATAATTTTGACTGGGCATATTAACTTATTTCCTGTTACACTAGTGAATATATATGGGCCGAACACAGATGACCCAGCTTTCTTTTGAAAGATGTTTGATTTGATCCCAGATGACGATTCAAGCCACATAGTGATCGGGGGCAATTTTAATTGCTACCTAGACCCATATTTGGATAGGCTGTCTTCTGCCCCCCCTCCAAACATTCTTGCTGTACAAACTATTAATAATTTGATGAAAAAAAAGAAGATGGTGGATGTCTGGAGACTCCAGCACCCATCTGATTGGGATTATTCTTTTTATTCTAATGTACACAGATCCTACACACGAATCAATTATTTTCTAATAGACTCCAGATTAATTTCTAACACCACACCACACTGAATATCACAATATAGTAATATCTGACCACAGCCCTGTTATTCTCAACCTTACATTGTCCTCCCCTACACAAGTATATAGTTGGCGCCTTAATCCCTATCTTCTTGAGGATCCGGCTTTTAAAACACACATCACTACGCACATATTACAGTTCCTGGAGACCAACGACAATGGGGAGGTGAATGACACAATACTGTGGGAAAAGATGCTTACAGACCAAAAGGACATAAATGAATGTTTCAAAGAATTTTATTCAGAAATCTACACGTCACAATCAACAGCTAGACAGGAAGACTTCAATCAGTTTTTTGATTCACTCCACCTCCCAACATTGGACGCAGCTTTCAGGGAGAGTCTGGACTCAGATTTCTCGCTTTCTGAACTACAGGATGCTATTAGAGACTTCCCCACTGGCAAAGCGGCGGGTCCAGATGGGTTTGGGCCAGAGTTTTACAAAGCCTTTCATGGGGTTCTTGTACCCTCTCTGCTGAGAATGATTCGAGATGTGTTTGGAAATAAGCAGCTTCCACCCTCTCTCAGCGAAGCAAATATTTGTGTTCTACTAAAAAAGGACAAGGATGAAACAGACCCTGGTAGCTACCGGCCTATTGCCCTACTAAATTACGATCTGAAAATAATTACAAAAGTTCTGGCAAAACGGCTTGCTAAAAATGTGGCAAGTATCATCCATCTGGACCAAACAGGATTTATTCTGGGCAGGTACTCCTTCTGCAATGTCCGCAAAATCCCTAATATCATGTATACAGAGTACGGTAAAAACGACAGCACGGCTATATTGTCCTTAGACGCCCACAAGGCATTTGATATGATAGAGTGGCCTTATCTATTTGCAACACTCAGCAAATTTGGATTCGGCAACACTTTCATAGAGTGGGTCAAAATATTATACAGCAACCAAAATCTTCCATTCTAACGAATGGGGACAGATCTGATCCATTCACTGCAATGTAGCGTCCGCCAGGGGGACCCATTGTCCCTTCTGCTGTTCAATATAGCACTGGAACCCCTGGCTATTGGTATTAGACAACATCCATACATTAAAGGTATTGGGTCAGGCAGCACCGAGACCCGTGTGACTCTGTATGCGGACAATCTCCTTGTCTGTCTAACCGTGGTCTCAATCCCCATACTATTAGAATATATAAATTCCTTTGCAAGCATCTCTGGCTATACCATAAACTTATGGAGTAAGATTACTGTCAAAAATATTCATCCACGATTCTAACCATTCGTATTCGTAATGTTAAACATTTGTATGTTAATAAAAAACTTGTACACAAAATTCTGCTGTCATATGCATGAGTTTGATAAATTTAGGGTTAGGATTGTTTTTACGAGTATGAACCTAAAAGTTGTGAGTGCAACTCTAATTTCTACGACTACGAAGTCTTCCCTGTGAGGATGAATTCAAGTTTATGGGTACGAGTAGAAAAATACTGAAATGACGTCACATAGGTCACAGGGGAAGGTAATCAAATAGCGATTGCTCCAAACGCGCATGCGCCAAAGATGGCTCGAACTCCCTTTCTGTATTTATCGCAGTTGGACTGCTTCGGTTTGCACGCTAGCATGAAGCTAAAAGGGGCGCTCGTTTTTGTTCAGTGGGACCGCTCGCGGGACGGTGCGCTTTTTATACATTCAGAGAAACAGTCGCGGTTTGGTCAGTAGAAACGTTGACAAAAACGAGCGCTCCTTTTAGCTTCATGCCAGCGTGCAAACCGAAGCAGTCCAACTGCGATAAATACAGAAAGGGCTAATGTGACTTGAGATAAGCAAAGTTCAGAACAATAGATGAAGCACTGTAGTATTCATTAAAATAATTATTTACCGTTTGGCATGTAATGTCCCAAGGTGATGATCAGCCGGTGTGCCAGGCAAAGCAAACCTCCAAACTAAGTTTGGACAGGAAGTAGTACCGTAGGAATCCGTCCTCTGACTCCCCTGCTGCACGCTCAACAGACTGACTGAGTGGCACTGCTCGGGCCCAAGACGGAGTTCGACTTTGAACGCGGAGTTCGTTTTAAACGCGGCGTTCGACTTTGAACGCGAACTCCGTCTTTGAAAAACAACTTGTCAACAACAAAAATGACAAAAGTGTTCCTTAAAAAATAAAGGCGGAGGGCAAAAATGACAAAAGTGTTCCTTAAAAAATAAACGCGGAGGGATAAAACACAAACGCGGAGGAGAGAAAGTACAACGCGAAGGAAAAAAACACAAACACGAAGGAATAAAATACAAACGCAGAGGAGAAAAAGTAAAACAGGAAGGGATATAACACAAACAGGAAGGAGAGAAAATACAACACGAAGGATGTCCCCTAGGGGGCTCCGTACAGGTGTGATGCCTGACTCTACTTTTGACATGGTACTCGCTTTACTTTATCTACTGCAATTGTTTTTTTCCCTGAAAGTCTGTTTATGTAAATTTTTAACTGTCTGGCAGCCTTCTCCTTTTTTTTTTTGTTTGTTGTTTCTCATTCTTTAATGTTTGACTGTTGCCCTGTTGTGGCATGTTTTGTAAAGTTAAAAACTTAAAGTATTAAAAAAACAGAACATATTAGAAAGGCTGAAATAAATGGACAACAGACTAGACAAATCACCATTATGGAAACTGTTACATCCAGATCCGTTGGAGAGCTGAAAGAATGAGGTAAATTAGATTAATTATTCCACCAAAAAACACGGCAGAGTTATGTGATGATCAACGTGTGTGAATTCTTCCTCTGTTACCAACAAAACTCAAAAACCGTCTCAGGACCCTGAATTAAATGTTCAGGGTCAGTCAGAAATGACACAGGGACCAAATGATTAGACTTTGGCAGTGATATGGCTTAAAGTTTGGATCCATAGATTTGTTAAGGTTTCATAGCGGGATAGTGGCACAGTAACCATGGCAACAAGTCAACGCTACCTCAGCGGCTTGCTGACGATCACAGGATTGTGATCCTACAACAAATCTACCACTGTGGAAGTATCGGAAATAACACAAGGAACAACTGATTAAATTGTGGGGGTGTTTGAGTCCCATCAATTCCCGTCGACTGCTACATAGTTAGGTCACGTGATTCGGTTTGTTCACATGCAGAACACACACCTGTGTTAAGCACAAGGTCAGGTAATGAACAGTCTTGGTTTAGTACTACGCTCTCTCAGTGCTGTTCTTGTTAATTGACATTACAAGCCGTGAGCGTGTGTGTGAACACGTGTGTGCCAGGAAGTGAAATGAACTTTTTAAGCCATTGACAGATATGTACAAATATGATTAATTCAACAGTAAATTATCATTTTGTGCCGCAAATTTACCAACCACGTCATATTAAACCAGTATCTGGCTGCTGCTAATGTCCCACAATGGTGTGCCAGCTTTTGTGGAAATTTTGGACTAAATATTGTCAGTTACAGTGTTGAAACATGTTCTACAAGCTGAAAAAAAATGCAGCTTTTTATCAATTGTCACTGTCTCCCGCAATTTCATCACAACAAATAAGCTTAAAACATTGCAACTTTTGTCTCTTTTTTTAGAAAAGCTGCCACGAATTCAGGCATTTTCGGCCGCAACAATCACAAAAAATGCCCGCGAAATCCTGGAGGTACTGTATATTAAATGGCCACATTCTTCAATGCTGTGATTTGTGCCACAGATGAAAGATTCGATCCGTCAGAAATCAATGCAACGACTGAGCAGTTTTGGTGGAGTACAGTGCTCTCTGAGTGCATTTCTTATTCATAAAATGAACATCATGCTGCGTTGAAGGAGACTTGAAGGTAGTGAGTAAAACAAGAAAAAATAAATGTTTACTAAAGTGACAGATCAAATGAGAAGTAGGATTTTTTTCCTCATACTGTACAGTCAGACTTCTGTTTGTAAGCAGAGGAATCACCTCCTGCTGGCTAAAGGATATGTCCATCTTTTTTGCATATTCTCTTACTGAGTCAGGTACAGCTTGATTGGAGCACTGGGCTGAGTCCTTGATCCTATCAGTTAAGAAGGACGAGAAGAGAAGAGAAGAGAAGAGAAGAGAAGAGAAGAGAAGAGAAGAGAAGAGAAGAGAAGAGAAGAGAAGAGAAGAGAAGGTGCAGTCAGAATGACAGACTGAGCAGGAAACAAGGGTGTGGTTCAGTCGCCATAATACTTCAGTATTTATCCATCCATTCATCCATTCACCGCTTTATCTTCACTGGGGTCGCGGGGGGTGCTGGAGCCTATCCCAGCTGACTCGGGCGAAGGCAGGGGACACTCTGGACAGGTCGCCAGTCTGTCACAGGGCTACATATACAGACAAACAAGCACACTCACATTCACACCTATGGGCAATCTAGAGTAACCAATTCACCTCAGCATATTTTTGAACTGTGGGAGGAAGCCGGAGTACCTGGAGAAAACCCACGCATACACAGGGAGAACATGCAAACTCCATGCAGAAAGATGCAGGCCCACCCCGGGATTTTGAACCGGGGATCTTCTTACTTCAAGGCAAAAGTGCTAACCTAAAAAAATAAATAAATTGTGGCCACGATATAGCTATAATGTGCGCACGAAATACTAATTTGTTCCCACGAAATACTACTTCGTTCGAACGAAATGCTACTTCGTTCCCACGAAGTAGGTACAACGTGAGCTCGAAATACTAATTTGTGGTCACGAAATAGGTATAACATGCCCACGAAATACTAATACTATTAATATCATTTCTGGACAGCTGGGTAAGCAAATCGAGCACCCTCTCTACAACCTGCAATAATATGTGTACGGGCCGTACCTACGTGATGTTCCTAAAATGAGTGTCTTTTCTTAGCTGTTCTAGTCCATATCTTGTTATCCCGCATTTAGGAAGTTATTTATTTCGGCCTGTGTTTGATATTTTGTTGCAACGGGTAGCCTATCTGCTGACGTGTCACCCGATGTACAAACTTTTTATCCTCATCCTGTTACTACATGTTGTTTTGTTGTGCTAATATGTAGCCGTAAACTCATTTGTGTCTGTAGAAGCTGCAGCCCTGCACACATATCAGGTTAAATTCTGATCACTGACAGGCAACTGGTTGCCTTGGCAACGTATACAGAGAGCGCTACCGTAACTGCACGGCTTCGTCCCGTAGCATCATTAAATGCTGCGGTATGTATATATATATATATATATATACAGTGAACCCTCGTTTATCGCGGGGGTTCGCGATAGGCGAAATCCGTGAAGTAGTCAGCTTTATTTTTTACAGTTATTATACAATACTGCACTTGGGGGCGCGCTGCAGCTGCAGCCAGGTGGACGCCGCAGCGGTACTCTTGCCTCAGAGAGCGAGCCGGCTGAATCAATTGGAGCAGTCGGGGGTGGGGAAGGCTCGCGCCCGCGCTCTTCTCCTGGGTAGCGCGGCTGCGGTGGCCAGAGACGGCGGGGGAAAAGAATAAAAGGCTGCTCCGTCGGCTCCGTCTTTCAGGGTGTCTCACTACAAGGAGACCAAGAAGAGAAATGATCCAGCGCTCCACAGCAGGCAGCGCTGGCCTGTATGGCAGAGGAGACGAGGCGCAGAGACTGTTCACGTTGGTCAGTCCCTTAGCCAATCAGGATGCAGAACACAATGAACTGTTTAAAAAAAGCATAAAAAAACTGCACTAAAAAAATCCGTGAAACAGCGAAGCCATGAAAGGTGAACGGCGTTATAGCGAGGGTTCACTGTATATATATTGTTCTGCCCTCACTATGCGTAAGCCACTTTTGCGAAGCTAGGCAGACAGTTAACATCAGAAGGTGGGAAAAGGACCAGGAGGAGACTGAGTTTTGTTTGAAGGCAAAGTCTTGTGTTTTTGATTCTCTTTTCCTTTCCTTCTTTTAATATATCCTTCTTTTTTGTAGAACTGCAATGACATGAAATACACACAGAATAAATTTACACTGTGTACTGAATAACATTTTCCACTGTAAATAGTTTACCTTTTTAACAATGCTTTTTAAACATATGAATTGACACAAACATGAATTTAGCTACTAAACATTCACAAAATTACAATGTAAGTGAACAGGAGAACTAAATCAGTATTAGCTCACAACCCTATAAGCAAGCTTCACAATCAGTAAACTGCACGTCATGCTAAAGGCTAACAGAATAAGCTTCATAGCTAGAGCTGATTAGCAATGAATTTGGCATTTCTACCACAGAAAGTAACACATATTTGCAACAGGTATCATCAATAAACAGTAATAAAACAATGAATCGCTACTTACAGACGTATAATCGCTCAGACTTGAAATAGAAAAGGAGAACTGCACATGGCTCTGATGCACACGGCTGCACTGAAGAGAAAATACTGCTGCGGACAGCGATATAAAAAGGGACCAGTAGGAGGTGCTGTTCAGCAAGATTAAAAGGCAGAACATATATATATATATATATATATATATATATATATATATATACACACGTGGACAAAATTGTTGGTACCCCTCAGTTAAAGAAGGAAAAACCCACAATTCTCACTGAAATCACTTGAAACTCACAAAAGTAACAATAAATAAAAATTTATTGAAAATTAAATAATCAAAATCAGCCATCACTTTTGAATTGTTGATTAACATAATTATTTAAAAAAACAAACTAATGAAATAGGGCTGGACAAAAATGATGGTACCCATAACTTAATATTTTGTTGCACAACCTTTTGAGGCAATCACTGCAATTAAACGATTTCTGTATTTGGCAATGAGCGTTCTGCAGCTGTCAACAGGTATTTTGGCCCACTCCTCATGAGCAAACAGCTCCAGTTGTCTCAGGTTTGATGGGTGTCTTCTCCAAATGGCATGTTTCAGCTCCTTCCACATATGTTCAATGGGATTCAGATCTGGGCTCATAGAAGGCCACTTTAGAATAGTCCAACGCTTTTCTCTCAGCCATTCTTGGGTGTTTTTGGCTGTGTGTTTTGGCTCGTTGTCCTGTTGGAAGACCCATGACCTGCGACTGAGACCAAGCTTTCTGACACGAGGCAGCACATTTCTCTCCAGAATGCCTTGATAGTCTTCAGATTTCATCGTACCTTGCACACTTTCAAGACACCCTGTGCCAGATGCAGCAAAGCAGCCCCAAAACATTACTGAGCCTCCTCCATGTTTCACCGTAGGGACAGTGTTCTTTTCTTCGTATGCTTGCTTTTTGAGTCTATGAACATAGAGTTGATGTGCCTTACCAAAAAGCTCCAGATTGGTCTCATCTGTCCAAAGGACATTCTCCCAGAAGCTTTGTGGCTTGTCAACATGCATTTTTGCAAATTCCAGTCTGGCTTTTTTATGAGTTTTTTTCAACAGTGGTGTCCTCCTTGGTCGTCTCCCATGAAGTCCACTTTGGCTCAAACAACGACGAATGGTGCGATCTGACACTGATGTACCTTGGCCTTGGAGCTCACCTTTAATTTCTTTGGAGGTTGCTCTGGGCTCTTTGGATACAATTCCAACGATCCGTCTCTTCAATTTGTCATCAATTTTCCTCTTGCGGCCACGTCCAGGGAGGTTGGCTACTGTCCCGTGGGTCTTGAACTTCTGAATAATATGAGCCACTGTTGTCACAGGAACTTCAAGCTGTTTAGAGATGGTCTTATAGCCTTTACCTTTAAGATGTTTGTCTATAATTTTTTTTCGGATGTCCTGGGACAATTCTCTCCTTCGCTTTCTGTTGTCCATGTTCAGTGTGGTACACACCTTTTCACCAAACAGCAGGGTGACTACTTGTCTCCCTTTAAATAGGCAGACTGACTGATTATGAGTTTGGAAACACCTGTGATGTCAATTAAATGACACACCTGAGTTAATCATGTCACTCTGGTCAAATAGTTTTCAATCTTTTATAGAGGTACCATCATTTTTGTCCAGGCCTGTTTCATTAGTTTGTTTTTTTAAATAATTATGTTAATCAACAATTCAAAAGTAATGGCTGTTTTTGATTATTTAATTTTCAATAAATTTTTATTTATTGTTACTTTTGTGAGTTTCAAGGGATTTCAGTGAGAATTGTGGGTTTTTCCTTCTTTAACTGAGGGGTACCAACAATTTTGTCCACGTGTGTATATATACAGTGCCTTGCCTTCTCCACAACAGTATCTCGGACCTGCCTGGTGTGTTCCTTGGTCTTCATGATGCTCTCTGCACTTTAAACAGAACCCTGAGACTATCACAGAGCAGGTGCATTTATACGGAGACTTGATTACACACAGGTGGATTCTATTTATCATCATCAGTCATTTAGGACAACATTGGATCATTCAGAGATCCTCACTGAACTTCTGGAGTGAGTTTGCTGCACTGAAAGTAAAGGGGCCGAATAATATTGCACGCCCCACTTTTCAGGTTTTTATTTGTTAAAAAAGTTTAAAATATCCAATAAATTTCGTTCCACTTCACGATTGTGTCCCACTTGTTGTTGATTCTTGACAAAAAAATAAAATTTTATATCTTTATGTTTGAAGCCTGAAATGTGGCGAAAGGTTGAAAAGTTCAAGGGGGCCGAATACTTTCACCAGGCACTGTATATATATATATATATATATATATATATATATATATATATATATATATATATATATATATATATATGATTATTTAGTTCTCTTTTGTGTCTTTTTTTTAATCTTTTGGCCCCTTCACACCAGAGACCTTGTAACTGTAAGTAGGCAACACTCCAAAGGTTTAGTTTGAATGTACTGAAACATATCACTGATCTAGGATGAAAAGGATGAAACTGTGTCTGCTGCCTTTACAGAGGGGGATCCAGAAAGGCATACATATCTCTTCCCATTCAAATTTCTTAACATGCTGGTGGAGTATAGAGTGTGACATTTAGCCTACACTGAAGTATTGCACATTCTCATCTTTTTTTAACAGAGCATGGCTGGACAGCAGCAGTATGATCCTTCAACTTCCACTGCACATATTGACACAGTGAGATGGATGTTCAGTAAACACCAGAAATTCATTCTATGGAATTCATGTGCAACTGTATAATTTAATGTCCTCTATGTATTCCCAGTTATCAGTAAAACGGATTTACAAACTGCTTTTGCTGAGAAAAAAAAAAAACAGATTAGGAGGGCAGATCTGGAAATTGATATACTGGAGCACAAGTTAGAGGTGGGTGCATGGTTACAGGTGAATTATGTTAACTATTGCAACATGAACTGAACTATCTTTTATTTGTAGCAAATAAAGAAGACCAAATGAAATGTGTATCATGTCTTTATTTGCTGTGGTGATGATGATGGTAACTTAAACTCTGAAGTGATTATGGCATATGGTGTCTCTGACTGCTCTGCCGTCTGGATAGCTGCAGGTGGATGGGGTCATCATCTGGGTCTTCAGTTTGTAGGGCAGGGTGTTGCTCTCCTCTAATAGTGGTAATATCATGAAGAACAACACATGCCACAGTAATATCACAGGCCCTCTCAGGGGTCACCCTGAGGTGACGTAGGCTCTGGAAACGGGCTTTCAGCAGGCCTATGGTCATCTCCACCCGGGCTCTGGTCCTGCAGTGAGCCTGGTTGAAGTTCTGTTGGGGGCCTGGTTCAGGGTCAGGGTATGAGGTCATCAGCCTGCGTTGTCATGGTAACCCATGTCACCCAGCAGAAGGCCATCAACCTCTCATGTAATGTATAGTGGATACATCAGAGCATATTAAAGGAGGGAGACAGGAGAATTATATTGTGAAAATCTTTAGGCTGCTGACCACATTGCAGTCTGTTGCTCAGGTTAGACTCTCCATAAATCCTGGACTCATGAACAGAACCAGACCACTTGGCCTCCACATTAGAAATGATGTATGCAGCATCACATATGATCTGGACAGTGCAGAGAATGACAGATGTTGAACTATGATGCAGTCTTTAACATTTAGAAACAGTAGTCAGTCTACCTGTAGCCTACCTGCACATTTATGCTGTGAATGGACTTCCTGTTCATGATGTGAGGGAGCTGTGATGGGGATGTGTGTGCATCTATGCATCCAATCACAGTGGGAAATCCCAAAAGAAATTAAAATGACTAATCCCAGCCTGAGGTTGCAGCACAATGTCATTAACAGAATATGATTTAAAATGAATTTAACAGATCTCTACATCATTCACCTGCAATCCTGTGGAACTCCTCCTTGATGCTCTGACAGGTTTATGTCCAGGGAAAACCACAATGATGAGTAAAAGTAATTTCAGAGCCAGGAAAACTTTTCTGACTGTCCTGCATACAGTCAGTATGCAGGACTGACTTACTGTAGTCTTACTGTAGTGCTCTGCATCTCCGACAATATATAAAAACTTTAATTTGCAAAGAACCGCAGTGCAACACACAATATCTGCGAGATGTGAGAGCATGACTGCGGCTGGTAATGTAAATGTAAGGACGGATTAGGTTGTTTATGGACTTGAAACGATTATGAAACGGCACCGCTCAAACAGATAATTGTCCGGAAATGCGAGAACATTTATGCGCGATCTGATAACAATCTACCGACGAATATTTAATTATCTGTGCAGTAATGCTGCTCCTTTATCCACTGGATTGTTAATAAAAGCTGTTCTACGCCAAAACTCGCTCGCTTACTGCCTGAATGAATGAGGAAATGAAACAGCGTGTGTGGCTGAAAGAGGGCGGAGACAGAGAGAAACTCGAGGTTTTCTCAGATAAACCTGCTGGTGACCAGGTTCAAGTCATAGAGTCAGTTACTGTGGTAACTGACCGAGAGTTTAAGTTACCCCTCTTTGTGAAACAGGCTAGAGTTACCCCGCATTCCCTGGTTAGAGTTACCTCTCTTCGTGAAACTCTGAGTTTTCCTCATTTCAAGGTTAACAAACTCAGAGTTTTCACTCAACCTGCTTCGTGAAATAGGCCCCTGGCCTCTTTACTGAAATTCAGATCTCAGTACCACCCTTCTCATTCAACCCGGTCTCACGGGGATTCGTGAAACTGTCACGTAAGTTTTAGTTTCGGTTTCGTGCGCACCAACACGATTTCGTCATGTTTTTCGTGCCGCTCACCACGAAATGTTTTTCGCTGTGGTAATCACATCTGAAAGTGGTTTATACCGGCGGATTCATGACGATCTAAGCTGTCCATCGGCGTATACTGCTTGTGTGATCGCGTTTGCGGCCGCCGGCCGCCGGACATTCTTGAAATTCCTATGCAAATTGGTAAGTGTACCACCGGCTTATGGTTAGGTTATGGTTAGGGTTATGGTTAGGGACGATGTCATGCAAAATATAGCGTTGGATTCGCCATGGTTTTACATTAAAAATATAATATACACATTCTTTTGAAATACGTTCTGAGTGGCACGAAAAGTCCGCCGTTTAAAATACATTGGAGCGCATTTCGTGGTGAGCGGCACGAAAAACATGACGAAATCGTGTTGGTGCGCACGAAGCCGAAACTAAAATTTACATGACAGTTTCACGAATCCTCGTGAGATCGGGCTGTCTCATTAGTGTCAGCAAGTTATTGGTTTCTTGATCAATCTGAAATTGAATGCTTTGAATGGTAACATCTGTCACTAAGCCAAAAGCATACTTATGCACTTGGACTTATGACATTTTTAAAAAAAAAAAATTATTCAGCATCTTGAATAAGATTTGAATATAACTGTTGATGTTGTGTACCTGTAGATGTGACACAAACTATTACTCTCTGAAAGATCTTGTAAAAAGACAAGAGCAAAATTTGCTTGTTTAAACTTTAAAACAGATGACTTTGCATTACATACAACTCCTGTTTAAAATGTTCATGAGGCAAAGATATTTATCAAACTCATGGAAATTTAAGGTATTCCATACAGTTCAATGTTCAATGTTATCTGACTCTCCAGATATGAATTAAAGGCAGAATTGTGTTCATAGAGTTATTCATGTCTGCCTGAGTGGCTTATATTTGGTTACACTGCCATTTGAAAAATAAAGAGAATTGTGACAATGAAAATTGTTTTATAATAGTGTACATTTGCATGTAACTTTTGTGGTTAAAAAAAAACATCAGAAGGAACTACTGGCCCCCGGGCATCTTCACTTTATCAAATCTGGCCCTCTGCAAAAAAGTTTGGACACCCCTGCCCCAGACAGTCGGGTCGTAGCAGTTAGTAAAAATCTGAAGTCAAAAACATTGTTCTGTCATGTCAAGTCTTTAATTATGGAGAGTTTTCCATTTCACAGCCTCACAGCAGGCTATTTGGAGCAGTGACATTATGGGAGTGTGGATGAGTTCCCAGACCTATACATAGATCGTGTCCTTGCTAATTCTAAAGTAGCTACCAAAATATAACAACAGGTAGGTTTCTAAAAATAAAACACATTTTAATTGTACCATCAGTTGCCATCTGTCATTACACATGGTCAGAATTATCAGTGTTTATTGTAAGCAACGAGCACTGACATTTTGAATTTATTGAGGCATTATTGTATGATGGGACTTTATGAAGGAACTTTCTCCCAGCACCAGCATCTCCTCTACTGGGATTTTTGAATGGTCAGTCACCCAAATTATTTTCAAAGATTCCATCCGGGGAAGACCAAGTTTTTTTTAGATAGTGTATTTATATATATAGGATTACATGTTGTAGGTGAAATAAGTAGTGAACTGAATGGCTCAGCATTTTGACCTCAAAACTGCAGGGCTCAAATGACAGTCTCAAAAACCTGGATTCACACTTGCCCAGTTTCATACGTAACATGAAACCTACTGTAGTTGGTAGCTAAAGCTTAGTGACCCAATTCATAGTGCTTTAAGCACACAATTTGCTTACTATCTAGTACAGGGGTCGGCAATCTTTAACACTCAAAGAGCCACTTCGACCCGTTTCACACAGAAAAGAAAACACTGGGAGCCACAAAATCCTTTTGGCATTTAAAATGAAGACAACACTGCATATCACTTTTTTTAACCTCTTTGCCCTTGTTAATCAGTTGTGATTAATTAATTACAAAGCCTCCAATTAGATAGATTGATTTTTTTATTGTGTCCTACCACTAATATTTATCTTACTTGGTTAATGTCATTTTTGCTCCTGGACCTCATATGTTACGTAATGTTAGCTGGAAATCAATAATTTGCGAATGTGTATTTAACTTGTAAAATCTATTTATCTATTTATCTTAAGCTAATAACTTTTCTCTGGTAAGTCGCTGCCCTATTTTCCAAGACGACACTCCTCTGACTCTCTGACCTGCTGCCTGGATGCTGGACGTCACATCGAGCCGTGCTCTTGCGAGTAACGTCGTATTAACCTGACATATCAAAGAGTAGATACTGAGCAAGACAATTATCCGTAGTTTACCTTAGCACTCACGAGTACCCGACACAATGCAGGACTCTGCTGTGAAGGTGGAGACGTGCAGCGGTGGTGTATTTGCGACAATAAAAAAAGAAAGAAATTTGAAGGAGCGATGGCTAGGATTTAGGAATGGTGGCTCGCCACTGCTGAATGAATGTAGAGGAAACACTGGGATCCAAAGATCAACAGGACTCCAAATGAATACCCGCAGGCGGCGACTGTTGGAGATTGCCCGCTGGGACGCATATTTTGACAGACGAAAATTTAAAACGTTTTATTTTGATGTTACAAGATCACCATAATCTTCAAATTTAGAATTTTTTTTTTTTTTAAATTAACAATCTAAAATAAAACAAATTTTAATTAATGGGAGAACTGAGCTGCTGCTTGTCCTGCCAGTGTTTTGAATCATGGCCTGAATGGTGTCAGAGCTGTTCTCAAACATATTTAGAGGAGCTCATTGGTGAGTCTGGAACAATAGTTAGTTTTGATTATGTTCATAGTTGAGAAAGCTGCCTTACAGCTGTATGTTGAGCCAAACATGTTCAGCATGTGACCACAGTCTGTCCTCCACTGATGTATAATGTGCAAAAGATACAACTCTAAGAGTCGATGCTTTTTTAGTGAATCTGAAGAGCTGACTCCTAACGTATTTAATGGAGTATGAGTTTAAAACTGCTCTCGCAGAAAAGATGTCACTGGATCCTAGATTAAAGAAGCTTGCCTTCAGTGACAACAGAGCTGTTGATGAGAAACTTCAGAGAATAAGAGCAGCAGCCTGACACCTCCACCATTAGAGGACAAAGTGGAGGAGGAACCTCAAACTTATGCTGTGTGGAGGCTCTTTGATGGAAGAGCTACAGGAGATGCTGCAAGGCATCCTACAGCTGATGTGGGAATGGAGGATCATATCTAGAGGAACCCCTCATCCAACCAGCAGACGACCCACTGAGCTGAAGTCAGGCCAAGGCCTCAGTCTGCCCCACCCGGTGAAGGTGATGGAGGAGAGACAACTTCTTCCATCTGAGAGAATCTTCTCAAAAACACGGCAGATATTCACTGAAAGAAGAAATGGTATCAGCCCATCCAAGTTCGGGCTTCTGATTTTTCTGAATGTCAACCTACACTGAGAACATTCATACTGTTTGAATACTGAGTTTGGTTCTGTTTCTGTTCTGATTCTGTGGGTTCATGTGCAGAGTTTTGTTCATTTGTTTTTGTGCAAAAAGTTTGATTGAAATATTAAACAAAAGTAAGAATGCCTGTTTTTGCAACAAAACAAATGCACAAAATGAGTCAATTATAAGGCTTCTCATAAAAACACTGAATGAAAAAGTGTTTGTCAAAACACAAATGATTTATATTTGCCTGGTTAGGCTAAATATGAGGCTACAAATAATAATAAATTGGGAGCCGAAAGAGCCGGCTTTTCTTTGGAAGCCGTGCCAAAAGCTCTCTGAAAAGTGCCGAACTTCCATCACTACTGTCCTCTTTGTCGCTCATCTCTCAGCTGGTTTTTGAAGACAGAGCGGCGATGCCATTCAGCGACGTCATTGGCTGAGTAGCGTCACGTGGGATGCCTGAACTCGTACATAATTGGTCTGTGCGTTTCTGAGCTGACAGACCAATGATAAACACTGGAAAGCTGCACCGGTAAAATAGAAGCGACCTGTCAAATTTACAACTGTATAGATGGCGTCTGGGTCCGGATCCGGACCGCGGTCGGCCTTTAGTGAGCCCTATTCTCAGCCAGACACCTTCCCCGCCCCGTCCAGCTTCACCACTTCCTGACACAGCGAAGACGAATTTATGAATGGGAAAGTGAACGTTATTTCAAAAAACATACTGATACATATGTTTGCGCATTTTTAAGTGGTTATATGGAAATTCGGGACCTTTTCTAGAGGGTATAAGGCGTATACCTGCGTGTTTACACCCCTGGGTATACGTATCTTTGTGCATTTTTAAGTGGGTATACGGAAATTTGGAAAATTTATAGTGGGTATACAGCGTATACCTGCGTATCATGTAGACTACACCAACTGGGTGTGATTAAGATTCAGATATGAAAATAAAATCAAACTCGTCGTTGCAGTAGTTTTTCCAGTTGTAGCACATCCGTTTGAAATACGTTCTGAGTGGCACGAAATATCCTCGACTTGAAATACATTGGTTTGAATTTCATTGTATGCAGCACGAAAAACATGAGAAAATCGTGTTGGTGCGCACGAAACCAGAGATTAATTTACGTGACAGTTTCACGAATCCTTGTGAGACCGGGTTGTGTGTACGGATACCAAATTGCTTGGCCTCAATCCACTACTGTTTAAAAGTTTGGGGTCACCCAGGCATTTCCATGTTTTCCATGAAAACTCGCACTTTTATTCATGTGGTAACATAATTGCTAATTGCACAAGGCTTTTCTAATCATCAATTAGCCTTTCAACACCTTTAGCTAACACAATGTCCCATTAGAACACAGGAGTGATGGTTGCTGGAAATAGACCTCTGTACCTTTAAATCATTTACCACATTAACAGTGTCTACACTGTATCTCTGATTAATTTAAAGGTCCCTTCATTGAAAACAAATGCTTTTCTTTAAAAAATAAGGACATTTCTAAATGACCCCAAACTTTTGAATGGTGGTGAATGTAGTGGGTGGCGGGAAATGATGGGACTTGGAAACACACCTACAATTTAGTCAATTATTACTTGTATAATTTCTGACATATAAGCCCCAATAAGTCTGCAGTGGTCAATTTGTAGTAGGATCGCAATCATGTGATTGTCAGCAGTCAACTGACATAGTGTTCACCATAGAAATCATAGAAGCCTCGTGCCACTGTCCAGCATAGGCTGACGATGCGTCAACCGGCTGCCATCTTGGAACGGGAGTGAAGTTGTAAACAAACAATGAGACCATTACACAGCCACAGTTTTCCGGTCATAACTTTCCTTGTAATGCATAGATTTCGACATGGTATGGCTCATTTGAAAGCTTACGAGGTCGTCTTTTGATTACACTCCCAAAGAGATGGTGTCAATCAGCACAAGAAGTTTTAGGGATCCTTTTCCTGCAACTGTTTGTTGTGTTGACCTGTTGTGATGTCAGGTTTCTCTGATCACCACTGCAGCTTCTTAGTTTTATTTATTTAGTCTACCGATTATTCCTTTTTGTGCCGCATTTCCATATGGGATTAACATCTTTGAACAATTATGAAATTACGTTGAAGTTTAATATTAAGTTAATAAAATTTTGAGGGTTTTTCTCTTTTTTTTCATTTTCAGTGCTTTACTACTAAAGAATTTTCAAAGCTGGCACAAAGTTGGAACCATGCCTAAATTCTTCAATTTACTTGTGTTCCATGCGTGCATGAAATAAAGCTAGATATAGACCCTTTAATGACCCATGTCACGAATGACGTCACAGCTTTAGCTGGAGGCAAAAGAGGAAGCCCGCGGCCGTGACCGAAAGGCGAAAGACTGAGGGACTAGGCACTATCAACTTTTCTAAAATGTCGCCCTGCTGTGTTTTTGGATGCCAGCATAGGAGGAATGACATTGGCGAACGCAAATTAAAGTTTTATAGGATTCCACCGAACACTCGTGCTCAGAGGGAATGAAGACAGTTGTGGTTAAATGCACTGAGGCGAAAAGACTGGACAGAGACGATCAGCTGCAGTCAATTCCAGCCATTTTGAGTACAAAAAATCGCTAATATTCTATTTGTAAATAAAAAATATTCAATTCAATTCAATTCAATTCAGCTTTATTCCAGACACTGGGTCCAAATACACACACCATAAGAACAAGGACACAACAAGACACAGAAAAAAATACAATCAAAAACAACAACCCGTTAAATATGACGAGAAATACAGGGAATATTGGACGTACATCGCGAGGTGCATTTCCTTGAAAACGACTGATTCGTGGATTATATACTGACTTCAAGACATGTTTTGGACAAAATAGTTTACTAGCTTGTGTCGTCTGGATATCCAAGGTTAGATTATGGACGTTTTTTGTGGAATATTTTCATCTGTGTGTAATAATGAACCCGGAAATGTGAGTCGCGCTGTGTACGTTAAAGCCGTGTACAGAGAAAGGATGGATGGATATTCGTTGTTTGTCGGACAAATGTGTTTATATTACCCGTTGTGGTAATCACATCTTAAAGTGGTTTATACTGGCGGATTAATGAGAATCTAAGCTTTCCATCGGCGTATAGTGTTTATATAATCGCGTTTGCAGCCTTCGGACATTCTTTAAATTCCTATGCAAATTAGTAAGTGTACCGCCGGCGGTACACTTAAGTTTAACGGGTTAAAAATGCTCGATTTTGCAGCGCAAACTAAATACTCCCAGTCCTGCTTGACTTCTCGCTCCGCTTTTGCCTCCAGCATAAGCCCCGCCCACAAAAAACGTCACAATGTTTGTAAACAAATAAAGGGTCTATTCTGCCCCCCCTAACATCTTGTCAAGTTGGCAGGTAGTTAACAGTTTTCATACAAAGACAATGCTTTGTGGGTTCAGGCCACACTTTATTATCTCCACACGAATTACTGTAAAACTGAATAGACAAGAAAAATACATTAAGTAACGACATACACGATAATACACGTATAAACAAAGTCCGCTAGCTTGATGCTAATTCCTATGGGAAAACCCATTGACATGCTAACTGTTAGCATTGCAGTCACGGAAAATAGTACAAGATCAAACTCAACAGCATTGTACTTGCTCAATTCAATAACACAAACGGTAAGTAATTCAGTACTCACAGGCATAGATTTTCCTCACTCTGAGAAAAAAGGGAACAGCAATAACAGCACATAGCTGGCACAAAGTTGGAACCATGCCTAAATTCTTCAATGTACTTGTGTTCCATGCGTGCATGAAAAAAGCTAGATATAATATTGATTTCATTAACTGCTCATCAAAAACAATATATCCTTTTCTAAGTTCAGGATGAGTTTATTTCTGAAACCCAATTTGCCATCTCTGTGTGCACTTCTCCAAAGATATAGCCACATCAAGAAGTGACAGACTGACAACGTCTTGGTATCATACCATGGGTTTCTGCTACAGTATCTAGTGAAATCTGTGAAAAGTTCAATGGAAAGGACATACTCACTTGTGGAATGTGATTCCTTGTGCCCTTGTGTTTGGGTTGCATTGCATTGTGCAGCCCCAGGCCGCACAAGACTGTGGCATTTTGAGTTTTTTTGTCAATCGGTGTGTGATAAACACGCTTATCGCTGGTTTGTTTACTCCCGCTTGCTTCCGTTCCAAGATGGCGGTGCACTTACGCATCGCTCATTGGCCGGCGAGACATCTAGTATATCTATGGTGTTCACTTGTAGTCATAGTTAAAGTGATGTTATGCCGCTATCTCGCAATGATACAGAAATCTTTAACAAATCCATGGATCCTGACTACAAGCTGCATTACTGCCAAAATCCAATCAGCTGGTCCTTGTATCATTACTGACCATCCCTGAAAATTACATCAAAATTTGTTAGTTTGTTTGTGAGTAATGTTGCTAAGAGATAGACAGACAATTTACGCCAATCGTCACACAACTCCACCAAGGAACTAATTAGTGTATAATTTCATCTCAGGAACATTCCATTTTGATCCCCCCGGTAGGCTAAACTTTTCCGACTCAGAGGCTGTGTTTTATACACAGTTCGTGCTGAACCCACAGCTTCACTATGAAAACAAGACTTCTTTAAAGCTTTTTTGAAGTTGCTGAATGTTGCTAAGTTAACTGCTGCTTTTCAGGCTGTCTGCATTTAAATCTCTCCTTTCTTGTTTTCCACACATTAGACGAGTGCGTGTCGAAATGTGCTGCTTTGTGCAGTTCTTGTTTCTCTGAAAATTGTTGCTTAGTCTGGTTTTACTCTTCAGCAATCACAGCCTCACTTAATGGGCTTTGATTTAAACCAGCAAGTGTGGAAACATTAAATTGTTGTTAATAATATATAGAATGAGCTTTTAATTATAATGACATTTGAACATTTTATGTTCCGTGGAGAAACACAGCGTGATTTTACAGCTATCTCAAACTTGGCAGACCACCAGCTTGAAAATCCTCTCATTGGCTCTATAGTGATGAACATGAGAGGCGTAACAAAGCAGCTATACTCTCAAAGTGAGGATTGAGTTTATATCCTGCAACTGTGGATTGGAATTACACACACTGCAGTTAAATGACCTTGGGAGACAGCGGCAAGGATGTGACTAACTGTGAGCATAAAAATGTGATATAATTTGCTCTTGTGTATAATGTCTCCAGTAGATAAATGTTTAGCTGACTAATACAAATGTATAGAACCTTGAAAGATCTTATCTATTCTTCACTGACATTTTATTCATTATTCATTTGTTAATTACTGGATTGTAGAATCGTTTCCCTTCTCTCACAAAGACCGCTTCCGACTACTTTGGTGATGTTTTTGGAAAGTTGTGCATGCAAAGCCTGGCTCAGGAAGACTTAGAGCAGATTTTAAAAGCAGCACCTTTGGAAAAATCTGTTTTCAAATGAATGAGCTATTGGAAAACTCAGCAGATCTCTTAAAATTATTTTAGCACTTACTGTGGAAAATACATACTGCATCGGCTTGTGGTTTAATATTCACCACAGCAACAAGGGCATATGGAATCTCTGCTTCGACGTGCTTAATTATTCCATATATAGAGAGGTTGAAAGCTTCCCGCACTCTCAGGTCTGAAATTGCCCCGTAATGTGCTGCTAAAGTGTCCCTGGAAATTACCAGACATAAGAGAGGAGGACAACATTAGTTCAGTTATTTCTATATTGTCTGATCGTCTGTGACAACTTTGTGCACAAGTGTCAGTTGTCTACAGAATGCATGACTCACAAGAACAGTGTCTGGGTGTAAAAATAGCCATCTATTACAGGCATAAAGAGCATCACACAATCACAGTCTGCATCTACTGCATATGATTATGAAGAAATACTTCTATATGTAACATGTTCTGAAAACACGGTAATACATATTACATTTTCATTGTGGTAGTGGCAGGTCCAAATGCTCGGCCTTTTCCTCCCAGATAAGAGCAGGAAATTAGTCAGCAAAGGATGTGGAAATCTTCACGAAAGAAAAGATTTTCAAGTAATGTTCTCTGTGCCTGTTTGCCAGAACAGAAAAGGTGAATAATTGATATGTAAAAACAAAAAAAAATGCTCCAATCCATTTGTACATACCTCCTATACATTATGCATTACGTTTGAAGTACTGTCTTTCAGGGATTTTACAGCAGGGAATGTTGATTTTGCGCCCAAGAAAAAATTATCTGGTGCCTGTGGGCTATTAAAGAAAATTCACCTGTGGACGAAGCTTACACTTTGTAATGATCACCAGGCTTTTCCACCAGCAGGTAAAGATTTTCCTTTATTCAGAGAAATGTCAAAAAGGTCACAGTTTCTGATCTATGCTCACAGAAGACAAATGAGAAGATGGTATTTTCTCAGATTTTGTGGTTCTCCAGACAGACTGGGAGTAAGTAATTATGTTCAAAAACTATATAAAAAAAATGATTTTGGACAATATGGTTCCTTTCACAGTAACATGATTTGTCACAAGATTTTGTACATCAAAATTCAAGCACGTTGCCAGCTACACCATGCAAATACTTTTGCCTTCATCTTGGTAGTTCATCAGGAGGTTTCCTGACACAATAGCCAAACATCGGAGTGATTCATAAATACCAAAATATATATACTGACAGTCAATAGAAACTTTGAGGTAGAAATGTCCGCAGAATTCTACTTGTAGGGGGGTTGTAATTATTCATTGTGGATTTACTGATGATCTAGTGCCCTGGTAGTTAAGATAATGATGAGTTGTCATTTTGTCATGATTGCACATGGGTTGGTCATTTTGCAAAAGTGAACCAAATACACACCAAGCAATACTCAGTGAGTATCTGCACAATTTGAGAATGAGTTTTTAAGGCCTATATAAAGGCCCAAAAAAGGCCACCATTGTTAGTCCAGTGAACAGCATCACATGAACAACGTCTCCGGGCACTGGGTATGGTGGAGGCCGGTTTGAGCTACAGTGATGTAGCCAGGCGTATGGGCTGTTCCCAACCCACAATCAGAAGCCTGGTCCAAAGCATGCACCGATGGATTGCTGCCTGCATCGAAGCAAATGGAGGCCATACTCGGTATTGACTGTTGTGACTTTGTGTTTGGCAGGTGCCGTTTTCTTTTGTGAAATTATTTTGAAATCATTCTTGAAACTTTAGATTTTTGTTTCTGTATGCCAATATGCTAAACAAATGATTCACATGAAGAAAATCCAGTTTCGGGCTTCAAAATAAAAATTATGTTGAAAAATATGGTCTCAAAGTTTCTATTGACTGTCAGTGTACTAACAAGCATAGCACTCAGACAGTGCAGTACTCCGGCCAAGCTGCTCAGTCGTTGTATCATTTCCGATGGATGAAAAGTTGAAAAAGTTTGTGGCAGAAATCACGGCACCATGGAATGTGGCTATTTCTTACAGATGCAATTTACAATTAAAGCTGCAAGCAGCATTGGACGGGTCCTCGCATCCTTGCTGGTCGGTGAATCTAAGCATGCCCACCAGGTGGCGCTGCCACCAAGAGTGTATGTCGTCCTCTGGATGTGATGAGGGCCAGACTTTCATCACATTTGTAAAGTGTTAGGCAAATTGGTGGGCGAAAAATTCAGCACTTGCTGTATATCCAGCAGGTGGTGCTATCACTGTGACTGCATATTAATGTATGGATGTCTTCAAAGCTAGTTTTTGATCACTCACGGAAAATTTGAGCCAGATTGGGGCATGCAGAGGATAGTTACACAGCAGTTATGTTTAATGGCGAAACATCAAAATTCTGGAGGTTGCCATGGCCACGCCCTCTGACTGAGAATGAAAATTTTGATAACTTTTGATCACAAATACCTGTTGTACATACTGATCAAATTTGAGGTCTTTTGGAGTTAACCCCTATGAGGAGTTCACTTTCAAAAATGACAAAAATCCCCTAAATTCTCACAATTAATCTAAGATGTCGGACTTCCTGTTGGGTTTATGGCATGCTCCAAGAGGCTTTTTTGTGCATCCTGATGTACTCTACATGCCTTCCAAATTTCATTGATGTAGGTTAAACACACTTCGGAGGCTGTTTGTTAAAAATGCTGTAGGGGGCGCTATATCACATGCTGCGGCGAGATGCATACAGTGTCCTTCCATTCACCGATGGTGATGTGTGTGGTAATTTTGGTGATCTTTGGAGAATTCCTAACCTGTCAAAACGTGTTTTGTCTGTCACAGCGATAATTGGTTGCCACGACAATAGCGTTGCATGAAACATCAAAGCCTTCAAAGTATGGGATTGTCAAGAGATGAAGATTTGGCCGACCCATTTCAAGCATGATATCACAAAATTTGGAGGCACAGTACCTGAAAATATAATGCCTTAAACTTGCTGTTACCAACAGGTTTCACTATTAGTTTTCATGACTGTGGATGTGTTCAGACTGGACCTGGTGTCTAACATGTGACATTTGGTCAAGATAGAATCATGTGCAGCTGAGATATGATGAGTTCAATTTTCATGGCAAAACATCAAAGTTCGCGGTGCCGCTACAGACATGCCCTTTGATGAAGAGTCTCCATTTTCTCTGGGAATCATCATCACCATGTTGAGGCTTATGTCACCACGTTTGGAGTGAATATGATCAACTGGGTAAGAATATTACATTTAAATAGAAAAAATGTCTACTTCCTGATACCACAAGGTGGCACTATGGCTGTGAACGTATACAACCACATGGATATTGTCAGGGCAGGTCTCTGATCATACATGTAAAGTTTCAGACAGATTGGAGAATGTTCAGCAGAGTTAGGCACCACTTCCTGTTTCATGGTGAAGAATCAATATTTTTGCAGGCCGCCATGGCCACGCCTTTGACTTATTAAAAAAACGTTGATAATTTTTCATCAGGAAGGACGGTTCTTTATGCTGGCCAAATTTGAGGTCTCTTTTACGTACCCCCTAGGAGGAGTGTATCACAAAAGTTAAACAGTTAACACAAGATGGCCGACTTCCTGTTGGGTTTAGGGCATGGCTGTGATTGACTTTTTCATGTATCCTGATGTGATGCATATGCCCACCAAATATTGTAGCTGTAGATGAAATGTTGTGGCAATTGGCCTAATGACCACTTTTTCAATTTAGCAGGGGGCGCTGCGGAGCCATTTTGGCACACACATGCGCAACTCCCATAAAATATCAAATTTTTTACCATTCCTGATGTGTGTGCCGAGTTCATCGCATTTTAGGGTATGATAAGGCCACCAAGAGTGCAGTTCAAAAGTCCGGTAAAGAAAGAATAATAATAATTAAAGCTGCAAGCAGCATTGGGTGGGACCTCGCCCCGCGCCCCCGCGCGGTCAGCAAGCAAGTGCCGTCCGTAACCGAAGATGAAAGCCAGAGGCAAAGCCAGAGCCAGAGCTCTGCCGGAATATTGTACGGTTTCGAAGGAGATAATGTTTAAAAGTTTTGCATATTTTGGTGTATAGCACCCCCTAGGTTGAAGATAGCTCAAATCCGTTCACAGGTTTTCGTACAGCTCGAGCAGATGAATGCGTGAGCAAAATCCATGAATGTTTAGGGGTTGAAATTGAATCGAAACATGGTTTCAGGTGAAGACAAACTTTGACAGCTTGAAAAAAAATTAGAGCAGTTACTGTGTTTCTTTTGATAAACTTTGCTTGGTGGGATATTCACTATAATCTGTCCAAATATGAAGCCGGAATATTGTACCATTTTGGAGGACATAATGTTTTAAGGTTTCGCATATTTTAAGTTATAGCACCGCCTACATTGAAAATAGCTCAAATCAGTCAGGCAGGATTTTGTAGCG
Organism: Acanthochromis polyacanthus; assembly: GCF_021347895.1. Classification (NCBI taxonomy): domain Eukaryota; kingdom Metazoa; phylum Chordata; class Actinopteri; family Pomacentridae; genus Acanthochromis; species Acanthochromis polyacanthus. The sequence goes on along the minus strand of NC_067131.1, from coordinate 20,939,799 downwards.
CTCAAGCAGACGAAAGCATGAGTGGTGGTTGCATGTCTGTATGACAATCCGATGTGAAGAGCTGAGGTTATTTGTGATTTTTGCAATTTTCATGTCCCTAGGTGGCGCTATAGAATTTTCCAGAATTTGTTTTCAGAATATTGAAATATTCAGCAGACCGGACCTGCGTACCAAATTTCAGCAAAATACATGCACGTTTAGGGGGCAAAATTGAAGCGAAATATGGTTTCACATTAGGACAAACTTTTACGGCTTATTAAAAAAACTAGACAATTAGCCTTTTTCTTTTGATAACTTTTGTTTGGCTGGATATTCACTATAATCTGTGCAAATATGAAGCCGAAATATTGTACGGTTTCGGAGAAGATAATGTTTCAAGGGTTTTCATATTTTGGGTTATAGCGCGCCCTAGATTGAAGATAGCTCAAATTGGTCAAAAATGGTTTGGGAGAGCTCGAGTGGACGAATGCGTGAGCGGTGCTTGCATGTCTCTACCACATTCCTGTGCTAATAGCTGACGCCTTTTGTGTTGGCCTTGTGTTTTTTTTGCAGTTTTTTGTGTCCCTTGTGTCTAATCAAGTTTTTGAAGTTATTTTTTTCAGAATATCGAATTTTTCGCATGACCCCATGTGCGTGCCAAGTTTCATAAAAAGTTATGCACGTTTCGGGGGTCAAATTAAGCAAAACGTGCACTACACGTAGAAGAAGAAGAAGAAGAAGAAACGGAGCAAATACAACAGGGACTCACCAGACCGCTCCGCTGGCTCAGTCCCTAATTAAAGCTGCAAGCAGCATTGAACGGGTCCTCACATCCTTGCTGGTTGGCGACCCCAAGCATGTAACGAGGGCTGGATTGTGATCACAGCGGTCAAATTTCAGGCAGATTGGAGCATGTACAGGCTATTTATGCAGCACTTTCTGTCCATCCACCAGGTGGCGCTATCTCTGTGACTGTATATTGGTCTATGAAACTCATCAGGACTGGACTCTGATCAAACATGTAAAGTTTGAGGCAAATTGCAGCATGTACAGGGGATTTACACAAGACATCTGCTTCATGGCGTAACATTAAAGTTCAGTTGGCCGCCATGGCCACGCTCTTGAGTTTTGTGAACAATTTTCACAAATATGCAACCCGAAGGCGTGTTTTATGTATTGTCCCAAATTCAGATGTTTTGGAGTTATTGCCTGTGAGAAATGAATTGTTGAAAATGACTAAAAACACCAAAAATCTGACATTTAATTCAAAATGGCTGACTTCCTGTTGGGTTTAGAGAATGACTGCAAGAGACTTTTTTGTTTGCACTGACGTGCTACATATGCATGCCCAATTTCATAGTCATAGGTGAAAGTCTCTGTGGAGGCTATATTTTAAAATGCTGTACGAGGCGCTATGGCACATGCTGTGAAAGTATTTTGGCCTATAAATGTGATCAAGACAGGACTCTGTTTAATTATGTGAGGTCTGAGGTCGATTGGAGCATGCAGAGGACAGTTAGGTAGCACTTGATGCTTCATGGCGAACCATCAAAATTCTGGAGGTCGCCATGTCCACACCCTTTGACGCTGGAAGAATTTTTTAATAACTTTTGATCAGGAGATCGTGTTGTATATCCTGGCAAAATTTCAGGTCTGTAGGAGTTAACCCAGAGGAGGATTTCGCTCTCAAATTGGCTCACGTAATTCAAAGTAGCGAACTTCCTGTTGGGTTTAGGGGATGGCTCCAAGAGGCTTTTTTGTGTGTTCTGTTGTGGTCTATATGTCTGTCAAATTTGGTGGATGTTGGTGAAACGTGCTGCTGGGGCTGTTTATTAAAATTACTGTAGGGGGCGCTATAGCACATGCTGTGCTGAGAAGCATACAGTGTCCTTCCTTGGGTCGACAGTGATGTGTGTGGTAATTTTTGTGAGCTTCTGAACATTGTAAACCTGTAAAAAAGCACTTTCTTTATCAAATCAACAATGCGTTGCCACGGCAACAGTGTTGTCAGGTGTCTGCTTATGTACTTTGGCATTGTGTAACTCATGATTGTCTTCAGTTAGGAACCCAGTCACTGTCAGCAGGACCGACCGGGCCGTATCGACGACACCTTACAGCCATCATCTCCTCAGGATCATCTCTCTATATGCATGAATGGCTAGCTTGGTGCCACTGCATGCTTGGCTAACTTTCCAGGTGCTGTCCCCTGTGGCTCGACGTGGTTGGCCTTGCCCCCCGGGCGGCGCTCAGTTTGGGCGGTCGCCGCGGGCGCCGGGGTCGTGGGGGGTTGGTGGCGTTGTGCGGGGTGGCTGCTTCCGTGGGGGGGCGTGGTGGGCGGTTTGGCTGGGTCGGGCGCTCAGTTTGGGCGGTCGCCGGGTTGCCATTTGTGACTAAAAACGTCACGGGTGGCGGCCTGGCGGCCGTCTGGGTCAGGCACCCGGTCGGGCTGGGCCGCCTGTCGTGCTTTCTTTGTGGGGGTGGCCGCTTTGTGTGGTGTCGTCGGCCTCCCGTGGTTCCCGGCGCTCGCGGCGGCCTGGTGGCCGTCTGGATCGGGCGCTGTCCCCCGGGTCTCTGCTGGGTCGTGTATAATAATTAAAGCTGCAAGCAGCATTGGGTGGGACCCCGCCCCGCATCCCCCACGCGGTCGGCAAGCAAGTGCCGACTGTGACCGAAGATGAAAGCCAGAGGATTTCCTCTGCCGGAATGTTGTACGGTTTCGGAGGAGATAATGTTTAAAGGTTTTGCATATTTTGGTGTATAGCGCCCCCTAGGTTCAAGACAGCTCAAATCCATTGACAGGTTTTCGTAGAGAAATTTATTGAAATTTTCAGCAGACCGGACCTGCGTACCAAATTTCAGCAAAATACATGCACGTTTAGCGGGCGAAATTGAAGCGAAACATGGTATCAGGTGAAGACAAACTTTGACAGCTTATTAAACAAAAACTAGACAAGTCAGCCTTTTTCTTTTGATAACTTTTGTTTGTCTGGATATTCACTGTATTCTGTCCAAATATGAAGCCGGAATATTGTACGGTTTCGGAGGAGATAATGTTTAAAGAGTTTTCATATTTTGTGTCATAGCGCCCCCTAGGTATAAGATAGCTCAAATCCCTCTATAGGCTTTTGGAGAGCACGAGCAGACGAATGCTTGAGTGGTGGTTGCATGTCTCCACGACATTCCTGTGCGCAGAGCTGAGGTTTTTGGTGATTTATACAATTTTTTTGTGTCCCTAGGTGGCGCCATAGAGTTTTTCCAGAATTTGTTTTCAGAATATTGAAATTTTCAGCAGACCAGACCTGCGTACCAAATTTCAGCAAAATACAGGGACGTTTAGGGGGTCTAATTAAGCGGAACATGGTTTCAGGTGAAGACAAACTTTGACAGCTTATGAAAGAAAAACTAGACAAGTTAGCCTTTTTCTTTTGATAACTTTTGTTTGGCTGGATATTCACTATAATCTGTCCAAATATGAAGCCAGAATATTGTACGGTTTCGGAGGAGATAATCTTTAAAGGGTTTTCATATTTTGGGTTATAGCGCCCCCTAGATTGACGATAATTGAAATCGTTCGGACAGGTTGTCGTAGAGCTCGAGCGGTCGAACGTGCGTGCAAAATTTCATATACAGTTATGCACGTTTAGGGGGTCAAATTGAAGCGAAACATGGTTTCAGGTGAAGACAAACTTTGTTAGCTTATAAAAGAAAAACTAGACAAGTTAGCCTTTTTCTTTTGATAACTTTTGTTTGGCTGGATATTCACTATAATCTGGCCAAATATGAAGCCAGAATATTGTACGGTTTCGGAGGAGATAATCTTTAAAGGGTTTTCATATTTTGGGTTATAGCGCCCCCTAGATTGAAGATGGCTCAAATCGGGCAGACAGGTTTTCATACAGCTCGAGCCGACGAACGCGTGTGTGGTGGTTGCGTGTCTCTACGACATTCCTGTGCAGAGAGCTGAGGTTATTTGTGATTTTTGAAATTTTCGTGTCCCTAGGTGGCGCTATAGAGTTTATTCAGAATTTGTTTTCAGAATATTGAAATTTTCGCATGACCCGACGTGCGTGCCAAATTTCATAAAAAGTTATGCACATTTAGGGGGTCAAATTAAGGGAAACGTGCGGGGAATAATAATAATAAGAAGAAGAAGAAGAAGAAGAAGAAGAAGAAACCGAGCAAATACAATAGGGTCTCGCCAGCTCCACTGGCCTGCTCCGCTGGACTGCTTCGCTGGCTCGGTCCCTAATTAAAGCTGCGAGCAGCATTGAACGGGTCCTCGCATCCTTGCTGGTCGGCGACCCCAAGCATGTCCGCCAGGCAGTGCTGCGACAAAGTGTATTTAGGCTCATGGATGTAACGAGGACTGGATTCTGAGCACTCAGGTCAAATTTCAGACAGATTGGAGCATGTACAGACTATTTTTGCAGCACTTTGTGTCCATCCACCAGGTGGCACTATGTCTGTGACTGTATAGTGGTCTATGAAACTCATCAGGACTGGACTCTGATCAAACATGTAAAGTTTGAGGGAGATTACAGCATGTACAGGGGATTTACACAAGACGTCCTGCTTCATGGCGTAACATTAAAGTTCAGTTGGCCGCCATGGCCATGCCCTTTGAGTTATGTGAACAATTTTCACAAATACTCAACCTGAAGGCATGTTTTAAATATTGTTCCAACTTGAGGTGTTTTGGAGTTATTGCCTGTGAGAAATCAATTGTTGAAAATGATCAAAAACACCAAAAATTGGACATTTAATTCAAAATGGCCGACTTCCTGTTGGGTTTAGAGAAGGAGTCCAAGAAACTTTTTTGTTTGCACTGACGTGCTACATATGCATGCCAAATTTCATAGTCATAGGTGAAAGTCTCTATGGAGGCTATTTTTAAAATTCTGTTGGGGGCGCTATGACACATGCTGTGGATGTATTTTGGCCTATAAATGTGATCAGGACAGGACTGTGTTCAATCATGTGAGGTCTGAGGTCGATTGGACCATGCAGAGGATAGTTTGGTAGCACTTGATGTTTCATGGCGAACCATCAAAATTGTAGAGGTCGCCATGTCCACACTCTTTGACTCTGGAAGAATCCTTTAATAACTGTTGATCAGGAGATCGTGTTGTATTTCCTGGTAAAATTTGAGGTCTGTAGGAGTTAAGCCTGAGGAGGAGTTCGCTCTCAAAAATTAAAAAAATAGAGAAAATTTATCCACATATTTCAAAATGGCGGACTGCCTGTAGAGTTTAGGGGATGGCTCCAAGAGGCTTTTTTGTGTGTCCTGGTGTGCTCTATAGGCCTCCCAAATTTTGTGGATGTAGGTGAAACGTGCTGCCAGGGCTGTTTACTAAACATACTGTAGGGGGCGCTATAGCACATGTCCTGTAGAGATGCATACAGTGTTATTCCTTGAGACGACTGTGATGTGTGTGTAAATTTTGGTGAGCTGTTGAACATTCTAAGCCTGTCATAAAGTACTTTGTTTGTCACAAAAACAACGCATTGCCACGGCAACAGCATTTCATCAAATATCAAAATCTTCACACTGTGGTATTGTCTGGGGGTGAAGAATCAGCTGACCAATTTTCAGAATGATATGAAAAAGTTTGGAGCAATGGTGTGTGCAAATGTAATTTCTAAACTTCTTGTTACCAATAGGTGGCGCTATGACTTTTTCTAAAATTTTCACCGTGGATGTCCTCACACTGGGCCTGGTGTCCAGCACATGAAGTTTGGGGCAGATATGATGAGGATTTGCTGAGATATAAGCATTTTAGAAGTCATGGCGAGACATCAAAATTGACTGTGACGCCACAGACACGCCTTTTGATGATACATCACCATTTTAACTGTGAATCATCATCAACATGTTTAGGTTTATATCACCACATTTGAGGTGAATCTGAACAAGAGACAAAGAATAATACATCAAAGTGTAAAAAATGACATTTTCTGTTGCCAGCAGGTGGTGCTCTGACTGTGAATGGATTTCATCATATGGATGTGATCAGGGCAGGAATCTGATCAAACATCTAAAGTTTCAGGCAGATTGGAGCATGTTCAGGGCATTTACACCGCACTTGAAATTTCATGGCGAAGGATCAAAATTCCACAGACCGCCACGGACACGCCCTTTCACTTTGGAAAAAGATTTTAATAACTTTCGCTCATTAAGGCCTCCTGTAAGTACTGGTCGAATTTGAGGCGAATTGGAGTTTCCCACTGGGAGGAGTTCGCTCTGGAAAAAAAATGAAAAATGGGCAAAATCTCACATTCAACGTAAAATAGCTCACTTCCTGTTGGGTTTGGAATATGGCTGTCACTGACTTTTTTGTTCAGTCTGATGTGCTGCATATGTGTACCAAATTTGGTAGCTGTAGGTGAAACATGATGGCCTTGGGAAAGTGTAGGGGGCGCTATGGAGCCATTTGGCACACACCTCTACAATTCCTTTAAAATATGAAATTTTTCACCAGTCCTGATGTGTGTACAAATTTTCATGAGTTTTTGAGCATGTTTAGGCCCTCAAAAATGCAATTGTTCTGAGAGACAAATAATAATTAAAGCTGCAAGCAGCGTTGAACGGGTCCTCGCATACTTGCTGGTCGGCGGCCCCAAGCATTTTCACCAGGCAATGCTACGACTGACAGTGTATTTAGGCCCACGAATGTCACAAAGGCTGAATTCTGAGCACACAGGTCAAATTTCAGGCAGATTGGAGCATGTACAGGCTATTTATGCAGCACTTTCTGTCCATCCACCAGGTGGCGCTATCTGTGTTACTGTATGTTGGTCTATGAAACTCATCAGGACTGGTCTCTGATCAAACATGTTAAGTTTGAGGCAGATTGCAACATGTACAGGGGACAAGACGCCCTGCTTCATGGCGTAACATTAAAGTTCAGTTGGCCGCCATGGCCACGCCCTTTGAGTTTTGTGAACAATTTTCACAAATACTCAACCTGAAGGCGTGTTTTATATATTGTCCCAATTTCAGGTGTTTTGGAGCCATTGCCTGTGAGAAATCAATTGTTGAAAATGATCAAAAACACCAAAAATCTGACATTTAATTCAAAATAGCTGTTGGGTTTAGAGAATGACTCCAAGAGACTTTTTTGTTTGCACTGACGTGCTACATATGCATGCCTAATTTCACAGTCATAGGTGAAAGTCTCTATGGAGGCTATTATTTTAAATGCTGTAGGGGGCGCTATGGCACATGCTGTGAATGTATTTTGGCCAATAAATGTGATCAGGACAGGACTGTGTTTAATCATGTGAGGTCTGAGGTAGATTGGAGCATGCAGAGGATAGTTAGATAGCACTTATGTTTTATGGCGAACCATCAAAATTCTGGAGGTCGCCATGTCCACACCCTTTGACTCTGGAAGAATCCTTTAATAACTGTTGATCATAACATCGTGTTGTATACACTGGTAAAATTTGAGGTCTGTAGGAGTTAAGCCTGAGGAGGAGTTCGCTCTCAAAATTTAAAAAAATAGAGAAAATTTATCCACGTAATTCAAAATGGCGGACTTCCTGTTGAGTTTAGGGGATGGCTCCAAGAGGCTTTTTTGTGTGTCCTGGTGTGCTCTACAGGCCTCCCAAATTTTGTGGATGGAGGTGAAACGTGCTGCAGGGGCTGTTTGTTAAACATACTGTAGGGGGCGCTATAGCACATGCCCTGCAGAGATGCATACAGTCTTATTCCTTGAGACGACAGTGATGTGTGAATAAAGTTTGGTGAGCTGTTGAACATTCTAAGCCTGTCAAAAAGTACTTTGTTTGTCACAAAAACAACGCGTTGCCACGGCAACAGCATTTCATCAAATATCAAAATCTTCACACTGTGGTATTGTCTGGGGGTGAAGAATCCGCTGACCAATTTTCAGAATGATATGACAAACTTTGGAGCAATCATGCACGCAAATGTAATTTCTAAACTGCTTGTTATCAAAAGGTGGCGCTACGACTTTTCCTAAATTTTGAGTGTGGATGTCCTCAGAGTGGGCCTGGTGTCCAGCACATGAAGTTTGGGGAAGATAGGATGAGGATTTGCTGAGATATGAACATTTTAGTCGTCATGGCGAGACATCAAAATTCGCCGTGCCGCCACAGACACGCCTTTTGATGACACATCACCATTTTAACTGTGAATCATCATCAACATGTTTCGGTTTATATCACCACATTTGAGGTGAATCTGAACAAGAGACAAAGAATAATACATCAAAGTGTAAAAATAACATTTTCTGTTGCCAGCAGGTGGCGCTCTGACTGTGAATGGATTTCATCATATGGATGTGATCAGGGCAAGAATCTGATCATACATATAAAGTTTCAGGCAGATTGGAGCATGTTCAGGGCATTTACACAGCACTTGAAATTTCATGGCGAAGGATCAAAATTTCAGAGGACGCCACGGACAAGCCCTTTGACTTTGGAAAAAGATTTTAATAACTTTGGATCATTAAGGCCTCCTGTATATACTGGTCGAATTTGAGGCGAATTGGAGTTTCCCCCAAGGAGGAGTTCGCTCGAGAAAAAAATGAAAAATGGGCAAAATCTCACATTCAACGCAAAATAGCTCACTTCCTGTTGGGTTTGGAATATGGCTGTCACTGACTTTTTTGTTCAGCCTGATGTGCTGCATATGTGTACCAAATTTGGTAGCTGTAGCTGAAACATGTTGCCCGTAGGAAAGTGTAGGGGGCGCTATGGAGCGGTTTTGCCACACACCTCCACATGCCCTAAAAAATATGAAATTTTTCACCAGCTCTGATGTGTGTGCAAATTTTCATGACTTTTCGAGCATGTTCAGGCCCTGAAAAATGCAGTTCTTTTGGCAGGATAATAATAATAATTAAAGCTGCGAGCAGCGTTGAACGGGTCCTCGCATACTTCCTGGTCGGCGACCCCAAGCATCTCCACCAGGCAAAGCTACGACTGAGAGTGTATTTAGGCCCATGAATGTCACAAAGGCTGGATTCTGAGCACACAGGTCAAATTTCAGGCAGATTTGAGCATGTACAGGCTATTTATGCAGCACTTTGTGTCCATCCACCAGGTGGCGCTATCTCTGTGACTGTATGTTGGTCTATGAAACTCATCAGGACTGGACTCTGATCAAACATGTAAAGTTTGAGGCGGATTGCAGCGTGTACAGGGGATTTACACAAGACGTCCTGCTTCATGGCGTAACATTAAACTTCAGCTGCCCGCCATGGCCACGCCCTTTGAGTTTTATGAACAATTTTCGCAAATATGCAACCTGAAGACGTGTCTTATATATTTTCCCAAATTCAGATGTTTTGGAGTTATTGCCTGTGAGAAATGAATTTTTGAAAATGACCAAAAACACCAAAAATCTGACATTTAATTAAAAATGGCCGACTTTCTGTTGGGTTTAGAGAATGACTCCAAGAGACTTTTTTGTTTGCACTGACATGCTACATTTGCATGCCAAATTTCATAGTCCTAGCTGAAAGTCTCTGTGGAGGCTATTTATTAAATGCTGTAGGGGGCGCGATGGTACATGCTGTGAATGTATTTTAGTCTATAAATGTGATCAGGACAGGACTGTGTTTAATCATGTGAGGTCTGAGGTAGATTGGAGCATGCAGAGGATAGTAAGATACCACTTGATGTTTCATGGCGAACCATCAAAATTCTGGAGGTCACCATGTCCACACCCTTTGACTCTGGAAGAATCTTTTAATAACTTTTGATCATAACATCGTGTTGTATACTCTGGTAAAATTTGAGGTCTCTGGGAGTTAACCCCTAGGAGGAGGTCGCTCTCAAAAATTAAAAAAATAGAGAAAATTTATCCACTTAATTCAAAATGGCGGACTTCCTGTTGAGTTTAGGGGATGGCTCCAAGAGGCTTTTTTGTGCATCGTGATGTGCTCTATCGGCCTCCCAAATTTTGTGGATGTAGGTGAAACATGCTGCCGGGGCTGTTTATTAAACATACTGTAGGGGGCGCTATAGCACATGCCCTGCAGAGATGCATACAGTGTTATTCCTTGAGGGGACAGTGATGTGTGTGTAAATTTTAGTGAGCTGTTGAGCATTCTAAGCCTGTCAAAAAGTACTTTGTTTGTCACAAAAACAACGCGTTGGCACGGCAACAACATTTCATCAAATATCAAAATCTTCACACTGTGGTATTGTCTGGGGGTGAAGAATCAGCTGACCAATTTTCAGAATGATATGAAAAAGTTTGGAGCAATGGTGTGTGCAAATGTAATTTCTAAACTTCTTGTTACCAATAGGTGGCGCTATGACTTTTTCCAAAATTTTCACCGTGGATGACCTCACACTGGGAATGGTGTCCAGCACATGAAGTTTGGGGCAGATACGATTAGGATTTGCTGAGATATAAACATTTTAGTCGTCATGGCGAGACATCTAAATTCGCCGCGCCGCCACAGACACACCTTTTTATGACACATCACCATTTTCACTGTGAATAATCATCAACATCTTAAGGTTTATTTCACCACATTTGAGGTCAATCTGAGCAAGAGACAAAGAATAATACATCAAAGTGTAAAAATAACATTTTCTGTTGCCAGCAGGTGGCGCTCTGACTGTGAATGGATTTCATCATATGGATGTGATCAGGGCAGGAATCTGATCATACATATAAAGTTTCAGGCAGATTGGAGCATGTTCAGGGCATTTACACAGCACTTGAAATTTCATGGCGAAGGATCAAAATTTCAGAGGACGCCACGGACAAGCCCTTTGACTTTGGAAAAAGATTTTAATAACTTTGGATCATTAAGGCCTCCTGTATATACTGGTCGAATTTGAGGCGAATTGGAGTTTCCCCCAAGGAGGAGTTCGCTCGAGAAAAAAATGAAAAATGGGCAAAATCTCACATTCAACGCAAAATAGCTCACTTCCTGTTGGGTTTGGAATATGGCTGTCACTGACTTTTTTGTTCAGCCTGATGTGCTGCATATGTGTACCAAATTTGGTAGCTGTAGCTGAAACATGTTGCCCGTAGGAAAGTGTAGGGGGCGCTATGGAGCGGTTTTGCCACACACCTCCACATGCCCTAAAAAATATGAAATTTTTCACCAGCTCTGATGTGTGTGCAAATTTTCATGACTTTTCGAGCATGTTCAGGCCCTGAAAAATGCAGTTCTTTTGGCAGGATAATAATAATAATTAAAGCTGCGAGCAGCGTTGAACAGGTCCTCGCATACTTCCTGGTCGGCGACCCCAAGCATCTCCACCAGGCAAAGCTACGACTGAGAGTGTATTTAGGCCCATGAATGTCACAAAGGCTGGATTCTGAGCACACAGGTCAAATTTCAGGCAGATTTGAGCATGTACAGGCTATTTATGCAGCACTTTGTGTCCATCCACCAGGTGGCGCTATCTCTGTGACTGTATGTTGGTCTATGAAACTCATCAGGACTGGACTCTGATCAAACATGTAAAGTTTGAGGCGGATTGCAGCGTGTACAGGGGATTTACACAAGACGTCCTGCTTCATGGCGTAACATTAAACTTCAGCTGCCCGCCATGGCCACGCCCTTTGAGTTTTATGAACAATTTTCGCAAATATGCAACCTGAAGACGTGTCTTATATATTTTCCCAAATTCAGATGTTTTGGAGTTATTGCCTGTGAGAAATGAATTTTTGAAAATGACCAAAAACACCAAAAATCTGACATTTAATTAAAAATGGCCGACTTTCTGTTGGGTTTAGAGAATGACTCCAAGAGACTTTTTTGTTTGCACTGACATGCCACATTTGCATGCCAAATTTCATAGTCCTAGCTGAAAGTCTCTGTGGAGGCTATTTATTAAATGCTGTAGGGGGCGCGATGGTACATGCTGTGAATGTATTTTAGTCTATAAATGTGATCAGGACAGGACTGTGTTTAATCATGTGAGGTCTGAGGTAGATTGGAGCATGCAGAGGATAGTAAGATACCACTTGATGTTTCATGGCGAACCATCAAAATTCTGGAGGTCGCCATGTCCATACCCTTTGACTCTGGAAGAATCTTTTAATAACTTTTGATCATAACATCGTGTTGTACACCCTGGTAAAATTTGAGGTCTCCAGGAGTTAACCTCGAGGAGGAGTTCGCTCTCAAAAATTAAAAAAAAATTGAGAAAATTTATCCACATAATTCAAAATGGCGGACTTCCTGTTGAGTTTAGGGGATGGCTCCAAGAGGCTTTTTTGTGCATCGTGATGTGCTCTATATGCCTTCCAAATTTTGTGGATGTAGGTGAAACGTGCTGCCGGGGCTGTTTATTAAACATACTGTAGGGGGCGCTATAGCACATGCCCTGCAGAGATGCATACAGTGTTATTACTTGAGGGGACAGTAATGTGTGTGTAAATTTTAGTGAGCTGTTGAGCATTCTAAGCCTGTCAAAAACTACTTTGTTTGTCACAAAAACAACGCGTTGCCACGTTAACAGGATTTCATCAAATATCAAAATCTTCACACTGTGGCATTGTCTGGGGGTGAAGAATCAGCTGACCAATTTTCAGAATGATATGAAAAAGTTTGGAGCAATGGTGTGTGCAAATGTAATTTCTAAACTTCTTGTTACCAATAGGTGGCGCTATGACTTTTTCCAAAATTTTCACCGTGGATGACCTCACACTGGGAATGGTGTCCAGCACATGAAGTTTGGGGCAGATACGATTAGGATTTGCTGAGATATAAACATTTTAGTCGTCATGGCGAGACATCTAAATTCGCCGCGCCGCCACAGACACACCTTTTTATGACACGTCACCATTTTCACTGTGAATATCATCAACATGTTCAGGTTTATTTCACCACATTTGAGGTGAATCTGAGCAAGAGACAAAGAATAATAATCAAAGTGTAAAAAATGACATTTTCTGTTGCCAGCAGGTGGCGCTCTGACTGTGAATGGATTTCATCATATGGATGTGATCAGGGCAGGACTCTGATGCATACATGTAAAGTTTCAGGCAGATTGAAATATGTTCAGGGCATTTACACTGCATTTGAAATTTCATGGCGAAGGATCAAAATTCCAGAGCCGCCACGGACAAGCCCTTTGACTTTTGAAAAGATTTTGATAACTTTTGCTCATTAAGGCCTGCTGTATGTAACTGGTCGAATTTGAAGTGAATTGGAGTTTCCCCCTCGGACGAGTTCGCTCTAGAAAAAAACAAAAAATGGTTCAAAATCTGGACATTCAACCCAAAATAGCTCACTTCCTGTTGGGTTTAGAAATGGCCATCCACTGACTTTTTTGTTCACCTGATGTGCTGCATATGTGTACCAAATTTGGTAGCTGTAGGTGAAACATGCTGCCCGTAGGAAAGTGTAGGGGGCGCTATGGAGCCATTTTGTCATACACTTCCACAATTCCTTTAGAATATAAATTTTTCACCAGTTCCTGGTGTGTGTACAAATTTTCATGAGTTTTTGAGCATGTTTAGGCCCTCAAAAATGCAATTGTTCTGAGAGACAAATAATAATAATAATTAAAGCTGCGAGCAGCGTTGGAACGGGTCCTCGCATCCTTGCTGGTCGGCGACCCCAGCATGTCCACCAGGCAATGCTGCGACAAAGTTTATTTAGGCTCATGGATGTAACGAGGACTGGATTCTGAGCAGTCAGGTCAAATTTCAGACAGATTGGAGCATGTACAGACTATTTTTGCAGCACTTTGTGTCCATCCACCAGGTGGCACTATGTCTGTGACTGTATAGTGGTCTATGAAACTCATTCAGGCCTGGACTCTGATCAAACATGTAAAGTTTGAGGTAGATTACAGCATGTACAGGGATTTACACAAGACGTCCTGCTTCATGGCGTAACATTAAAGTTCAGTTGGCCGCCATGGCCATGCCCTTTGAGTTTTGTGAACAATTTTCGCAAATATGCAACCTGAAGGCGTTTCTTATATATTTTCCCAAATTCCGGTGTTTTGGAGTTATTGCCAGTGACAAATGAATTGTTGAAAATGACCAAAAACACCAAAAATC